>NC_133920.1:0-344281 GCF_964199755.1 Larus michahellis
CCCGGGGTCCCTTCTGTGGGGCAGGATGTGGGTCCCGGACACCTGGGTCCATTCTATGGGGTGGGGTGTGGGTCCTTTCTATGGGTCCTGGATACTGGGGTCCTATCTATGGGGCGGGATGTGGGTCCCGGACACCTGGGTCCCCTTATTCTATGGGTCCTGGATGCCGGGATCCCCGTTCTATGGGGCAGGCTGTGGGTCCTGGATACTGGGGTCCTATCTATGGGGCGGGATGTGGGTCCCGGACACCTGGGTCCCCTTATTCTATGGGTCCCGGATGCCGGGATCCCTGTTCTATGGGTCCTGGATGCCGGGATCCCCGTTCCATGGGGCAGGCCGTGGGTCGCGTCCCCCCCCCCGGGCTCCTGCCCCACACATTTCCCCCCCCCCAGGCCGGGCCCTGCTCTGCCCCCGCTGCGACGCCTCCGGCTGCCGCCCCCAGCGCTGCCCCTCCCCCGCCGCCGCCTGTCGCCGCACCACCCTCACGGCCAGCGCAGGTCACGCCCCCCCCCCCCCCGGGTCAAAGGTCAAAGGTCAAGGGCCGCGACCTTTCACCCCACCCCCTGACCGCGACCTCTGACCCCGCAGGGGGGCGCGTGCTGCGGCGGGAGGAGGGGGGGTGCGACGCCCCCGGCCCCGCCCTGACCCTGACCCTCCGCTCCCACGGGCAGAGCCTGACCCTGCGCGAGAGCCGCTGCCGCGGGGGGGGCAGCAGCAGGAGGGGTGCGACCCCCCCGGCCCCTCCCCCGCCCCGCAGGGTGAGCGCGGGGTGCGCTGGGCGGGGGGAGGGGCCGTCTATGGGGGGGGGGAGGGGCCAAGTGGGGGGAGGGGCCGTCTATGGGGGGGGAGGGGCCAAATGGGGGGAGGGGTCGTCTATGGGGGGGGAGGGGTCCCATGGGGGAGGGGCCAAATGGGGGGAGGGGTCATCTATGGGAGGGGGAGGGGTTAAATGGGGGGGAGGGGTCCCTGGGGGTGGGGGAGGGGTCTCGTGGGGGGAGGGGTCCCTTGGGGGAGGGGTCAAATGGGGGGAGGGGCCGTCTATGGGAGGGGGAGGGGTCCCGTGGGGGAGGGGTCAAATGGGGGGAGGGGTCCCTGGGGGTGGGGGAGGGGTCCCTTGGGGGAGGGGCCAAATGGGGGGAGGGGTCATCTATGGGAGGGGGAGGGGTCCCGTGGGTGGGGTATCTGGGGGGGAGGGGCCAAATGGGGGGAGGGGTCCCTGGGGGTGGGGAGGGGTCTCGTGGGGGGAGGGGTCCCTTGGGAGGTGTTATCGGGGGGGAGGGGTCCCGCGGGGGGGTGGGGCCGGGGGTGGGGGAGGGGTGCCGAGCCCTCCCCTCCCCCCAGGCCCCGCCCTGCTCTGTCCCACCTGCGACGACTCCGACGGCTCCTGCCGGGGCCCCCCCGCGGCGCTGCCCTGCCCCCGCCCCACCGACCGCTGCCTGTGGCTGAGCACGCGCCCCCCCGGGCAGGGTGGGGGAGGGGCGGGGCCCGGGGGGGGGACGGGGGGGGGGAGGGGTTTGGAGGGGGGGGGGGGTCCTGAAGGGGTTCCCGGGGGGGGGAGGGGTTTGGAGGGGGGGGGGTCCTGAAGGGGTTCCCGGGGGGGGAGGGGTTTGGAGGGGGGGGGGGTCCTGAAGGGGTTCCCGGGGGGGGGAGGGGTTTGGAGGGGGGGGGGGTCCTGAAGGGGTTCCCGGGGGGGGGAGGGGTTTGGAGGGGAGGGGTGTGTCCCGAAGGGGGGGGTCTCTGGGGGTGGGGGAGGGGGGGGAGGGGTCTCCGGGGGGAGGGGCGGGGGGAGGGGTTTGGAGGGGGGGAGGGGTCCCGAAGGGGGGGGAGGGGCGGGGGGGAGGGGTCCCCCGGGGGGGGGCTGGGGGGGGGAGGGGTTTGGAGGGGGGGAGGGGTCCCCCGGGGGGGGGGGCTGGGGGGGAGGGGTTTGGAGGGGGGGAGGGGACCCGAAGGGGGGGGGTCTCTGGGGGGGGGGAGGGGTCTCTGTTGGGGGGGGTTCCCGTGGGTGGAGGGGGGGGAGGGAGGGGATCCCCGGGGTGGGGGAGGGGTCCCAGGGTGGGGGGGGGAGGGGGTTTGGGGGGGGGGAGGGGGGGTCCCGGGGGGGGCGCGGAAGGGGCCGGGGGGGGCGGGGGCAGGAGAGGGGCCTTGGCCCCGCCCCCCGTCCCTGGCCCCGCCCCCTGACCCCGTGCCCCGCCCCCAGCGCGCGCCCAGGAGCTGCGCGGGTGCGGCCGGGTGGGCGCGTGCCGGGCGCTGCTGGGGCTGGAGAGCGGGAACGGCACGCGCGGGCGTCACGTGACCGTGCGCTGCTGCGGGGGGGGGAGCTGCCCGCGGGGTGAGCGGGGGCGGGGGGGCACCGGGAGGGACCGGGAGGGACTGGGGGGGCACTGGTTTATACTGGGATGTACTGGGGGGGCACTGGGGGGGGACTGGGAGGGACTGGGAGGGCACTGGGGGGGACTGGGGGGTGGTTTATACTGGTTTGTACTGGGATGGGCTGGGGGGGCACTGGGGGGGACTGGGGGGGGTGGTTTATACTGGTTTGTACTGGGATGGGGTGGGGGGGCACTGGTTTATACTGGGATGTACTGGGAGGCGCTGGGGGGTGGGGGGGGCACTGGTTTATACTGGGATGTACTGGGAGGCGCTGGGGGAGTGGGGGGGACACTGGTTTATACTGGGATGTACTGGGATGTACTGGGGGGCACTGGGGAGGGCACTGGTTTATACTGGGATGTACTGGGAGGCGCTGGGGGGGGTGAGGGGGGTGTCCCTGGTGCGAACTGGTGCGAACTGGTGTGAACTGGTGTGAACTGGTGCGACAGAGCCCGACCCCCCCCCCTCGGGGCTGCGCTGCTGGGGCTGCGACGGGCCCGAGCCCCACGGCTGCGACCCACAAGTGCTGCTCTGCCGGGGGGGCCTGCCTACGGTGGGGGCGAGACGTGGGGCTGGGGGGGGGGAATCTATGGGGCTGGGGGGGGTCTGTGGGGCTGGGTGGGTCTGTGGGGGATCTATGGGGCTGGGGGGGATCTATGGGGCTGGGGGGATGTGGGGCTGAGGGGGGATCTATGGGGCTGGGGGGGCTCTGTGGGGCTGGGGGTCTGTGGGGCTGGGGGGGATCTATAGGGCTGGGGGGGATCTATAGGGCTGGGGGGGTCTGTGGGGGCTGGGGGGTGTGGGGCTGGGGGGGAATCTATGGGGCTGGGGGGGCTCCCTATGGGGTCTCTATGGGGCAGGGGGGGTCCCTATAGGGCTGGGAGATCCCTATGGGGTTGGGGGTCTCCATGGGGGTTCTATGGGGCTGGGGGCTCCCTATGGGGTCTCTATGGGTCTGGGGGGTCCCTGTGGGCTCTCTATGGGTCCGGGGGGGTTTTCTATGGGGCTGGGGGGTCCCTATGGGGTCTCTATGGGGCTGGGGAGTTCTCTATGGGGCTGCGGGGTCCCTATGGGTCTGGGGGCTCCCTATGGGGTTCTATGGGGCTGGGGGGTTCCTATGGGTCTGGGGAATCCCTATGTGGTCTCTATGGGTCTGGGGGGTCCCTATGGGGTTCTATGGGGCTGGGGGGTCCCTATGGGTCTGGGGAATGCCTATGCGGTCTCTATGGGTCTGGGGGATCCCTATGGGGTTCTATGGGGCTGGAGGGTCCCTACAGGGTTCTATGGGTCCAGGGGGTTCTCTATGGGTCGCTGACCCCCACGTCCCCCCAGGCCCCTCGGGGGAGCCCTGGCTGGTTCGGGGCTGCGCCAGCCCGGACTGGTGCGACACCCCCGTGGGGCTGGGGGGGCTGCGGGGGGAGGCCCTGCCCCACTGCTGCCGTGGGGCGCTCTGCAACCGCCTGCCCGGCGACCCCCCCTCCGACGACGCCCCCCGGCCCCCCCGGCGGCCTCGCGACCCACATCCTCCTCCTCCTCCTCCTCCTGCTTCTCACGGCTGCCCCCCACACATCTAGGTCGGGAGACGGATGTGTGGGGGCCCGGACGCCTGAGTCCACTAATCTATGGGGCGCGGACGCCTGGGTCCCCCCCCCCCCCTTTCTATGGGGTGCAGATGCCGGGGTCCCCACCCCCAACCCGCCCCCCTCCCCCCCCCAGCTCCTCTCTATGGGGCCGGGACACCTGTGTCCCCCCCCTTTTCTATGGGGCGCGGACGCCGGGGTCCCCACACCGGGCCCTTCCCCCCCTCGTTTATTTATAACAAATTAATTAAAAGCAGCTTCGTTGGGGCCCCCGCCCCACATACGCGCACACCCCCGCTGTGGGGCAGGGTGGGGCGTGCCCCCCCGCCCCTCCCCCCCCCCGCTATGGGGGGTGACTCACTTGGGGGGTGACTCAATCGCTCGTGGGATGGGCTGTGGGAACGGCTGTGGGGCAGGGCTGTAGGAACAGCTATGGGGCTGTGCTATGGGGCAGGGCTGTGCTATGGGGCAGGGCTGTAGGAACAGCTATGGGGCTGTGCTATGGGGCAGGGCTGTGCTATGGGGCAGGGCTGTGGGAACAGCTATGGGGCTGTGCTGTGGGGCTGTGCTGTGGGGCAGGGCTGTGGGAACAGCTATGGGGCAGGGCTGTGGGGGCTGTGCTATGGGGCAGAGCTGTGGTAACAGCTATGGGGCTGTGCTATGGGGCAGGGCTGTCAGGGGTACGCCATGGGGCAGGCCTGTGGGGCCTACACTATAGGGCAGGCCTATGGGGCAGATCTATGGGGCAGAAGCACGGGAGCTGTTTTATAGCTCTGTATTCTATAGGGCAGGGCTATGGGTGGGGCAGGTCTGTGGGGCAGGACTACGGGGGGCCAGATCTATGGGGCAGGGCTCGGGGAAAGGCTGTGGGGCAGCGCTATGGGGCAGAGCTCCCAGGGGCCGCTGTGGGGCGGGGAAGGCCGTGGGGGGGGGCCGTTCTATGGGGCGGGGAGCCCCGAGGGCCCCCCACCTTCGCCCCACCCTTCTCCCCGCACCCATAAATGGGGGCGGCTGCGCCCCACGGCACGGGCAAGGCCGAGATGTGGGGCCGGGCTATGGGGGGGGCCCGGCTGCTGCCGCTGCTGCTGCTGCTGCCAGGTATGGGGCGGGGGGCGCTTGTGGGGCAGCCGTGGGGCAGGAGCCGTGGGGCAGGAGCCGTGGGGCAGGGCCACTTGGGGGGGCAGCCGTGCGGCAGGGGGGTGTCGGTGGCTGGGATGACGGGGCTGGGCCGCTATGGGGCTGGGGACAGGGGGGATGTCAGGGCGCTGTGGGGCAGGAGCTATGGGGCAGGGGGTTGTCAGGGACCAGGTCTATGGGCCTGGGCCGCTATGGGGCAGGGACAGGGGGGTGTCAGGGTGCTAGGGGGCAGGAGCTGTGAGGCAGGGGGTTGTCAGGGCCCAGGACTATGGGGCTGGGTCACTATGGGGCAGGAGCTATGGGGCAGGGGGGTTGTCAGGGCCCAGGACTATGGGGCTGGGTCGCTATGGGGCAGGAGCTATGGGGCAGGGGGTTGTCAGGGCCCAGGACTATGGGGCTGGGCTGCTATGGGGCAGGGACAGGGGGGTGTCAGGGCGCTGTGGGGCAGGAGCTATGGGGCAGGGGGGGTGTCAGGGCGCTATGGGGCAGTGGCTGTGGGGCAGAGGGTTGTCAGAGGCTGGGGCTATGGGGCTGGGCCACTATGGGGCAGGGACAGGGGAGTGTCAGGGCGCTATGGGGCAGGAGCTGTGGGGCAGAGGTGTGTCAGGGCTCAGGTCTCTGGGGCTGGGTCGCTATGGGGCAGGAGCTGTGGGGCAGGGGGGGTGTCAGGGCCCAGGTCTCTGGGGCTGGTCGCTATGGGGCAGGAGCTGTGGGGGCAGGTGGGTGTCAGGTGGCTATGGGGCAGGAGCTGTGGGGCAGGGGGGGTGTCAGGGGCTGGGATTATGGGGCTGGGCCGCTTTGGGGCAGGGACAGGGGGGTGTCAGGGCGCTGTGGGGCAGGAGCTGTGGGGCAGAGGTGTGTCAGGGCTCAGGTCTCTGGGGCTGGGTCGCTATGGGGCAGGAGCTGTGGGGCAGGGGGGGTGGTCCAGGGCGCTATGGGGGCAGGAGCTGTGGGGCAGAGGCGTGTCAGGGCCCAGGTCTCTGGGGCTGGTCGCTATGGGGCAGGAGCTGTGGGGCAGGTGGGTGTCAGGTGGCTATGGGGCAGGAGCTGTGGGGGCAGGAGGGGTGTCAGGGCCCAGGTCTCTGGGGCTGGGTCGCTATGGGGCAGGAGCTGTGGGGCAGGTGGGTGTCAGGTGGCTATGGGGCAGGAGCTGTGGGGCAGGAGAGGTGTCAGGGCCCAGGTCTCTGGGGCTGGGTTGCTATGGGGCAGGAGCTGTGGGGCAGGTGGGTGTCAGGTGGCTATGGGGCAGGAGCTGTGGGGCAGGGGGGGTGTCAGGTGGCTATGGGGCAGGAGCTGTGGGGCAGGGGGGGTGTCAGGGGCTGGGATTATGGGGCTGGGCCGCTTTGGGGCAGGGACAGGGGGGTGTCAGGGCGCTGTGGGGCAGGAGCTGTGGGGCAGGGGGGTGTTGTGGCGGTCGGTGGGTCGCGCCATGGGGCGGGCGGGGGGGGGTTGCGCGTGTCCCCCGTCCCCTCCGTCCGCCCCACGCGTCCCGTCCCGCCGCGCTGTGTGGGGGCAGGCGGCGCCGTGGGGCTGGAGTGCCTGAGCTGTGGGGCGGAGGACGGGACCTGCCGCCAGGCCCAGAACGTCACCTGCCCCCCGGAGAGCGACGTCTGCGCCGAGGCCTTGGCCGCCCTCACCTGGAGTGAGTGGGGCGGGGATGTGGGGCGGGGATGTGGGGTGGGGATGTGGGGCGGGGATGTGGGGCGGGGATGTGGGGGCGGGAGGTGGGTCCCTTCCCGGGGGGGGCCCGAACGCCCGGGTCCGGCCCGTGGGGCTTCGCCGGCCGCCGGGGTCTCTTCCGGGTCCAGGGGGTCACGTGACGGGGGGGGGGGGTCGGTGTCACGTGGGAGGGGGTCTCTTCCGGGAGGGGAAGGGTCCGGCGGTGTCACGTGGTAGTGGTTGGGGGGGGGGGGTGTGTGTGTGTGTGTGTGTGTGTCCCTTCCGGGGAGGGGGGGGGGGCGCCGGGGGGAAATCGCCGGTGTCACGTGCCGGGGGGGTCCCCTTCCGGGGAGGTGAAGGGGCGTCCGGTGGTCACGTGCCGGGGGGGGGGGGGGGGGTCGGTGTCACGTGCCGGGGGACCCTTCCGGGGGGTCGCGGGGTCACGTGCCGGGGTGTGTGTGGTGTGTGTCTCTTGTGTGTCTCTTTTCCGGGGGGGGGGGTGGAGGGGGGGGGTGTGTGTGTGTGTGTCTCCGCCGGTGTCACGTGCCGGGGGGTCCCTTCCGGGGGGACGCCGGTGTCACGTGCCGGGGGGGGGGGTGTGTGTTCGTCCCCGCAGGTCACGGGCGGCTGGCGCTGGGCGCGCGCGGGTGCGGGCGGGGCCGGGGCGGGGCCAACGCGCGCGCGCTGCCCCTGTCCGGCCTCGTGCTGTTCGCGCGGCGGCGGCAGTGCCGGGGGGGGCGGGGCTGCAACGGGCTCCTCCCCCTCGGCACCGACGGCGCCCTCCCCCTGCCAGGTACCGGGGGGGCGGGGGGGGCTGGAGGGGACTGGGAGGGACTGGGAGGGACTGGGATGGGCGTGGGGGGGACTGGGACATACTGGGATGTACTGGGATGGGCGTGGGGGGGGACTGGGATATACTGGGAGGGGAGTGGGAGGGACTGGGGGGGACTGGGAGGGGTCTGGGGGGGTTGGAGGGGACTGGGATGGGGCTGAGGGGGACTGGGTTATACTGGGATGGGACTGGGGGGACTGGGGGGGAGTGGGATATACTGGGAGGGACTGGGAGGGGGCTGGAGAGGACTGGGATGTACTGGGATGGGCGTGGGAGGCACTGGGAGGGGACTGGGCTATACTGGGAGGCACTGGGGGATACTGGGTTATACTGGGAGGGGTTGGGGGGGGCTGGGACATACCGGGGGGGCACTGGGTTATACTGGGATGTCCTGGGTCGGACCGGGGTGGGGGGCGGGGGGGGGAGGGGGGGCGTGTGGGCGTGTCCCGCCTGACCCCGCCCCGCCCCCCCAGATGACATCAGCGAGCAGCCGGCCAATGGGCTGCGCTGCTTCGGCTGCCCCGAGGCCGGGCCCTGCTCCCCCCTCCGCGTCCTCGGCTGCTACGGCGACCAGCGCGGCTGTTTCCATGGCAACCTCAGCCTCGCTCTCGGTCAGCCAATGGGGGAGCTGGGGGGGGGGAGGCGGTGGCACCGGGCTTGGCGGAGGGGGCGGGGCCTGGCGAGGGGGCGGGGCCCGGCGGAAGGGGCGGGGCTTTGGGAGGGGGCGGGGCTCCCATCGTGTGCCAGTATGGCCCAGTCCCTCCCAGTACATCCCAGTATGGACCAGTTCGGCCCTGAGCCCCTCCCAGTATATCCCAGTATGTTCCCAGTCCCTCTCAGTCCCTCCCAGTCCTTCCCAGTATGGACTAGTTTGGCCCTACGCCCCTCCCAGTACGTCCCAGTGCGCTCCCAGTCCCTCCCAGTACACCCCAGTATACACCAGTCTCTCCCAGTACATCCTAGTACGCTCCCAGTCCCTCCCAGTATATCCTAGTACACTCCCAGTTCCTCCCATTACATCCCAGTACGCTCCCAGTCCCTCCCAGTACATCCCAGTATGCTCCCAGTCCCTCCCAGTACGCTCCCAGTTCCTCCCAGTGCATTGCAGTATGCTCCCAGTTCCTCCCAGTATATCCCAGTATGCTCCCAGTGCCTCCCAGTATACACCAGTCCACGCCAGTGTATCCCAGCACACTCCCAGTCCCTCCCAGTATGCAGCAGTCCCTCCCAGTATAGACCAGTTCCTTCCCAGTCCCCCCCAGTCCCTCCCAGTCCATCCCAGGCCCTTCCCAGTACACCCCAGTTCCTCCCAGTCCCTTCCCTCTCCTTCCCAGTACATCCCAGTCCCCTCCCAGTCCTTTCCAGTATGTCCCAGTTCACTCCCAGTACCCTTGTAGCCCTCTCCAGTATATCCCAGTCCCTCCCAGTTGCTCCCTGTCCCTCCCAGTACATCCCAGTCTCTCCCAGTCCCCTCTCAGTCACTCCCGGTATCCCCCAGGCCCTCCCAACCCCCTCCCAGTATAACCCAGTTCCCTCCAGTCCCTCCCAGTCTATCCCAGTCCCCTCCCAGTTGGGGCCCAGTTGTCACCCCGTGGGTCCCGACCCCCTTAATGGTTTGGGGGGGTACTGGGAGGTGCTGGGATGGAACTGGGACATACTGGGATACACAGGGAGGGGACTGGGAGGGACTGGGATGGAACTGGGATATACTGGGAGGGACTGGGAAGGACTGGGAGGGAGGGAGGGGGAGGGGGATGGACTGGGAGGGGAGTGGGAGGCGCTGGGGGGGGGGACTGGGTTATCCTGGGAGGGACTGGGCGGTACTGGCAGGTGGCCGGCAGGGACTGGGATATACTGGGAGGGACTGGGGAGGGCCGGGAGGCGCTGGGAGGGGGGACTGGGTTATACTGGGATGTACTGGGAGCCCTGGCGGCCGTGACACCCTGTCCCCCCCCCCTCCCCGCAGGCGGGGTGACGCTGTGGCGGGAGGTTCGGGGCTGCTCCCGGGACGCCGAGTGCGGCCCCACGCGGGTGGGGGACGACGCCGTGGGGCTGACGGGCTCCTGCTGCGCCGGCGACCTCTGCAACGGGCCCCTCCCCCCCCTGCCGCCCACCAATCGGAGCTTCTTCGCCCCCGATCGGCCCCGCCTCCAGCTCCTCCCCCACGCCCACGCCCCCACGCCCGCCCCGAACCTCACCAAGATGGCCGCCGCCGCCGCCGCCCCGCCCCCCACCAACCTCCCGGGGGGCCGCCAAGCCGCCCCCCGGCCGGCCGGCGCCGTGACGGCGATGGCCGCCACGACCACCGAGATGGCCGCCGCGGGCACCAAGATGGCCGCCACCCGGGCCGACGTGGCGGCCGCCGGCACCCGGGGGGTCAACGGGGTCAAGGGCGGGGTCGACGGGGTCAAGGGCGGGGTCGACGGCGGGGTCGACTTGGCCAACGGCAACATGGCCGACCCCAACATGGCTGCCGTTGACCCCAACATGGCCACCATTGACCCCAAGATGGCCACCATTGACCCCAACATGGCCACCATTGACCCCAAGATGGCCACCATTGACCCCAAGATGGCTACCATTGACCCCAACATGGCCGCCGCTGACCCCAAGATGGCCACCATTGACCCCAAGATGGCCGCCGTTGACCCCAAGATGGCCGCCGCTGACCCCAAGATGGCGGCCGGGGCCAAGGCGCCATCGGGGCGGGCGGGGGGAGGGCGGCCCCTGGGGGGGGCGGTGGAAGGAGGGCCGAAGGGACGGGGCCACCCCATTGGCTGCCCGGGCTGGCTCCTCCCCCTCCTGCTTTGGCCCCTCCTCTAAAGGGGGCGGGGCTTGGGACGGCCCCTCCCCCTCCCCTCCCCGGCCGTGGCTGGGGGGGGGGGGGGCAATAAACAGCTGTGGTGGAACTGGGAGGGGTCGTTTTTGGACTGGGAGAGACTGGGATGTACTGGGAGGGGGTTGGCAGGGACTGGGAAGGGACTGGGATGTACTGGGAGGGACTGGGGGGATACTGGGATATACTGGGAGGGGGTTGGGGGGGACTGGGAGGGCCCTGGGATGTACTGGGAGGGACTGGGATGTACTGGGAGGGGGTTGGGGGGTACTGGGAGGGACTGGGAGGGCGCTGGCTTATACTGGGAGGGAACTGGGGTGTACTGGGAGGGGACTGGGATGTACTGGGAGGGGACGGGTTATACTGGGAGGGACTGGGAGGAGTTGGGGGGGGACTGGGAGGGGACTGGGAGATACTGGGAGGGGACTGGGAGGGACTTTTGGGCTGAAAACCGGCCATTTCGGGAGCTTTTGGGCCAAGAGCCCCTGATTCGGGGGGGTGGCTGGGGCGGGGCGGTGGTTGGTAGTGGTTTATACTGGTTTAAACTGGTCTGTACTGGTCTGTACTGGTCTCTACTGGTCTCTACTGGCCCGCGCTGGTCTCTACTGGCCTGCGCTGGTCTGTAGTGGTCTATACTGGTCCGTACCGGCCCTCGCTGGTCCATACTGGCCGATACTGGTCCACAGGGGCCCGCACTGGTCTATACTGGCCCGTAGTGGCCTTTACTGGTCCGCACTGGTCCATACTGGGCCGCACAGGCCGGAACTACGTCTCCCATCACCCCCCGCGCCGGAAGCGGGGCGTGTTTCCGCCCCCGCCCCCTTCGCCCCAACTCCGGAAGTGGGGCCCGTTTCCGGTTCCGGCGGCCGTCGCGTCAGTCGCGCGCCGTCATGGAGGAGCTGGGGCTGCTCGGGGAGAAGGCGCAGGTCGGGGGGGGGGCGGGGGGGGCGGCGACACCTTGGGGACCCCCCCCGGGGACCCTCCCGGACCCCCCGCCCCCGCGCCCCCCCCCGCTCCCGGCGCGTCCGGGCTTTTCCCTCATCGCTGCTCCCCCCCCTCCCCGCCGCCGCCGCCGCCGTGTTGGAGCGACCCCCCCCCCCCCCCCCCCGTGCCCCCCCCGCCCAATTTCTAGCTGCCCCCCCCCCATTTACCGGGTCCCCCCCACTCTCCCGGTGTCCCCCGCCCCAACTCTGTGGGTGACCCCCCCCCGGATTGTGCCCCCCCCACCACCCCTGGGTGCCCCCCCCCCGATCTCTGGGTCCCGTCCTCCGCCCCCCCCGTCCCGGGTGCCCCCCCCTCCCCCCCCCAAACTCTCCAGGTTCCCCCCCCGCCCCCCATCCACGTGCCCCCCCGCCCCGGGTGCCCCCCCCCCCCCCCGTGTCCATCCCCCCCCCCCCGGATCTCTGTGTGGGCCCCCCCCCCCGATCTCCGGGTGCCCCCCCCCATCCCTGGGTGCTCCCCCCCCCCCACTCTCTGTGTCTCCCCCCCCACCCCTGGGTGCTCCCCCCCCCCGAGGTGTCCCCCCCCACCCCCTCACTCTGGGTGTCCCCCCCCCCCAGGAGGAGCTGCCGGCGCTGGCCGCCCCCCGCCCCCCCACGGCCTTGTCCTTCCTGGTGCCCGAACCCGAGGACCTGGAGGACCTTTACAGCCGTTACAAGGTGGGGGGGGGGTGTGGGGCACGGGGGGGGGTTGTGGGGCACGGCGGGGGGGGGCTGGAGAAGGTCCGGGTCCAGGTGGGGGAAGGGCCGGGTCCCTCAGGAGAAGGTCCCTCAGGGGAAGGTCCCTCAGGGGAAGGTTCCTCGGGAGAAGGTTCCTCAGGGGAAGATCCTTCAGGAGAAGGTCCCTCATGGGAAGGTCCCTCATGGGAAGGTCCCTCATGGGAAGGTCCCTCATGGGAAGGTTCCTCAGGGGAAGGTCCCTCGGGAGAAGGTTTCTCAGGAGGGGTTCCAGGAGGAGCAGGTCCCTTGGGAGTAGCTCCTTCAGGAGAAGTTCCAGAGGAAGAAGGTTCCTTCAGGAGAAGGTTCTTCAGGAGAAGGTCTAGAGGAAGAAGGTCTCTCATGGGAAGGTTCCTCAGCAGAAGGTTCCTCAGAAGGAGTTCCAGGAGGAGCAGATCCCTTGGGAGCAGGTCCCTTGGGAGAAGGTCCTTCAGAGGTTCCAGAGGGAGAATGTCCCTCGTGGGAAAGTTCCTCAGGGGAAGGTCCCTCGGGAGAAGGTTCCTCAGGAGGAGTTCCAGGGGGAGCAGGTCCCTTGGGAGAAGGTCCCTCATGGGAAGGTCTCTCAGGGAAGGTCCCTCGGGAGAAATCCCTCAGGGGAAGGTTCCTCAGGAGAAGGTCCCTCAGGAGCAGGTCCCTCAGGGGAAGGTCCCTCGGGGGAAGGTCCTTCGGGAGAAGTTGCAGGGGGAGAAGGTCTATCAGGAGAAGGTCCCTTAGGGGACGGTCCGTCAGGAGAAAGTTCTTTAGAAGAAGTTCCAGGGGAAGAAGGTTTCTGAGGAGAAGGTCCCTCAGGGGAAGATTGTTCGGGAGAAGGTCCCTCATGGGAAGGTCTGTCGGGAGAAGGTCTTTCAGGAGGAGTTCCAGGGGGAGAAGGTCCCTCGGGAGAAGGTTCTTCAGGGGAAGGTCCCTCGGGAGCAGGTCCCTCATGAGAAGGTCTCTTGGGAGGTTTCTCAGGAGAAATTCTAGGGGGAGAAGGTCTCTCGGGAGAAGATCTCTCAGGGGAAGGTCCTTCATGGGAAGATCTCTCCGGGAAGGTCCTTCATAGGGAAGTTCCTCGGGAGAAGGTCCCTCAGGGGAAGGTCCCTCGGGGGAAGGTGCCTCGTGGGAAGGTCTGTCGGGAGAAGGTCCTTCAGGAGGAGTTTCAAGGGGAGAAGGTTCCTCGGGGGAAGGTTCCTCCGGAGCAGGTCCCTCAGGGGAAGGTCCCTCAGCAGCAGGTTCCTCAGGAGAAGGTTCCTCAGGAGGAGTTCCGGGGGGAGCAGGTCCCTCGGGAGCAGGCCCGGGGTGGGACGAGGCCGTCCCTGAGGCCGGTGCCGGTGGCAGAAGCTGCAGCAGGAGCTGGAGTTCCTGGAGGTGCAGGAGGAGTACATCAAGGACGAGCAGAAGAACCTGAAGAAGGAGTTCCTCCACGCCCAGGAGGAGGTGAAGCGCATCCAGAGCATCCCCCTCGTCATCGGCCAGTTCCTGGAGGCCGTCGACCAGAACACCGCCATCGTGGGCTCCACCACCGGTGGGGGGCGGCCGTGGGGCTGGAGGTGGCCACGGGGTGGTGGGGATGTAGGGTTGGAGGTGGCCGTGAGGTGGTTGGGGGTGGTGGGGACGTGGGTTGGAGGTGGCCGTGGGGTGGTGGGGACGTAGGCCTGGAGGTGGCTGTGGGGCTGGACATCAAGGGTTGGAGGTGGCCATGGGGTGGTGGGGACGTAGGGCTGGAGGTGGCCGTGGGGTGGTGGGGCCGTGGGGCTGGAGGTGGCCATGGGGCTGGACATCAGGGGTTGGAGGTGGCCATGGGGTGGTGGGGCCATAGGGTTGGAGGTGGCCATGGGGCCGTGGGGCTGGACGTGGAGGGCTGGAGGTGGCCATGGGGTGGTTTGGTGGGGCTGTGGGGCTGGAGGTGGCCGTGGGGCTGTGGGGCTGGACATCAAGGGTTGGAGGTGGTCGTGGGGTGGTTGGGGCCGTGGGGCTGGAGGTGGCCGTGGGGCTGGAGGTGGCCATGGGGCGGCGGCGCCGTGGGGCTGGCGGTGGCGCTGTGGGGCCGAGCTTTGCCTCGTCCCGCTGGGATCCCGTGGGACGTGGTGAGGACGTGGGGATGGACGCCAAGACCCCGGTTGGGGGTGGTGGTGGGGTGGTGGGACCACTTGTGGGGCACATTGTGGGGCGGGGGGGACACGACACCCCCCACGACGACTTGTGGGGCAGGGGAGGGGAGGGGAGGTGACCCGCGGCCGGTGGCTTCTCCGTAGGTTCCAACTACTACGTCCGGATCCTCAGCACCATCGACCGGGAGCTGCTGAAGCCCAACGCCTCGGTGGCCCTGCACAAACACAGCAACGCCCTGGTGGACGTCCTGCCCCCCGAGGCCGACAGCAGCATCATGATGCTCACCTCCGGTAAGGGCTACCAAACCCCCCCCCGGGGCTACCGACCTCCCATGGGCCACCAACGCTTTCCCCCGGGCCACCAGCCCGGCAGGAACCCCCTGGGTGATGGGACCGAGGAGGTTCTCAAGAGGTTCCCGGGTTCTGTTGCTCGCCTCGGGTAGGGTCACCAACCCCCTCCATGGGCTACCAACCTGCCCCAGGGGCCACCAGCCCCCCCGCAGGGCTACTGACCTCCCCCCGGGCCACCACCCCCACCGCAGGACCGCCAACCCAGCAGGAACCCCCTGGGTGGTGGGACCGAGGAGGTTCTCAAGAGGTTCTTAGGTTCTGCTGCTCGCCTCAGGTAGGGCCACCAAACCTCCCCGGGGGCTACCAACCTCCCCCGGGGCCACCAGCCTCCCCTGGGCCACCACCACCCACCCCAGGGCCACCAAGCCGGCAGGAACCCCCTGGGTGGTGGGACTGAGGAGGTTCTCAAGAGATTCCCGGGTTCTCCCGTCTCAGGTGGGGCCACCAACACCCCCTGGGGGCCACCACCTTCCCTGGGGCCACCACCTATCCACGGACGAGGTCCCGCGTGACCTTGGGGACAAGGTTGGGGCAGGTTCTTGGTGTCACGTGAGGATGGAGACCCACCACCCGTCTATGGACAAAGTCCCGCGTGACCTTGGGGACGAGGTTGGGGCGGGTCCTTGGTGTCACGTGAGGATGGAGACCCATCACCCGTCCACGGACGAGGTCCCACGTGACCTTGGGGATGAGGTTGGGGCGGGTCCTTGGTGTCACGTGAGGATGGAGACCCATCACCCGTCCACGGACAAGGTCCCGCGTGACCTTGGGGACGAGGTTGGGGCAGGTCCTTGGTGTCACGTGAGGATGGAGACACACCACCCATCCATGAGGTTGGACGAGGAATCTCTGGCCCTTGGCCTCACCCAAAGACGAGAGCCTGGCCGATGGGTGGTGGGACTCCATCTTCGGAGCCCGGGTGACCCGGGGTTCTTCTCCGGTGGCCGCCCCCCTCCGCCCCTCCCCCTCCTCTGATGGGTGGCCGCCGTCTCCTCGCAGACCAGAAGCCGGACGTGATGTACGCGGACATCGGGGGGATGGACATCCAGAAGCAGGAGGTGCGGGAGGCCGTGGAGCTGCCCCTCACCCACTTTGAGCTCTACAAGCAGGTGGGACCCGGCGGCCACCCGTGGGTGGGGGGAACGACACACCACCCACGAGGTCACCTCCAGGTTGTCCCATCCGTGTCCCCTCCGCACCCCCGTAGATCGGCATCGACCCCCCCCGGGGTGTCCTCATGTACGGCCCCCCCGGCTGCGGCAAGACCATGTTGGCCAAAGCGGTGGCCCATCACACCACAGGTTGGGGGGGGCACCCGTGGGGGGCTCCTGGGGGGGCTGGTGGGACCCTTGAGGGGCTGGGGGCACCCATGGGGGGTGGTGGGTACCTGGAGGTGCTGGGGGGTTCCTTGGGGGGCTGGTGGGTTCCTCGGGGTGGTGGCGGCACCCATGGGGGGTGGTGGGTTCCTTGGGGGGCTGGTGGGACCCTTGGGGTGAAGGTTGGTTCCTTGGGGTGCTGAGGACACCCGTGGTGGGTGGTGGGTTCCTGGAGGAGCTGGTGGGTTCCTGAGGATGGTGGGGAGAACCTTGGGGTGCTGGTGGGTTCCTGGAGGTGCTGGTGGGACCCTTGGGGTGCTGAGGACACCCATGGGGGGTGGTGGGTTCCCCGGGGTGCTGGTGGGACCCTTGGGGTGCTGGGGGCACCCATGGTGGGTGGTGGGTTCCTGGAGGAGCTGGTGGGTTCCTGAGGGTGGTGGGGAGAACCTTGGGGTGCCGGTGGGTTCCTGGAGGTGCCGGTGGGTTCCTTGGGGTTCTGGTGGCCGTGGGAGGTCCGGGGGTGCTCCCTGGGGGGCCACCCCACCCCCCCCACCCAGAGGCAAGGTGCCAGCCCCGGTGGGTGCCCCCCCCCCCCGCCTCCAGCCGCCTTCATCCGGGTGGTGGGCTCGGAGTTCGTGCAGAAGTACCTGGGGGAGGGGCCCCGCATGGTGCGCGACGTCTTCCGCCTGGCCAAGGAGAACGCGCCCGCCATCATCTTCATCGACGAGATCGACGCCATCGCCACCAAGCGCTTCGACGCCCAGACCGGGGGTGAGGGGGGACGCGCGGGACCTCCTGGGGCTGGGGTTGGAGCCAGGAACCCCCTGGAGAACCTCGTGGTGGGGTTCCGGGACCTCCTGGGGCTGGGGTTGGAGTCAGGAACCCGTTGGAGAACCTCGTGGTGGGGTTCCAGGACCTCTTGGGTGATCTTCGGGGCTTGGGTGGGGGTCAGGAACCCTCTGGAGAACCTTGTGGTGGGGTTCCAGGACCTCTTGGGTGATCTTCGGGGCTTGGGTGACAGTCAGGGACCCCCTGGAGAACCTCGTGGTGGGCTTCCATGATCTCTTGGGTGATCTTTGGGGCTGGGGTTGGGGGTCAGGAACCCCATGGAGAACTTCGTGGTGGGGTTCTGGGACCTCTTGGGTGATCTTCAGGGCTTGGGTGGGGGTCAGGAACCCCCTGGAGACGCTCGTGGTGGGGTTTCAGGACCTGCTGGGGCTGGGGTTGGAGTCAGGAGCCCCCTGGAGAACCCTGTGGTGGGGCTCTAGGACTTCCTGGTGGTCCCGGGGGCTTGGGTGGGGGTCAGGAACCCCCCGGAGAACCCCCGGCTGGGGTTCTGGGACCTTCTGGTGTCCCATGGTCTTTGGGTGGTCCCCCCAGCTGTGGGTGGGGTCAGTTCCGGAGGGTCCTTGGGAGGGTGGTGGGTGCTGGGGGGGAGGGGTGGGGGAAGGTCTCGGCACCCACCCCTCCACCCGTCATGTTCCGCCCCCCGCAGCTGACCGGGAGGTTCAGCGCATCCTCCTGGAGCTCCTCAACCAGATGGACGGCTTCGACCAGAACGTCAACGTCAAGGTCGGGGGGCCCGGGGGGGGAGGGCGGGGCGGGGCCGAGGGTGCTATGGGGGTCCCTTGGGTGCTGGTGGGTTCCTTGAGGCGCTAGTGGGTCCCATGGGTGCTATGGAGGTCCCTTGGGTGCCCGTGGTTCCTCGGGGTGCTGCTGGGTTCCTTGAGATTCTCGGTGGGTTCCTCGGGGTGCTGGTGGGTCCCATGGGTGCTGTGGGGGTCCCAAGGGTGCTGGGGGGTCTCTTTGGGGTCCTGGGGTGCCATGGGTGCTGGTGGGTCCCATGGGTGCTGTGGGGGTCCCAAGTGTGCTGGTGGTTCCTCGGGGTGCTGGTGGGTTCCTTGACGTTCTCGGTGGGTTCCTCGGGGTGCTGGTGGGTCCCATGGGTGCTATGGGCGGGTCCCAAGAGTGCTGGTGGGTTCCTTGAGGTGCTGGTGGGCTCCTTGGTGTCCTGGGGTCCGATGGGTGCTATGGGGGGGTCCCAGGGGTGCTATGGGGGTGGGGGTCCCTTGAGGCGTTGGTGGTTCCCTTGAGGTTCTCGGCAGGTTCCTCGGGGTGCTGGTGGGTTCCCTGAGGTTCCGGTGGATCCCATGGATGGTGGGTTGGGTCGTGGTTGCCCCGCCGTGACGGTGACGCCCATGTGACCCTTCCCCACCGTCCCCAGGTGATCATGGCCACCAACCGGGCGGACACCTTGGACCCGGCCCTGCTCCGTCCCGGCCGCCTGGACCGGAAAATCGAGTTCCCGCTGCCCGACCGGCGCCAGAAACGACTCATCTTCTCCACCATCACCGGGAAGATGAACCTCTCCGAGGAGGTCGACCTCGAGGACTGTATCCGGGGAGGCGGCGGGGGCGGGGCGGGAGGGGGGACACCACCCGGGGGTGGGGGTGGGGGTGGGGGGGATCCCGGCGGGCTGGGGCCAGCAGGAAGGTTGGGAGATGGCAGGGTTGGGGACCTCGTGGGGACACCAGGAAGGGCCGAGGGGGGTGACAAGGGAGGGTTGGGGACGCCGTGGGGCCATCGGGGAGCTCCAAGGAGACGGCAGGGTTGGGGACGTCACGGGGGCTTCGGGGCCACCGAGGAGATGTCAGGGTTGGGGACACCAAGGAGATGTTGGGGTTGGGGACCCCAGGGGGACATCGGGGACTCGAGGGGCCATCAGGGACACCATGGGGACATCAGGAACCCCAAGGAGACGTCAGGGTTGGGGACACCATGGGGACATCGGGGACTTGAGGGGCCTTTGGGGACACCATGGGGACATCGGGGACCCTCAAGGAGACGTCAGGGTTGGGGACACCAGGGAGATGTCGGGGTTGGGGACACCATGGGGACATCGGGGACCCTCAAGGAGACGTCAGGGGTGGGGACACCATGGGGACATCGGGAACCCGAAGGAGATGTCAGGGTTGGGGACACCAAGGAGACGTCGGGGTTGGGGACACCACGGGGACATCAAGAACCCCAAGGAGACGTCGGGGTTGGGGACACCATGGGGACACGGGGGACTCGAGCGTCCACTGGGGACGCCGTGGGGACATCGGGACCCCCAAGGAGACGCCGGGCGGGGGGAGGGGACGCCGTGGCGGTGGCCGCTCCCTTTTTCCTTCACCCTTGTCCCAAGACGTGGCGCGGCCGGACAAGATCTCGGGGGCCGACATCAACTCCATCTGCCAGGAGGTGGGTGACGCCGCCGGGGGGGGGGGGGAGGTGACAAGGTGGGGGAGGGGTGACGCGGTGTCCCCATCCCCCGCAGGGTGGCATGTTGGCCGTGCGGGAGAACCGCTACATCGTCCTGGCCAAGGACTTCGAGAAGGCCTACAAGACGGTCATCAAGAAGGACGAGCAGGAGCACGAGTTCTACAAGTGACCCCCGTCCCCCGGGGGACGACGGGGGACACCCCGCTGTCACCCGCCCCCGCCCCCACCCGCCCCGGCTCCAATAAAAGGTCACCCCCCTCCCCCCCCGCCTCCACCCCCGTCTGCTTCGGGGCACGGGGATGGACGTGGGGGCGACCTTGGGGACATCTTGGGGACATCTGTGGGGGCATCCCTGGGGACGTGGGGGTGACCTTGGGGATGTCTGTGGGGACATCCTTGGGGACGTCTTTGGGGACGTGGGGACGACCTTGGGGACGTCTGTGGGGATGTGGGGACATCTTGGGGACATGGGGGCACCCTCGGGGACATGGGGACAACCTTGGGGACATGGAAATGTCCTTGGGGACGTCTGTGGGGACATGGGGACACCTTGGGGACATGGAAACGTCCTTGGGGACATCTGTGGGGACATGGGGACACCTTGGGGACATGCGGGCAACCTTGGGGACATCTTGGGGACGTCTGTGGGGGCATCTTTGGGGACATGGGGACATCTTTGAGGACATCTTGGGGACGTGGGGACGCCCTCGGGGACACCTCGGGGACACGGAAACGTCCTTGGGGACATCTGTGGGGACATGGCAACACCTTGGGGGACATGGGGGCATCTTTGGGGACGTGGGGACATCCTTGGGGACACCTTGGGGACGCGGAAGTGTCCTTGGGGACATCCTTGGGGACACCTTGGGGACAACCTTGGGGACATCTTTGGGGACATCCTTGGGGACGTCCTTGGGGACGCCGGGGGTGGCCTTGAGGACACAGGGGTGGCCTTTGGAGACCCGGGGGGGCCCTTGGGGACACGGGGGTGGCCTTTGGGGACATTTTTTTGGGGGGGGGGGGGGTGGGGGGGGAGACGCCACGCCCCTCGTTACGTCACGCCCCGCCCCAAAGCGCCGCAGTGCGCCGGGAGCGATCGCGGCCGAAGCCGGCCCGAGCGGAGCCGGAAAGAGCCGAAAAGAGCCGAAAGAAGCCGAACCCGGCGCCGATCGCGGCCGGACCCGAACCCGGCCCGAGCGGAGCCGGAAAAAACCGAAAGGAGCCGAACGCGATCCGGAGCCGAGGCCGAACCCGATCGGGGTCGGAAGGAGCCGAACGGAGCCGAACCCGGCCCGAACCCGACGCCGAGCGGAGCCGAACCCGACACCGATCGCGACCGAACCCGAACCGAACCCACCTCCCCCCCCCCGCCCCGAGCCCTGAGCCCCTCCACGGGCCCGGCCACGCCCTGAACCGCCCCCCCCCCCCCCCCCAAAAAGTGCAACCGGTTCTTCTGTCCCCCCCCCCCCCCGCAAAGTGTCCCCAGGCCCCCCCCCGCAAAGTGCCACCGGTGTCTTCTCCCCCCGCAAGTGCCACCGCAGTGTCCCCTGGCCCCCCCGCAAAGTGCCACCGGTGTCTTCTCCCCCCCAAGTGCCACCGCAGTGTCCCCAGGCCCCCCCCCGCAAAGTGCCACCGGTGTCTTCTCCCCCCGCAAGTGCCACCGCAGTGTCCCCTGGCCCCCCCGCAAAGTGCCACCGGTGTCCCCAGGCCCCCCCCAATGTCCCTTGTCCCCCCCCAGTGTCCCCTGTCCCCCCCCTCCAATTGCCACTGCAGTATCTCCTGGACACCCCCCCCCCCCCGAAGTGCCACCAGTGTCCCCTGTCCCCCCCCGAAATGTCCCCTGTCCCATCTGGGGGGGGAGGGGGTCTCCCCTACCCCGGGGTGTCCCCCGTGTCCCCCCCTCCGCCGACTCCCCACCACCCCGCGGTGACGCCCGTGTCCCCCCCTCCCGGGTCCCCACAACCCCGGGGAGTCCCCAGTGTCCCCCCCCGGGTCCCCCCCACCCATGGTGACCTCCGTGTCCCCCCACCCCAGCCGGGGGGGTGCGGGGGGGGGGGGGGTGGACGCGGGGACGGAGGCGCTGCCGGGGGAGCCCTTTGGCCTGTTCCGCGCCGGCTGCGAGACCCAGAGCGAGCGGCTCCAACGGCCCGAGGGCGCCCCCGAGGCCCAGAAGGTGCTGGGAGGCGCTGGGAGGCACTGGGAGGGGGGCTGGGAGGGACTGGGAAGGAGTGGGGGGCACTCGGAGGCACTGGGGGGGACTGGGAAGGACTGGGAAGGACTGGGGGGGCACGGGGAGGTACTGGGGAGGCACTGGGAAGGACTGGGAGGGAGCCTGGGAGGGACTGGGAAGGACTGGGGGGGCACTGGGAGGCATTGGGGGGTCTCTGGGAGGCATTGGGGGGGCACTGGGAGGCACTGGGAGGCGCTGGGAGGCACTGGGAGGCACTGGGAGGGGAACTGGGAGGGAGTGGGAAGGACTGGGGGGGCACTGGGAGGCACTGGGAGGGAGTGGGAAGGACTGGGGGGGCACTGGGAGGCACTGGGAGGGAGTGGGAAGGACTGGGGGGGCACTGGGAGGAACTGGGAGGGACTGGGAAGGACTGGGGGGCACTGGGAGATACTGGGAAGGACTGGGAAGGAGTGGGGGGACACTGGGAGGCACTGGGAGGGAGTGGGAAGGACTGGGGGGGCACTGGGAGGAACTGGGAGGGACTGGGAAGGACTGGGGGGCACTGGGAGATACTGGGAAGGACTGGGAAGGAGTGGGGGGACACTGGGAGGCACTGGGAGGGAGTGGGAAGGACTGGGGGGGCACTGGGAGGAACTGGGAGGGACTGCGAAGGACTGGGGGGGCACTGGGAGGAACTGGGAGGGACTGGGAAGGAGTGGGGGGACACTGGGAGGCACTGGGAGGGACTGGGAAGGACTGGGGGGCATTGGGAGGCACTGGAAAGGCACTGGGAGACACTGGAAGGGAGGCTGGGAAGGAGTGGGAAGGACAGGGGGGGCACTGGGAGGCACTGGGAGGGAATGTGAAGGAATGGGGGGGCACTGGGAGGCACTGGGGAGGCACTGGGAGACACGGGGATGGAGGCTGGGAGGGACTGGGAAGGACTGGGGGTGCACTGGGAGGCACTGGAAGGCGCTGGGAAGGACTGGGGGGCACTGGGAGGCACTGGGAGGGACTGGGAGGGAGGCTGGGAGGCACTGGGAAGGACTGGAGGGGCACTGGGAGGCACTGGGAGGGAGTGGGAAGGACTGGGGGGAAACTGGGAGGCACTGGGAGGGAGTGGGAAGGACTGGGGGGACACTGGGAGGTACTGGGAAGGACTGGAGGGGCACTGGGAGGCACTGGGAGGGAGTGGGAAGGACTGGGGGGGCACTGGGAGGCACTGGGAGGGACTGGGGGGGCACTGGGAGGAACTGGGAGGGAGTGGGAAGGACTGGGGGGAAACTGGGAGGCACTGGGAGGGAGTGGGAAGGACTGGGGGGCCACTGGGAGGTACTGGGAAGGACTGGGTGGGCATTGGGAGGCACTGGGAGGGACTGGGAAGGACTGGGGGGACACTGGGAGGCACTGGTGAGGCACTGGGAGACACGGGGATGGAGGACGGGAGGGACTGGGAAGGACTGGGGACCACTGGTAGGCACTGGGAGGGGGTGGGAAGGACTGGGGGGGCACTGGGAGGCACTGGGAGGGAGTGGGAAGGACTGGGGGGGCACTGGGAGAGACTGGGAGGCACTGGGAAGGACTGGGGGGGTTCTGGGAGGCATTGGGGGGGCACTGGGAGGCACTGGGAGGCGCTGGGAGGCACTGGGAGGCCCTGGGAGGGGGACTGGGAGGGACTGGGGGGGCACTGGGAGAGACTGGAAGGGACTGGGAAGTACAGGGGGGGCACTGGGAAGCACTGGGAGGAACTGCGGAGGACTGGGGGGGCACTGGGAGGCAGTGGGAGGGAGTGGGAAGGACTGGGGGGGCACTGGGAAGCACTGGGGAGGCACTGGGAGACACTGGAAGGGAGGCTGGGAAGGAGTGGGAAGGACTGGGGGGGCACTGGGAGGCACTGGGAAGGAGTGGGAAGGACTGGAGGGACACTGGGAGGCACTGGGGAGGCACTGGGAGGGAGTGGGATGGAGGCTGGGAGGGACTGGGAAGGACTGGGGGTGCACTGGAAGGCACTGGAAGGCGCTGGGAGGGGGGCTAGGAGGGAATGGGAAGGACTGGGGGGGCAGTGGGAGAGACTGGGAGGGACTGGGAAGGATTGGGGGGGCATTGGGAGGCACTGGGGAGGCACTTGGAGACACGGGGAGGGGGGCTAGGAGCGACTGGGAAGGACTGGGGGGGCACTGGGAGGCACTGGGAGGGACTGGGAAGGAGTGGGGGGGCACCTGGAGGCAATGGAAGGCGCTGGGAAGGACTGGGGGGGCACTGGGAGGCGCTGGGAGGCACTGGGAGGCCCTGGGAGGGGGACTGGGGGGGACTGGGGGGGCACTGGGAGGAACTGGGAGGGACTGGGAAGGACTGGGGGGGCACTGGGAGGCACTGGGAAGGACTGGGAAGGAGTGGGGGGACACTGGGAGGCACTGGGAGGGAGTGGGAAGGAATGGGGGGGCACTGGGAGGCACTGGGGAGGCACTGGGAGACAGGGGGATGGAGGCTGGGAGGGACTGGGAAGGACTGGGGGTGCACTGGGAGGCACTGGAAGGCGCTGGGAAGGACTGGGGGGGCACTGGGAGGCACTGGGAGGGACTGGGAGGGAGCCTGGGAGGCACTGGGAAGGACTGGGGGGGCATTGGGAGGCACTGTGAGGGACTGGGAAGGACTGGGAAGGACTGGGGGGGCACTGGGAGGGACTGGGAATGACTGGGGGTGCACTGGGAGGCACTGGGTGGCACTGGGAAGGTATGGGGGGGCACTGGGATGCACTGGGAGGGACTGGGAAGGAGTGGGGGTGCAGTGGGAAGCACTGGAAGGCGCTGGGAGGGGTCTGGGAGGGAGTGGGAAGGACTGGGGGGGCACTGGGAGGCACTGGAAGGCGCTGGGAGGGACTGGGGGGGCACTGGGAGGCACTGCGGAGGCACTGGGAGGGAATGGGAGGGACGGTGGGAGGGACTGGGAAGGACTGGTGGGGCACTGGGAGGGGGTGGGAAGGACTGGGGGGACACTGGGAGGCACTGGGAGGGAGTGGGAAGGACTGGGGGGACACTGGGAGGTACTGGGAAGGACTGGAGGGGCACTGGGAGGCACTGGGAGGGAGTGGGAAGGACTGGGGGGAAACTGGGAGGCACTGGGAGGGAGTGGGAAGGACTGGGGGGGCACTGGGAGAGACTGGGAGGGAGTGGGAAGGACTGGGGGGATACTGGGAGGCACTGGGAGGGAGTGGGAAGGACTGGGGGGACACTGGGAGGTACTGGGAAGGACTGGAGGGGCACTGGGAGGCACTGGGAGGGAGTGGGAAGGACTGGGGGGGCAGTGGGAGGCACTGGGAGGGAGTGGGAAGGACTGGGGGGGCACTGGGAGAGACTGGGAGGGACTGGGAAGGACTGGAGGGGCACTGGGAGGCACTGGGAGGGAGTGGGAAGGACTGGGGGAAACTGGGAGGCACTGGGAGGGACTGGGAAGGACTGGGGGGGCACTGGGAGGCACTGGTGAGGCACTGGGAGACACGGGGATGGAGGATGGGAGGGACTGGGAAGGACTGGGGGCCACTGGTAGGCACTGGGAGGGAGTGGGAAGGACTGGGGGGGCACTGGGAGGCACTGGGAGGGAGTGGGAAGGACTGGGGGGGCACTGGGAGAGACTGGGAGGCACTGGGAAGGACTGGGGGGGCTCTGGGAGGCATTGGGGGGGCACTGGGAGGCACTGGGAGGCGCTGGGAGGCACTGGGAGGCACTGGGAGGGGGACTGGGAGGGACTGGGGGGGCACTGGGAGAGACTGGAAGGGACTGGGAAGTACAGGGGGGGCACTGGGAAGCACTGGGAGGGACTGGGAAGGACTGGGGGGGCACTGGGAGGCACTGGGGAGGCACTGGGAGGGAGTGGGATGGAGGCTGGGAGGGACTGGGAAGGACTGGGGGGGCACTGGAAGGCACTGGAAGGCGCTGGGAGGGGGGCTAGGAGGGAGTGGGAAGGACTGGGGGGGCAGTGGGAGAGACTGGGAGGGACTGGGAAGGATTGGGGGGGCATTGGGAGGCACTGGGGAGGCACTTGGAGACACGGGGAGGGGGGCTAGGAGCGACTGGGAAGGACTGGGGGGGTACTGGGAGGCACTGGGAGGGACTGGGAAGGAGTGGGGGGGCACCTGGAGGCAATGGAAGGCGCTGGGAAGGACTGGGGGGGCACTGGGAGGCACTGGGAGGGACTGGGAGGGAGCCTGGGAGGCACTGGGAAGGACTGGGGGGGCATTGGGAGGCACTGTGAGGGACTGGGAAGGACTGGGAAGGACTGGGGGGGCACTGGGAGGGACTGGGAATGACTGGGGGTGCACTGGGAGGCACTGGGTGGCACTGGGAAGGTATGGGGGGGCACTGGGATGCACTGGGAGGGACTGGGAAGGAGTGGGGGTGCAGTGGGAAGCACTGGAAGGCGCTGGGAGGGGTCTGGGAGGGAGTGGGAAGGACTGGGGGGGCACTGGGAGGCACTGGAAGGCGCTGGGAGGGACTGGGGGGGCACTGGGAGGCACTGCGGAGGCACTGGGAGGGAATGGGAGGGACGGTGGGAGGGACTGGGAAGGACTGGTGGGGCACTGGGAGGGGGTGGGAAGGACTGGGGGGGCACTGGGAGGCACTGGGAGGGAGTGGGAAGGACTGGGGGGAAACTGGGAGGCACTGGGAGGGAGTGGGAAGGACTGGGGGGGCACTGGGAGAGACTGGGAGGGACTGGGAAGGACTGGAGGGGCACTGGGAGGCACTGGGAGGGAGTGGGAAGGACTGGGGGGAAACTGGGAGGCACTGGGAGGGAGTGGGAAGGACTGGGGGGACACTGGGAGGTACTGGGAAGGACTGGAGGGGCACTGGGAGGCACTGGGAGGGAGTGGGAAGGACTGGGGGGAAACTGGGAGGCACTGGAAGGCGCTGGGAGGGGGGCTAGGAGGGAGTGGGAAGGACTGGGGGGGCAGTGGGAGAGACTGGGAGGGACTGGGAAGGATTGGGGGGGCATTGGGAGGCACTGGGGAGGCACTTGGAGACACGGGGAGGGGGGCTAGGAGCGACTGGGAAGGACTGGGGGGGTACTGGGAGGCACTGGGAGGGACTGGGAAGGAGTGGGGGGGCACCTGGAGGCAATGGAAGGCGCTGGGAAGGACTGGGGGGGCACTGGGAGGTACTGGGGAGGCACTGGGAGGGACTGGGAGGGAGGCTGGGAGGGACTGGGAAGGAGTGGGGGGCACTCGGAGGCACTGGGGGGGACTGGGAAGGACTGGGAAGGACTGGGGGGGCACGGGGAGGTACTGGGGAGGCACTGGGAAGGACTGGGAGGGAGCCTGGGAGGGACTGGGAAGGAGTGGGGGGGCACTGGGAGGCATTGGGGGGTCTCTGGGAGGCATTGGGGGGGCACTGGGAGGCACTGGGAGGCGCTGGGAGGCACTGGGAGGGGAACTGGGAGGGAGTGGGAAGGACTGGGGGGACACTGGGAGAGACTGGGAGGGACTGGGAAGGACTAGGGGGGCACTGGGAGGCACTGGAAGGCGCTGGGAGGGGGGCTGGGAGGGAGTGGGAAGGACTGGGGGGGCACTGGGAGATACTGGGAGGGACTGGGAAGGACTAGGGGGGCACTGGGAGGCACTGGAAGGGTCTGCGAAGGACTGGGCGGGCACTGGGAGGCACTGGGAGGGAGTGGGAAGGACTGGGGGGGCACTGGGAGGCACTGGGAGGGACTGGGAAGGACTGGGGGGGCACTGGGAGGCACTGGAAAGGCACTGGGAGACACTGGAAGGGAGGCTGGGAAGGAGTGGGAAGGAATGGGGGGGCACTGGGAGGCACTGGGGAGGCACTGGGAGACACGGGGATGGAGGCTGGGAGGGACTGGGAAGGACTGGGGGTGCACTGGGAGGCACTGGAAGGCGCTGGGAAGGACTGGGGGGCACTGGGAGGCACTGGGAGGGACTGGGAGGGAGGCTGGGAGGCACTGGGAAGGACTGGAGGGGCACTGGGAGGCACTGGGAGGGAGTGGGAAGGACTGGGGGGAAACTGGGAGGCACTGGGAGGGAGTGGGAAGGACTGGGGGGACACTGGGAGGTACTGGGAAGGACTGGAGGGGCACTGGGAGGCACTGGGAGGGAGTGGGAAGGACTGGGGGGGCACTGGGAGGCACTGGGAGGGACTGGGGGGGCACTGGGAGGAACTGGGAGGGAGTGGGAAGGACTGGGGGGAAACTGGGAGGCACTGGGAGGGAGTGGGAAGGACTGGGGGGCCACTGGGAGGTACTGGGAAGGACTGGGTGGGCATTGGGAGGCACTGGGAGGGACTGGGAAGGACTGGGGGGACACTGGGAGGCACTGGTGAGGCACTGGGAGACACGGGGATGGAGGACGGGAGGGACTGGGAAGGACTGGGGACCACTGGTAGGCACTGGGAGGGAGTGGGAAGGAGTGGGGGGGCACTGGGAGGCACTGGGAGGGAGTGGGAAGGACTGGGGGGGCACTGGGAGAGACTGGGAGGCACTGGGAAGGACTGGGGGGGTTCTGGGAGGCATTGGGGGGGCACTGGGAGGCACTGGGAGGCGCTGGGAGGCACTGGGAGGCCCTGGGAGGGGGACTGGGAGGGACTGGGGGGGCACTGGGAGAGACTGGAAGGGACTGGGAAGTACAGGGGGGGCACTGGGAAGCACTGGGAGGAACTGCGAAGGACTGGGGGGGCACTGGGAGGCAGTGGGAGGGAGTGGGAAGGACTGGGGGGGCACTGGGAAGCACTGGGGAGGCACTGGGAGACACTGGAAGGGAGGCTGGGAAGGAGTGGGAAGGACTGGGGGGGCACTGGGAGGCACTGGGGAGGCACTGGGAGGGAGTGGGATGGAGGCTGGGAGGGACTGGGAAGGACTGGGGGTGCACTGGAAGGCACTGGAAGGCGCTGGGAGGGGGGCTAGGAGGGAGTGGGAAGGACTGGGGGGGCAGTGGGAGAGACTGGGAGGGACTGGGAAGGATTGGGGGGGCATTGGGAGGCACTGGGGAGGCACTTGGAGACACGGGGAGGGGGGCTAGGAGCGACTGGGAAGGACTGGGGGGGCACTGGGAGGCACTGGGAGGGACTGGGAAGGAGTGGGGGGGCACCTGGAGGCAATGGAAGGCGCTGGGAAGGACTGGGGGGGCACTGGGAGGCGCTGGGAGGTACTGGGAGGCCCTGGGAGGGGGACTGGGGGGGACTGGGGGGGCACTGGGAGGAACTGGGAGGGACTGGGAAGGACTGGGGGGGCACTGGGAGGCACTGGGAAGGACTGGGAAGGAGTGGGGGGACACTGGGAGGCACTGGGAGGGAGTGGGAAGGACTGGGGGGGCACTGGGAGGCACTGGGGAGGCACTGGGAGACAGGGGGATGGAGGCTGGGAGGGACTGGGAAGGACTGGGGGTGCACTGGGAGGCACTGGAAGGCGCTGGGAAGGACTGGGGGGGCACTGGGAGGCACTGGGAGGGACTGGGAGGGAGCCTGGGAGGCACTGGGAAGGACTGGGGGGGCATTGGGAGGCACTGTGAGGGACTGGGAAGGACTGGGAAGGACTGGGGGGGCACTGGGAGGGACTGGGAATGACTGGGGGTGCACTGGGAGGCACTGGGTGGCACTGGGAAGGTATGGGGGGGCACTGGGATGCACTGGGAGGGACTGGGAAGGAGTGGGGGTGCAGTGGGAAGCACTGGAAGGCGCTGGGAGGGGTCTGGGAGGGAGTGGGAAGGACTGGGGGGGCACTGGGAGGCACTGGAAGGCGCTGGGAGGGACTGGGGGGGCACTGGGAGGCACTGCGGAGGCACTGGGAGGGAATGGGAGGGACGGTGGGAGGGACTGGGAAGGACTGGTGGGGCACTGGGAGGGGGTGGGAAGGACTGGGGGGGCACTGGGAGGCACTGGGAGGGAGTGGGAAGGACTGGGGGGACACTGGGAGGTACTGGGAAGGACTGGAGGGGCACTGGGAGGCACTGGGAGGGAGTGGGAAGGACTGGGGGGAAACTGGGAGGCACTGGGAGGGAGTGGGAAGGACTGGGGGGGCACTGGGAGAGACTGGGAGGGAGTGGGAAGGACTGGGGGGAAACTGGGAGGCACTGGGAGGGAGTGGGAAGGACTGGGGGGACACTGGGAGGTACTGGGAAGGACTGGAGGGGCACTGGGAGGCACTGGGAGGGAGTGGGAAGGACTGGGGGGGCAGTGGGAGGCACTGGGAGGGAGTGGGAAGGACTGGGGGGGCACTGGGAGAGACTGGGAGGGACTGGGAAGGACTGGAGGGGCACTGGGAGGCACTGGGAGGGAGTGGGAAGGACTGGGGGGAAACTGGGAGGCACTGGGAGGGAGTGGGAAGGACTGGGGGGACACTGCGAGGTACTGGGAAGGACTGGAGGGGCACTGGGAGGCACTGGGAGGGAGTGGGAAGGACTGGGGGAAACTGGGAGGCACTGGGAGGGACTGGGAAGGACTGGGGGGGCACTGGGAGGCACTGGTGAGGCACTGGGAGACACGGGGATGGAGGATGGGAGGGACTGGGAAGGACTGGGGGCCACTGGTAGGCACTGGGAGGGAGTGGGAAGGACTGGGGGGGCACTGGGAGGCACTGGGAGGGAGTGGGAAGGACTGGGGGGGCACTGGGAGAGACTGGGAGGCACTGGGAAGGACTGGGGGGGCTCTGGGAGGCATTGGGGGGGCACTGGGAGGCACTGGGAGGCGCTGGGAGGCACTGGGAGGGGGACTGGGAGGGACTGGGGGGGCACTGGGAGAGACTGGAAGGGACTGGGAAGTACAGGGGGGGCACTGGGAAGCACTGGGAGGGACTGGGAAGGACTGGGGGGGCACTGGGAAGCACTGGGGAGGCACTGGGAGGGAGTGGGATGGAGGCTGGGAGGGACTGGGAAGGACTGGGGGTGCACTGGAAGGCACTGGAAGGCGCTGGGAGGGGGGCTAGGAGGGAGTGGGAAGGACTGGGGGGGCAGTGGGAGAGACTGGGAGTGACTGGGAAGGATTGGGGGGGCATTGGGAGGCACTGGGGAGGCACTTGGAGACACGGGGAGGGGGGCTAGGAGCGACTGGGAAGGACTGGGGGGGTACTGGGAGGCACTGGGAGGGACTGGGAAGGAGTGGGGGGGCACCTGGAGGCAATGGAAGGCGCTGGGAAGGACTGGGGGGGCACTGGGAGGTACTGGGGAGGCACTGGGAGGGACTGGGAGGGAGGCTGGGAGGGACTGGGAAGGAGTGGGGGGCACTCGGAGGCACTGGGGGGGACTGGGAAGGACTGGGAAGGACTGGGGGGGCACGGGGAGGTACTGGGGAGGCACTGGGAAGGACTGGGGGGGCACTGGGAGAGACTGGGAGGGACTGGGAAGGACTAGGGGGGCACTGGGAGGCACTGGAAGGCGCTGGGAGGGGGGCTGGGAGGGAGTGGGAAGGACTGGGGGGGCACTGGGAGATACTGGGAGGGACTGGGAAGGACTAGGGTGGCACTGGGAGGCACTGGAAGGGTCTGTGAAGGACTTGGGGGGGCACTGGGAGGCACTGGGAGGGACTGGGAAGGACTGGGGGGGCACTGGGAGGCACTGGGAAGGACTGGGAAGGAGTGGGGGGACACTGGGAGGCACTGGGAGGGACTGGGAAGGACTGGGGGGGCAGTGGGAGGCACTGGAAAGGCACTGGGAGACACTGGAAGGGAGGCTGGGAAGGAGTGGGAAGGACAGGGGGGGCACTGGGAGGCACTGGGAGGGAATGGGAAGGAATGGGGGGGCACTGGGAGGCACTGGGGAGGCACTGGGAGACAGGGGGATGGAGGCTGGGAGGGACTGGGAAGGACTGGGGGTGCACTGGGAGGCACTGGAAGGCGCTGGGAAGGACTGGGGGGGCACTGGGAGGCACTGGGAGGGACTGGGAGGGAGCCTGGGAGGCACTGGGAAGGACTGGGGGGGCATTGGGAGGCACTGTGAGGGACTGGGAAGGACTGGGAAGGACTGGGGGGGCACTGGGAGGGACTGGGAATGACTGGGGGTGCACTGGGAGGCACTGGGTGGCACTGGGAAGGTATGGGGGGGCACTGGGATGCACTGGGAGGGACTGGGAAGGAGTGGGGGTGCAGTGGGAAGCACTGGAAGGCGCTGGGAGGGGTCTGGGAGGGAGTGGGAAGGACTGGGGGGGCACTGGGAGGCACTGGAAGGCGCTGGGAGGGACTGGGGGGGCACTGGGAGGCACTGCGGAGGCACTGGGAGGGAATGGGAGGGACGGTGGGAGGGACTGGGAAGGACTGGTGGGGCACTGGGAGGGGGTGGGAAGGACTGGGGGGGCACTGGGAGGCACTGGGAGGGAGTGGGAAGGACTGGGGGGACACTGGGAGGTACTGGGAAGGACTGGAGGGGCACTGGGAGGCACTGGGAGGGAGTGGGAAGGACTGGGGGGAAACTGGGAGGCACTGGGAGGGAGTGGGAAGGACTGGGGGGGCACTGGGAGAGACTGGGAGGGAGTGGGAAGGACTGGGGGGAAACTGGGAGGCACTGGGAGGGAGTGGGAAGGACTGGGGGGACACTGGGAGGTACTGGGAAGGACTGGAGGGGCACTGGGAGGCACTGGGAGGGAGTGGGAAGGACTGGGGGGGCAGTGGGAGGCACTGGGAGGGAGTGGGAAGGACTGGAGGGGCACTGGGAGGCACTGGGAGGGAGTGGGAAGGACTGGGGGGAAACTGGGAGGCACTGGGAGGGAGTGGGAAGGACTGGGGGGACACTGGGAGGTACTGGGAAGGACTGGAGGGGCACTGGGAGGCACTGGGAGGGAGTGGGAAGGACTGGGGGGAAACTGGGAGGCACTGGAAGGCGCTGGGAGGGGGGCTAGGAGGGAGTGGGAAGGACTGGGGGGGCAGTGGGAGAGACTGGGAGGGACTGGGAAGGATTGGGGGGGCATTGGGAGGCACTGGGGAGGCACTTGGAGACACGGGGAGGGGGGCTAGGAGCGACTGGGAAGGACTGGGGGGGTACTGGGAGGCACTGGGAGGGACTGGGAAGGAGTGGGGGGGCACCTGGAGGCAATGGAAGGCGCTGGGAAGGACTGGGGGGGCACTGGGAGGTACTGGGGAGGCACTGGGAGGGACTGGGAGGGAGGCTGGGAGGGACTGGGAAGGAGTGGGGGGCACTCGGAGGCACTGGGGGGGACTGGGAAGGACTGGGAAGGACTGGGGGGGCACGGGGAGGTACTGGGGAGGCACTGGGAAGGACTGGGGGGGCACTGGGAGAGACTGGGAGGGACTGGGAAGGACTAGGGGGGCACTGGGAGGCACTGGAAGGCGCTGGGAGGGGGGCTGGGAGGGAGTGGGAAGGACTGGGGGGGCACTGGGAGATACTGGGAGGGACTGGGAAGGACTAGGGTGGCACTGGGAGGCACTGGAAGGGTCTGTGAAGGACTTGGGGGGGCACTGGGAGGCACTGGGAGGGACTGGGAAGGACTGGGGGGGCACTGGGAGGCACTGGGAAGGACTGGGAAGGAGTGGGGGGACACTGGGAGGCACTGGGAGGGACTGGGAAGGACTGGGGGGGCAGTGGGAGGCACTGGAAAGGCACTGGGAGACACTGGAAGGGAGGCTGGGAAGGAGTGGGAAGGACAGGGGGGGCACTGGGAGGCACTGGGAGGGAATGGGAAGGAATGGGGGGGCACTGGGAGGCACTGGGGAGGCACTGGGAGACAGGGGGATGGAGGCTGGGAGGGACTGGGAAGGACTGGGGGTGCACTGGGAGGCACTGGAAGGCGCTGGGAAGGACTGGGGGGGCACTGGGAGGCACTGGGAGGGACTGGGAGGGAGCCTGGGAGGCACTGGGAAGGACTGGGGGGGCATTGGGAGGCACTGTGAGGGACTGGGAAGGACTGGGAAGGACTGGGGGGGCACTGGGAGGGACTGGGAATGACTGGGGGTGCACTGGGAGGCACTGGGTGGCACTGGGAAGGTATGGGGGGGCACTGGGATGCACTGGGAGGGACTGGGAAGGAGTGGGGGTGCAGTGGGAAGCACTGGAAGGCGCTGGGAGGGGTCTGGGAGGGAGTGGGAAGGACTGGGGGGGCACTGGGAGGCACTGGAAGGCGCTGGGAGGGACTGGGGGGGCACTGGGAGGCACTGCGGAGGCACTGGGAGGGAATGGGAGGGACGGTGGGAGGGACTGGGAAGGACTGGTGGGGCACTGGGAGGGGGTGGGAAGGACTGGGGGGGCACTGGGAGGCACTGGGAGGGAGTGGGAAGGACTGGGGGGAAACTGGGAGGCACTGGGAGGGAGTGGGAAGGACTGGGGGGGCACTGGGAGAGACTGGGAGGGAGTGGGAAGGACTGGGGGGAAACTGGGAGGCACTGGGAGGGAGTGGGAAGGACTGGGGGGACACTGGGAGGTACTGGGAAGGACTGGAGGGGCACTGGGAGGCACTGGGAGGGAGTGGGAAGGACTGGGGGGGCAGTGGGAGGCACTGGGAGGGAGTGGGAAGGACTGGGGGGGCACTGGGAGAGACTGGGAGGGACTGGGAAGGACTGGAGGGGCACTGGGAGGCACTGGGAGGGAGTGGGAAGGACTGGGGGGAAACTGGGAGGCACTGGGAGGGAGTGGGAAGGACTGGGGGGACACTGGGAGGTACTGGGAAGGACTGGAGGGGCACTGGGAGGCACTGGGAGGGAGTGGGAAGGACTGGGGGGAAACTGGGAGGCACTGGAAGGCGCTGGGAGGGGGGCTAGGAGGGAGTGGGAAGGACTGGGGGGGCAGTGGGAGAGACTGGGAGGGACTGGGAAGGATTGGGGGGGCATTGGGAGGCACTGGGGAGGCACTTGGAGATACGGGGAGGGGGGCTAGGAGCGACTGGGAAGGACTGGGGGGGTACTGGGAGGCACTGGGAGGGACTGGGAAGGAGTGGGGGGGCACCTGGAGGCAATGGAAGGCGCTGGGAAGGACTGGGGGGGCACTGGGAGGTACTGGGGAGGCACTGGGAGGGACTGGGAGGGAGGCTGGGAGGGACTGGGAAGGAGTGGGGGGCACTCGGAGGCACTGGGGGGGACTGGGAAGGACTGGGAAGGACTGGGGGGGCACGGGGAGGTACTGGGGAGGCACTGGGAAGGACTGGGAGGGAGCCTGGGAGGGACTGGGAAGGAGTGGGGGGGCACTGGGAGGCATTGGGGGGTCTCTGGGAGGCATTGGGGGGGCACTGGGAGGCACTGGGAGGCGCTGGGAGGCACTGGGAGGGGAACTGGGAGGGAGTGGGAAGGACTGGGGGGACACTGGGAGAGACTGGGAGGGACTGGGAAGGACTAGGGGGGCACTGGGAGGCACTGGAAGGCGCTGGGAGGGGGGCTGGGAGGGAGTGGGAAGGACTGGGGGGGCACTGGGAGATACTGGGAGGGACTGGGAAGGACTAGGGTGGCACTGGGAGGCACTGGAAGGGTCTGCGAAGGACTGGGCGGGCACTGGGAGGCACTGGGAGGGAGTGGGAAGGACTGGGGGGGCACTGGGAGGAACTGGGAGGGACTGGGAAGGACTGGGGGTGCACTGGGAGGCACTGGGAAGGACTGGGAAGGAGTGGGGGGACACTGGGAGGCACTGGGAGGGAGTGGGAAGGACTGGGGGGGCACTGGGAGGAACTGGGAGTGAGTGGGAAGGACTGGGGGGCACTGGGAAGAACTGGGAGGGACTGGGAAGGAGTGGGGGGACACTGGGAGGCACTGGGAGGGACTGGGAAGGACAGGGGGGGCACTGGGAGGCACTGGGAGGGACTGGGAGGGAGGCTGGGAGGCACTGGGAAGGACTGGGGGGGCATTGGGAGGCACTGTGAGGGACTGGGAAGGACTGGGAAGGACTGGGGGGGCACTGGGAGGGACTGGGAATGACTGGGGGTGCACTGGGAGGCACTGGGTGGCACTGGGAAGGTATGGGGGGGCACTGGGATGCACTGGGAGGGACTGGGAAGGACTGGGGGGGTGCAGTGGGAAGCACTGGAAGGCGCTGGGAGGGGTCTGGGAGGGAGTGGGAAGGACTGGGGGGGCACTGGGAGGCACTGGGGAGGCACTGGGAGGCACTGGGGAGGCAGTGGGAGGGAATGGGAGGGACGGTGGGAGGGACTGGGAAGGACTGGTGGGGCACTGGGAGGGGGTGGGAAGGACTGGGGGGGAAATGGGAGGCACTGGGAGGGGGTGGGAAGGACTGGGGGGGCACTGGGAGGCACTGGGAAGGACTGGTGGGGCACTGGGAGGCACTGGGAGGGACTGGGAAGGACTGGGGGGACACTGGGAGGCACTGGTGAGGCACTGGGAGACACGGGGATGGAGGACGGGAGGGACTGGGAAGGACTGGGGGCCACTGGTAGGCACTGGGAGGGAGTGGGAAGGACTGGGGGTGCACTGGGAGGAACTGGGAGGGACTGGGAAGGAGTGGGGGGGCACTGGGAGAGACTGGGAGGTACTGGGAAGGACTGGGGGGGTTCTGGGATGCATTGGGAGGGCACTTGGAGGCACTGGGAGGCGGTGGGAGGGGGACTGGGAGGGACGGGGGGGCACTGGGAAGCACTGGGAGGGACTGGGAAGTACAGGGGGGGCACTGGGAAGCACTGGGAGGGACTGGGAAGGACTGGGGGGGCACTGGGAAGCACTGGGGAGGCACTGGGAGACACTGGAAGGGAGGCTGGGAAGGAGTGGGAAGGACTGGGGGGGCACTGGGAGGCACTGGGACGGACTGGGAAGGACTGGGGGGGCACGGGGAGCACTGGGAGGGAGTGGGAAGGACTGGGGGGGCACTGGGAGGCACTGTGAGGGACTGGGAAGGACTGGGGGGGCACTGGGAGGCACTGGGGAGGCACTGGGAGGGAGTGGGATGGAGGCTGGGAGGGACTGGGAAGGACTGGGGGTGCACTGGAAGGCACTGGAAGGCGCTGGGAGGGGGGCTAGGAGGGAGTGGGAAGGACTGGGGGGGCAGTGGGAGAGACTGGGAGGGACTGGGAAGGATTGGGGGGGCATTGGGAGGCACTGGGGAGGCACTTGGAGACACGGGGAGGGGGGCTAGGAGCGACTGGGAAGGACTGGGGGGGCACTGGGAGGCACTGGGAGGGACTGGGAAGGAGTGGGGGGGCACCTGGAGGCAATGGAAGGCGCTGGGAAGGACTGGGGGGGCACTGGGAGGTACTGGGGAGGCACTGGGAGGGACTGGGAGGGAGGCTGGGAGGGACTGGGAAGGAGTGGGGGGCACTCGGAGGCACTGGGGGGGACTGGGAAGGACTGGGAAGGACTGGGGGGGCACGGGGAGGTACTGGGGAGGCACTGGGAGGGACTGGGAGGGAGGCTGGGAGGGACTGGGAAGGACTGGGGGGCACTGGGAGGCATTGGGGGGTCTCTGGGAGGCATTGGGGGGGCACTGGGAGGCACTGGGAGGCGCTGGGAGGCACTGGGAGGCACTGGGAGGGGAACTGGGAGGGAGTGGGAAGGACTGGGGGGATACTGGGAGAGACTGGGAGGGACTGGGAAGGACTAGGGGGGCACTGGGAGGCACTGGAAGGCGCTGGGAGGGGGGCTGTGAGGGAGTGGGAAGGACTGGGGGGGCACTGGGAGATACTGGGAGGGACTGGGAAGGACTAGGGTGGCACTGTGAGGCACTGGAAGGGTCTGCGAAGGACTGGGGGGGCACTGGGAGGCACTGGGAGGGAGTGGGAAGGACTGGGGGGGCACTGGGAGGAACTGGGAGGGACTGGGAAGGACTGGGGGGGCACTGGGAGGCACTGGGAAGGAATGGGAAGGAGTGGGGGGACACTGGGAGGCACTGGGAGGGAGTGGGAAGGACTGGGGGGGCACTGGGAGGAACTGGGAGGGACTGGGAAGGACTGGGGGGGCACTGGGAGGAACTGGGAGGGACTGGGAAGGAGTGGGGGGACACTGGGAGGTACTGGGAGGGACTGGGAAGGACTGGGGGTGCACTGGGAGGCACTGGGTGGCACTGGGAAGGTATGGGGGGGCACTGGGATGCACTGGGAGGGACTGGGAAGGAGTGGGGGTGCAGTGGGAAGCACTGGAAGGCGCTGGGAGGGGTCTGGGAGGGAGTGGGAAGGACTGGGGGGGCACTGGGAGGCACTGGAAGGCGCTGGGAGGGACTGGGGGGGTACTGGGAGGCACTGGGAGGGACTGGGAAGGACTGGGGGGGCACTGGGAGGCACTGGTGAGGCACTGGGAGACACGGGGATGGAGGATGGGAGGGACTGGGAAGGACTGGGGGCACTGGTAGGCACTGGGAGGGAGTGGGAAGGACTGGGGGGGCACTGGGAGGCACTGGGAGGGAGTGGGAAGGACTGGGGGGGCACTGGGAGAGACTGGGAGGCACTGGGAAGGACTGTGGGGGCTCTGGGAGGCATTGGGGGGGCACTGGGAGGCACTGGGAGGTGCTGGGAGGCACTGGGAGGCACTGGGAGGGGGACTGGGAGGGACTGGGGGGGCACTGGGAGAGACTGGAAGGGACTGGGAAGTACAGGGGGGGCACTGGGAAGCACTGGGAGGGACTGGGAAGGACTGGGGGGGCACTGGGAAGCACTGGGGAGGCACTGGGAGGGAGTGGGATGGAGGCTGGGAGGGACTGGGAAGGACTGGGGGTGCACTGGAAGGCACTGGAAGGCGCTGGGAGGGGGGCTAGGAGGGAGTGGGAAGGACTGGGGGGGCAGTGGGAGAGACTGGGAGGGACTGGGAAGGATTGGGGGGGCATTGGGAGGCACTGGGGAGGCACTTGGAGACACGGGGAGGGGGGCTAGGAGCGACTGGGAAGGACTGGGGGGGCACTGGGAGGCACTGGGAGGGACTGGGAAGGAGTGGGGGGGCACCTGGAGGCAATGGAAGGCGCTGGGAAGGACTGGGGGGGCACTGGGAGGTACTGGGGAGGCACTGGGAGGGACTGGGAGGGAGGCTGGGAGGGACTGGGAAGGAGTGGGGGGCACTCGGAGGCACTGGGGGGGACTGGGAAGGACTGGGAAGGACTGGGGGGGCACGGGGAGGTACTGGGGAGGCACTGGGAAGGACTGGGAGGGAGCCTGGGAGGGACTGGGAAGGAGTGGGGGGGCACTGGGAGGCATTGGGGGGTCTCTGGGAGGCATTGGGGGGGCACTGGGAGGCACTGGGAGGCGCTGGGAGGCACTGGGAGGGGAACTGGGAGGGAGTGGGAAGGACTGGGGGGACACTGGGAGAGACTGGGAGGGACTGGGAAGGACTAGGGGGGCACTGGGAGGCACTGGAAGGCGCTGGGAGGGGGGCTGGGAGGGAGTGGGAAGGACTGGGGGGGCACTGGGAGATACTGGGAGGGACTGGGAAGGACTAGGGTGGCACTGGGAGGCACTGGAAGGGTCTGCGAAGGACTGGGCGGGCACTGGGAGGCACTGGGAGGGAGTGGGAAGGACTGGGGGGGCACTGGGAGGAACTGGGAGGGACTGGGAAGGACTGGGGGTGCACTGGGAGGCACTGGGAAGGACTGGGAAGGAGTGGGGGGACACTGGGAGGCACTGGGAGGGAGTGGGAAGGACTGGGGGGGCACTGGGAGGAACTGGGAGTGAGTGGGAAGGACTGGGGGGCACTGGGAAGAACTGGGAGGGACTGGGAAGGAGTGGGGGGACACTGGGAGGCACTGGGAGGGACTGGGAAGGACAGGGGGGGCACTGGGAGGCACTGGGAGGGACTGGGAGGGAGGCTGGGAGGCACTGGGAAGGACTGGGGGGGCATTGGGAGGCACTGTGAGGGACTGGGAAGGACTGGGAAGGACTGGGGGGGCACTGGGAGGGACTGGGAATGACTGGGGGTGCACTGGGAGGCACTGGGTGGCACTGGGAAGGTATGGGGGGGCACTGGGATGCACTGGGAGGGACTGGGAAGGACTGGGGGGGTGCAGTGGGAAGCACTGGAAGGCGCTGGGAGGGGTCTGGGAGGGAGTGGGAAGGACTGGGGGGGCACTGGGAGGCACTGGGGAGGCACTGGGAGGCACTGGGGAGGCACTGGGAGGGAATGGGAGGGACGGTGGGAGGGACTGGGAAGGACTGGTGGGGCACTGGGAGGGGGTGGGAAGGACTGGGGGGGCACTGGGAGGCACTGGGAAGGACTGGTGGGGCACTGGGAGGCACTGGGAGGGACTGGGAAGGACTGGGGGGACACTGGGAGGCACTGGTGAGGCACTGGGAGACACGGGGATGGAGGACGGGAGGGACTGGGAAGGACTGGGGGCCACTGGTAGGCACTGGGAGGGAGTGGGAAGGACTGGGGGTGCACTGGGAGGAACTGGGAGGGACTGGGAAGGAGTGGGGGGGCACTGGGAGAGACTGGGAGGTACTGGGAAGGACTGGGGGGGTTCTGGGATGCATTGGGAGGGCACTGGGAGGCACTGGGAGGCGGTGGGAGGGGGACTGGGAGGGACGGGGGGGCACTGGGAAGCACTGGGAGGGACTGGGAAGTACAGGGGGGGCACTGGGAAGCACTGGGAGGGACTGGGAAGGACTGGGGGGGCACTGGGAAGCACTGGGGAGGCACTGGGAGACACTGGAAGGGAGGCTGGGAAGGAGTGGGAAGGACTGGGGGGGCACTGGGAGGCACTGGGACGGACTGGGAAGGACTGGGGGGGCACGGGGAGCACTGGGAGGGAGTGGGAAGGACTGGGGGGGCACTGGGAGGCACTGTGAGGGACTGGGAAGGACTGGGGGTGCACTGGAAGGCACTGGAAGGCGCTGGGAGGGGGGCTAGGAGGGAGTGGGAAGGACTGGGGGGGCAGTGGGAGAGACTGGGAGGGACTGGGAAGGATTGGGGGGGCATTGGGAGGCACTGGGGAGGCACTTGGAGACACGGGGAGGGGGGCTAGGAGCGACTGGGAAGGACTGGGGGGGCACTGGGAGGCACTGGGAGGGACTGGGAAGGAGTGGGGGGGCACCTGGAGGCAATGGAAGGCGCTGGGAAGGACTGGGGGGGCACTGGGAGGTACTGGGGAGGCACTGGGAGGGACTGGGAGGGAGGCTGGGAGGGACTGGGAAGGAGTGGGGGGCACTCGGAGGCACTGGGGGGGACTGGGAAGGACTGGGAAGGACTGGGGGGGCACGGGGAGGTACTGGGGAGGCACTGGGAGGGACTGGGAGGGAGGCTGGGAGGGACTGGGAAGGACTGGGGGGCACTGGGAGGCATTGGGGGGTCTCTGGGAGGCATTGGGGGGGCACTGGGAGGCACTGGGAGGCACTGGGAGGGGAACTGGGAGGGAGTGGGAAGGACTGGGGGGATACTGGGAGAGACTGGGAGGGACTGGGAAGGACTAGGGGGGCACTGGGAGGCACTGGAAGGCGCTGGGAGGGGGGCTGTGAGGGAGTGGGAAGGACTGGGGGGGCACTGGGAGATACTGGGAGGGACTGGGAAGGACTAGGGTGGCACTGTGAGGCACTGGAAGGGTCTGCGAAGGACTGGGGGGGCACTGGGAGGCACTGGGGGGGACTGGGAAGGACTGGGGGGGCACTGGGAGGAACTGGGAGGGACTGGGAAGGACTGGGGGGGCACTGGGAGGCACTGGGAAGGACTGGGAAGGAGTGGGGGGACACTGGGAGGCACTGGGAGGGAGTGGGAAGGACTGGGGGGGCACTGGGAGGAACTGGGAGGGACTGGGAAGGACTGGGGGGGCACTGGGAGGAACTGGGAGGGACTGGGAAGGAGTGGGGGGACACTGGGAGGTACTGGGAGGGACTGGGAAGGACTGGGGGTGCACTGGGAGGCACTGGGTGGCACTGGGAAGGTATGGGGGGGCACTGGGATGCACTGGGAGGGACTGGGAAGGAGTGGGGGTGCAGTGGGAAGCACTGGAAGGTGCTGGGAGGGGTCTGGGAGGGAGTGGGAAGGACTGGGGGGGCACTGGGAGGCACTGGAAGGCGCTGGGAGGGACTGGGGGGGCACTGGGAGGCACTGCGGAGGCACTGGGAGGGAATGGGAGGGACGGTGGGAGGGACTGGGAAGGACTGGTGGGGCACTGGGAGGGGGTGGGAAGGACTGGGGGGGCACTGGGAGGCACTGGGAGGGAGTGGGAAGGACTGGGGGGACACTGGGAGGTACTGGGAAGGACTGGAGGGGCACTGGGAGGCACTGGGAGGGAGTGGGAAGGACTGGGGGGAAACTGGGAGGCACTGGGAGGGAGTGGGAAGGACTGGGGGGACACTGGGAGGTACTGGGAAGGACTGGAGGGGCACTGGGAGGCACTGGGAGGGAGTGGGAAGGACTGGGGGGGCAGTGGGAGGCACTGGGAGGGAGTGGGAAGGACTGGGGGGGCACTGGGAGAGACTGGGAGGGACTGGGAAGGACTGGAGGGGCACTGGGAGGCACTGGGAGGGAGTGGGAAGGACTGGGGGGAAACTGGGAGGCACTGGGAGGGAGTGGGAAGGACTGGGGGGACACTGGGAGGTACTGGGAAGGACTGGAGGGGCACTGGGAGGCACTGGGAGGGAGTGGGAAGGACTGGGGGGAAACTGGGAGGCACTGGGAGGGACTGGGAAGGACTGGGGGGGCACTGGGAGGCACTGGTGAGGCACTGGGAGACACGGGGATGGAGGATGGGAGGGACTGGGAAGGACTGGGGGCACTGGTAGGCACTGGGAGGGAGTGGGAAGGACTGGGGGGGCACTGGGAGGCACTGGGAGGGAGTGGGAAGGACTGGGGGGGCACTGGGAGAGACTGGGAGGCACTGGGAAGGACTGTGGGGGCTCTGGGAGGCATTGGGGGGGCACTGGGAGGCACTGGGAGGTGCTGGGAGGCACTGGGAGGCACTGGGAGGGGGACAGGGAGGGACTGGGGGGGCACTGGGAGAGACTGGAAGGGACTGGGAAGTACAGGGGGGGCACTGGGAAGCACTGGGAGGGACTGGGAAGGACTGGGGGGGCACTGGGAAGCACTGGGGAGGCACTGGGAGGGAGTGGGATGGAGGCTGGGAGGGACTGGGAAGGACTGGGGGTGCACTGGAAGGCACTGGAAGGCGCTGGGAGGGGGGCTAGGAGGGAGTGGGAAGGACTGGGGGGCAGTGGGAGAGACTGGGAGGGACTGGGAAGGATTGGGGGGGCATTGGGAGGCACTGGGGAGGCACTTGGAGACACGGGGAGGGGGGCTAGGAGCGACTGGGAAGGACTGGGGGGGCACTGGGAGGCACTGGGAGGGACTGGGAAGGAGTGGGGGGGCACCTGGAGGCAATGGAAGGCGCTGGGAAGGACTGGGGGGGCACTGGGAGGTACTGGGGAGGCACTGGGAGGGACTGGGAGGGAGGCTGGGAGGGACTGGGAAGGAGTGGGGGGCACTCGGAGGCACTGGGGGGGACTGGGAAGGACTGGGAAGGACTGGGGGGGCACGGGGAGGTACTGGGGAGGCACTGGGAGACACGGGGATGGAGGACGGGAGGGACTGGGAAGGACTGGGGGCCACTGGTAGGCACTGGGAGGGAGTGGGAAGGACTGGGGGTGCACTGGGAGGAACTGGGAGGGACTGGGAAGGAGTGGGGGGGCACTGGGAGAGACTGGGAGGTACTGGGAAGGACTGGGGGGGTTCTGGGATGCATTGGGAGGGCACTGGGAGGCACTGGGAGGCGGTGGGAGGGGGACTGGGAGGGACGGGGGGGCACTGGGAAGCACTGGGAGGGACTGGGAAGTACAGGGGGGGCACTGGGAAGCACTGGGAGGGACTGGGAAGGACTGGGGGGGCACTGGGAAGCACTGGGGAGGCACTGGGAGACACTGGAAGGGAGGCTGGGAAGGAGTGGGAAGGACTGGGGGGGCACTGGGAGGCACTGGGACGGACTGGGAAGGACTGGGGGGGCACGGGGAGCACTGGGAGGGAGTGGGAAGGACTGGGGGGGCACTGGGAGGCACTGTGAGGGACTGGGAAGGACTGGGGGTGCACTGGAAGGCACTGGAAGGCGCTGGGAGGGGGGCTAGGAGGGAGTGGGAAGGACTGGGGGGGCAGTGGGAGAGACTGGGAGGGACTGGGAAGGATTGGGGGGGCATTGGGAGGCACTGGGGAGGCACTTGGAGACACGGGGAGGGGGGCTAGGAGCGACTGGGAAGGACTGGGGGGGCACTGGGAGGCACTGGGAGGGACTGGGAAGGAGTGGGGGGGCACCTGGAGGCAATGGAAGGCGCTGGGAAGGACTGGGGGGGCACTGGGAGGTACTGGGGAGGCACTGGGAGGGACTGGGAGGGAGGCTGGGAGGGACTGGGAAGGAGTGGGGGGCACTCGGAGGCACTGGGGGGGACTGGGAAGGACTGGGAAGGACTGGGGGGGCACGGGGAGGTACTGGGGAGGCACTGGGAGGGACTGGGAGGGAGGCTGGGAGGGACTGGGAAGGACTGGGGGGCACTGGGAGGCATTGGGGGGTCTCTGGGAGGCATTGGGGGGGCACTGGGAGGCACTGGGAGGCACTGGGAGGGGAACTGGGAGGGAGTGGGAAGGACTGGGGGGATACTGGGAGAGACTGGGAGGGACTGGGAAGGACTAGGGGGGCACTGGGAGGCACTGGAAGGCGCTGGGAGGGGGGCTGTGAGGGAGTGGGAAGGACTGGGGGGGCACTGGGAGATACTGGGAGGGACTGGGAAGGACTAGGGTGGCACTGTGAGGCACTGGAAGGGTCTGCGAAGGACTGGGGGGGCACTGGGAGGCACTGGGAGGGAGTGGGAAGGACTGGGGGGGCACTGGGAGGAACTGGGAGGGACTGGGAAGGACTGGGGGGGCACTGGGAGGCACTGGGAAGGACTGGGAAGGAGTGGGGGGACACTGGGAGGCACTGGGAGGGAGTGGGAAGGACTGGGGGGGCACTGGGAGGAACTGGGAGGGACTGGGAAGGACTGGGGGGGCACTGGGAGGAACTGGGAGGGACTGGGAAGGGGTGGGGGGACACTGGGAGGTACTGGGAGGGACTGGGAAGGACTGGGGGTGCACTGGGAGGCACTGGGTGGCACTGGGAAGGTATGGGGGGGCACTGGGATGCACTGGGAGGGACTGGGAAGGAGTGGGGGTGCAGTGGGAAGCACTGGAAGGTGCTGGGAGGGGTCTGGGAGGGAGTGGGAAGGACTGGGGGGGCACTGGGAGGCACTGGAAGGCGCTGGGAGGGACTGGGGGGGCACTGGGAGGCACTGCGGAGGCACTGGGAGGGAATGGGAGGGACGGTGGGAGGGACTGGGAAGGACTGGTGGGGCACTGGGAGGGGGTGGGAAGGACTGGGGGGGCACTGGGAGGCACTGGGAGGGAGTGGGAAGGACTGGGGGGACACTGGGAGGTACTGGGAAGGACTGGAGGGGCACTGGGAGGCACTGGGAGGGAGTGGGAAGGACTGGGGGGAAACTGGGAGGCACTGGGAGGGAGTGGGAAGGACTGGGGGGACACTGGGAGGTACTGGGAAGGACTGGAGGGGCACTGGGAGGCACTGGGAGGGAGTGGGAAGGACTGGGGGGGCAGTGGGAGGCACTGGGAGGGAGTGGGAAGGACTGGGGGGGCACTGGGAGAGACTGGGAGGGACTGGGAAGGACTGGAGGGGCACTGGGAGGCACTGGGAGGGAGTGGGAAGGACTGGGGGGAAACTGGGAGGCACTGGGAGGGAGTGGGAAGGACTGGGGGGACACTGGGAGGTACTGGGAAGGACTGGAGGGGCACTGGGAGGCACTGGGAGGGAGTGGGAAGGACTGGGGGGAAACTGGGAGGCACTGGGAGGGACTGGGAAGGACTGGGGGGGCACTGGGAGGCACTGGTGAGGCACTGGGAGACACGGGGATGGAGGATGGGAGGGACTGGGAAGGACTGGGGGCACTGGTAGGCACTGGGAGGGAGTGGGAAGGACTGGGGGGGCACTGGGAGGCACTGGGAGGGAGTGGGAAGGACTGGGGGGGCACTGGGAGAGACTGGGAGGCACTGGGAAGGACTGTGGGGGCTCTGGGAGGCATTGGGGGGGCACTGGGAGGCACTGGGAGGTGCTGGGAGGCACTGGGAGGCACTGGGAGGGGGACAGGGAGGGACTGGGGGGGCACTGGGAGAGACTGGAAGGGACTGGGAAGTACAGGGGGGGCACTGGGAAGCACTGGGAGGGACTGGGAAGGACTGGGGGGGCACTGGGAAGCACTGGGGAGGCACTGGGAGGGAGTGGGATGGAGGCTGGGAGGGACTGGGAAGGACTGGGGGTGCACTGGAAGGCACTGGAAGGCGCTGGGAGGGGGGCTAGGAGGGAGTGGGAAGGACTGGGGGGGCAGTGGGAGAGACTGGGAGGGACTGGGAAGGATTGGGGGGGCATTGGGAGGCACTGGGGAGGCACTTGGAGACACGGGGAGGGGGGCTAGGAGCGACTGGGAAGGACTGGGGGGGCACTGGGAGGCACTGGGAGGGACTGGGAAGGAGTGGGGGGGCACCTGGAGGCAATGGAAGGCGCTGGGAAGGACTGGGGGGGCACTGGGAGGTACTGGGGAGGCACTGGGAGGGACTGGGAGGGAGGCTGGGAGGGACTGGGAAGGAGTGGGGGGCACTCGGAGGCACTGGGGGGGACTGGGAAGGACTGGGAAGGACTGGGGGGGCACGGGGAGGTACTGGGGAGGCACTGGGAAGGACTGGGGGGGCACTGGGAGAGACTGGGAGGGACTGGGAAGGACTAGGGGGGCACTGGGAGGCACTGGAAGGCGCTGGGAGGGGGGCTGGGAGGGAGTGGGAAGGACTGGGGGGGCACTGGGAGATACTGGGAGGGACTGGGAAGGACTAGGGTGGCACTGGGAGGCACTGGAAGGGTCTGTGAAGGACTTGGGGGGGCACTGGGAGGCACTGGGAGGGACTGGGAAGGACTGGGGGGGCACTGGGAGGCACTGGGAAGGACTGGGAAGGAGTGGGGGGACACTGGGAGGCACTGGGAGGGACTGGGAAGGACTGGGGGGGCAGTGGGAGGCACTGGAAAGGCACTGGGAGACACTGGAAGGGAGGCTGGGAAGGAGTGGGAAGGAATGGGGGGGCACTGGGAGGCACTGGGGAGGCACTGGGAGACAGGGGGATGGAGGCTGGGAGGGATTGGGAAGGACTGGGGGTGCACTGGGAGGCACTGCGGAGGCACTGGGAGGGAATGGGAGGGACGGTGGGAGGGACTGGGAAGGACTGGTGGGGCACTGGGAGGGGGTGGGAAGGACTGGGGGGGCACTGGGAGGCACTGGGAGGGAGTGGGAAGGACTGGGGGGACACTGGGAGGTACTGGGAAGGACTGGAGGGGCACTGGGAGGCACTGGGAGGGAGTGGGAAGGACTGGGGGGAAACTGGGAGGCACTGGGAGGGAGTGGGAAGGACTGGGGGGGCACTGGGAGAGACTGGGAGGGAGTGGGAAGGACTGGGGGGAAACTGGGAGGCACTGGGAGGGAGTGGGAAGGACTGGGGGGACACTGGGAGGTACTGGGAAGGACTGGAGGGGCACTGGGAGGCACTGGGAGGGAGTGGGAAGGACTGGGGGGGCAGTGGGAGGCACTGGGAGGGAGTGGGAAGGACTGGGGGGGCACTGGGAGAGACTGGGAGGGACTGGGAAGGACTGGAGGGGCACTGGGAGGCACTGGGAGGGAGTGGGAAGGACTGGGGGGAAACTGGGAGGCACTGGGAGGGAGTGGGAAGGACTGGGGGGACACTGGGAGGTACTGGGAAGGACTGGAGGGGCACTGGGAGGCACTGGGAGGGAGTGGGAAGGACTGGGGGGAAACTGGGAGGCACTGGGAGGGACTGGGAAGGACTGGGGGGGCACTGGGAGGCACTGGTGAGGCACTGGGAGACACGGGGATGGAGGATGGGAGGGACTGGGAAGGACTGGGGGCCACTGGTAGGCACTGGGAGGGAGTGGGAAGGACTGGGGGGGCACTGGGAGGCACTGGGAGGGAGTGGGAAGGACTGGGGGGGCACTGGGAGAGACTGGGAGGCACTGGGAAGGACTGTGGGGGCTCTGGGAGGCATTGGGGGGGCACTGGGAGGCACTGGGAGGTGCTGGGAGGCACTGGGAGGCACTGGGAGGGGGACTGGGAGGGACTGGGGGGGCACTGGGAGAGACTGGAAGGGACTGGGAAGTACAGGGGGGGCACTGGGAAGCACTGGGAGGCACTGGGAAGGACTGGGGGGGCACTGGGAAGCACTGGGGAGGCACTGGGAGGGAGTGGGATGGAGGCTGGGAGGGACTGGGAAGGACTGGGGGTGCACTGGAAGGCACTGGAAGGCGCTGGGAGGGGGGCTAGGAGGGAGTGGGAAGGACTGGGGGGGCAGTGGGAGAGACTGGGAGGGACTGGGAAGGATTGGGGGGGCATTGGGAGGCACTGGGGAGGCACTTGGAGACACGGGGAGGGGGGCTAGGAGCGACTGGGAAGGACTGGGGGGGTACTGGGAGGCACTGGGAGGGACTGGGAAGGAGTGGGGGGGCACCTGGAGGCAATGGAAGGCGCTGGGAAGGACTGGGGGGGCACTGGGAGGTACTGGGGAGGCACTGGGAGGGACTGGGAGGGAGGCTGGGAGGGACTGGGAAGGAGTGGGGGGCACTCGGAGGCACTGGGGGGGACTGGGAAGGACTGGGAAGGACTGGGGGGGCACGGGGAGGTACTGGGGAGGCACTGGGAAGGACTGGGGGGGCACTGGGAGAGACTGGGAGGGACTGGGAAGGACTAGGGGGGCACTGGGAGGCACTGGAAGGCGCTGGGAGGGGGGCTGGGAGGGAGTGGGAAGGACTGGGGGGGCACTGGGAGATACTGGGAGGGACTGGGAAGGACTAGGGTGGCACTGGGAGGCACTGGAAGGGTCTGTGAAGGACTTGGGGGGGCACTGGGAGGCACTGGGAGGGACTGGGAAGGACTGGGGGGGCACTGGGAGGCACTGGGAAGGACTGGGAAGGAGTGGGGGGACACTGGGAGGCACTGGGAGGGACTGGGAAGGACTGGGGGGGCAGTGGGAGGCACTGGAAAGGCACTGGGAGACACTGGAAGGGAGGCTGGGAAGGAGTGGGAAGGACAGGGGGGGCACTGGGAGGCACTGGGAGGGAATGGGAAGGACTGGGGGTGCACTGGGAGGCACTGGGGAGGCACTGGGAGACAGGGGGATGGAGGCTGGGAGGGACTGGGAAGGACTGGGGGTGCACTGGGAGGCACTGGAAGGCGCTGGGAAGGACTGGGGGGGCACTGGGAGGCACTGGGAGGGACTGGGAGGGAGGCTGGGAGGCACTGGGAAGGACTGGGGGGGCATTGGGAGGCACTGTGAGGGACTGGGAAGGACTGGGAAGGACTGGGGGGGCACTGGGAGGGACTGGGAATGACTGGGGGTGCACTGGGAGGCACTGGGTGGCACTGGGAAGGTATGGGGGGGCACTGGGATGCACTGGGAGGGACTGGGAAGGAGTGGGGGGGCAGTGGGAAGCACTGGAAGGCGCTGGGAGGGGTCTGGGAGGGAGTGGGAAGGACTGGGGGGGCACTGGGAGGCACTGGAAGGCGCTGGGAGGGACTGGGGGGTCACTGGGAGGCAGTGGGGAGGCACTGGGAGGGAATGGGAGGGACGGTGGGAGGGACTGGGAAGGACTGGTGGGGCACTGGGAGGGGGTGGGAGGGAGTGGGAAGGACTGGGGGGGCAGTGGGAGGCACTGGGAGGCACTGGGAAGGACTGGGAAGGACTGGGTGGGCATTGGGAGGCACTGGAAAGGCACTGGGAGACACTGGAAGGGAGGCTGGGAAGGAGTGGGAAGGACTGGGGGGGCACTGGGAGGCACTGTGAGGGACTGGGAAGGACTGGGGGTGCACTGGAAGGCACTGGAAGGCGCTGGGAGGGGGGCTAGGAGCGACTGGGAAGGACTGGGGGGGCACTGGGAGGCACTGGGAGGGAGTGGGAAGGAGTGGGGGGGCACCTGGAGGCAATGGAAGGCGCTGGGAAGGACTGGGGGGGCACTGGGAGGTACTGGGGAGGCACTGGGAGGGACTGGGAGGGAGGCTGGGAGGGACTGGGAAGGAGTGGGGGGCACTCGGAGGCACTGGGGGGGACTGGGAAGGACTGGGAAGGACTGGGGGGGCACGGGGAGGTACTGGGGAGGCACTGGGAAGGACTGGGAGGGAGCCTGGGAGGGACTGGGAAGGACTGGGGGGGCACTGGGAGGCATTGGGGGGTCTCTGGGAGGCATTGGGGGGGCACTGGGAGGCACTGGGAGGCACTGGGAGGGGAACTGGGAGGGAGTGGGAAGGACTAGGGGGGCACTGGTAGGCACTGGAAGGGTCTGCGAAGGACTGGGGGGGCACTGGGAGGCACTGGGAGGGAGTGGGAAGGACTGAGGGGGCACTGGGAGGAACTGGGAGGGACTGGGAAGGACTGGGGGGGCACTGGGAGGCACTGGGAAGGACTGGGAAGGAGTGGGGGGACACTGGGAGGCACTGGGAGGGAGTGGGAAGGACTGGGGGGGCACTGGGAGGCACTGGTGAGGCACTGGGAGACACGGGGATGGAGGATGGGAGGGACTGGGAAGGACTGGGGGCCACTGGTAGGCACTGGGAGGGAGTGGGAAGGACTGGGGGGGCACTGGGAGGCACTGGGAGGGAGTGGGAAGGACTGGGGGGGCACTGGGAGAGACTGGGAGGCACTGGGAAGGACTGGGGGGGCTCTGGGAGGCATTGGGGGGGCAAAGGGAGGCACTGGGAGGCGCTGGGAGGCACTGGGAGGGACTGGGAGGGGGACTGGGAGGGACTGGGGGGGCACTGGGAGAGACTGGAAGGGACTGGGAAGTACAGGGGGGGCACTGGGAAGCACTGGGAGGGACTGGGAAGGACTGGGGGGGCACTGGGAGGCAGTGGGAGGGAGTGGGAAGGACTGGGGGGGCACTGGGAAGCACTGGGGAGGCACTGGGAGACACTGGAAGGGAGGCTGGGAAGGAGTGGGAAGGACTGGGGAGGCACTGGGAGGCACTGGGACGGACTGGGAAGGACTGGGGGGGCACGGGGAGCACTGGGAGGGAGTGCGAATTACTGGAGGGGCACTGGGAGGCACTGGGAGGGAGTGGGAAGGACTGGGGGGAAACTGGGAGGCACTGGGAGGGAGTGGGAAGGACTGGGGGGACACTGGGAGGTACTGGGAAGGACTGGAGGGGCACTGGGAGGCACTGGGAGGGAGTGGGAAGGACTGGGGGGAAACTGGGAGGCACTGGGAGGGACTGGGAAGGACTGGGGGGACACTGGGAGGCACTGGTGAGGCACTGGGAGACACGGGGATGGAGGATGGGAGGGACTGGGAAGGACTGGGGGCCACTGGTAGGCACTGGGAGGGAGTGGGAAGGACTGGGGGGGCACTGGGAGGCACTGGGAGGGAGTGGGAAGGACTGGGGGGGCACTGGGAGAGACTGGGAGGCACTGGGAAGGACTGGGGGGGCTCTGGGAGGCATTGGGGGGGCACTGGGAGGCACTGGGAGGCGCTGGGAGGCACTGGGAGGCACTGGGAGGGGGACTGGGAGGGACTGGGGGGGCACTGGGAGAGACTGGAAGGGACTGGGAAGTACAGGGGGGGCACTGGGAAGCACTGGGAGGGACTGGGTAGGACTGGGGGGGGCACTGGGAGGCAGTGGGAGGGAGTGGGAAGGACTGGGGGGGCACTGGGAAGCACTGGGGAGGCACTGGGAGACACTGGAAGGGAGGCTGGGAGGGACTGGGAAGGAGTGGGGGGCACTTGGAGGCACTGGGGGGGACTGGGAAGGACTGGGAAGGACTGGGGGGGCACGGGGAGGTACTGGGGAGGCACTGGGAGACACTGGAAGGGAGGCTGGGAAGGAGTGGGAAGGACTGGGGGGGCACTGGGAGGCACTGTGAGGGACTGGGAAGGACTGGGGGGGCACTGGGAGGCACTGGGGAGGCACTGGGAGGGAGTGGGATGGAGGCTGGGAGGGACTGGGAAGGACTGGGGGGGCACTGGAAGGCACTGGAAGGCGCTGGGAGGGGGGCTAGGAGGGAGTGGGAAGGACTGGGGGGGCAGTGGGAGAGACTGGGAGGGACTGGGAAGGATTGGGGGGGCATTGGGAGGCACTGGGGAGGCACTTGGAGACACGGGGAGGGGGGCTAGGAGCGACTGGGAAGGACTGGGGGGGCACTGGGAGGCACTGGGAGGGACTGGGAAGGAGTGGGGGGGCACCTGGAGGCAATGGAAGGTGCTGGGAAGGACTGGGGGGGCACTGGGAGGTACTGGGGAGGCACTGGGAGGGACTGGGAGGGAGGCTGGGAGGGACTGGGAAGGAGTGGGGGGCACTCGGAGGCACTGGGGGGGACTGGGAAGGACTGGGAAGGACTGGGGGGGCACGGGGAGGCACTGGAAGGCGCTGGGAGTGACTGGGGGGTCACTGGGAGGGAATGGGAGGGACGGTAGGAGGGACTGGGAAGGACTGGTGGGGCACTGGGAGGGGGTGGGAAGGACTGGGGGGGCACTGGGAGGCACTGGGAGGGAGTGGGAAGGACTGGGGGGGCAGTGGGAGGCACTGGGAGGCACTGGGAAGGACTGGGAAGGACTGGGAGGCACTGGGAGGCACTGGGAAGGACTGGGTGGGCATTGGGAGGCACTGGAAAGGCACTGGGATACAATGGAAGGGAGGCTGGGAAGGAGTGGGAAGGACTGGGGGGGCACTGGGAGAGACTGGGAGGGACTGGGAAGGACTGGAGGGGCACTGGGAGGCACTGGGAGGGAGTGGGAAGGAGTGGGGGGAAACTGGGAGGGACTGGGAAGGACTGGAGGGGCACTGGGAGGCACTGGGAGGGAGTGGGAAGGACTGGGGGGACACTGGGAGGTACTGGGAAGGACTGGTGGGGCAGTGGGAGGCACTGGGAGGGACTGGGAAGGACTGGGGGGACACTGGGAGGCACTGGTGAGGCACTGGGAGACACGGGGATGGAGGATGGGAGGGAGTGGGAAGGACTGGGGGCCACTGGTAGGCACTGGGAGGGAGTGGGAAGGACTGGGGGGGCACTGGGAGAGACTGGGAGGGAGTGGGAAGGACTGGGGGGGCACTGGGAGAGACTGGGAGGCACTGGGAAGGACTGGGGGGGCTCTGGGAGGCATTGGGGGGGCACTGGGAGGCACTGGGAGGCGCTGGGAGGCACTGGGAGGCACTGGGAGGGGGACTGGGAGGGACTGGGGGGGCACTGGGAGAGACTGGAAGGGACTGGGAAGTACAGGGGGGGCACTGGGAAGCACTGGGAGGGACTGGGAAGGACTGGGGGGGGCACTGGGAGGCAGTGGGAGGGAGTGGGAAGGACTGGGGGGGCACTGGGAAGCACTGGGGAGGCACTGGGAGACACTGGAAGGGAGGCTGGGAAGGAGTGGGAAGGACTGGGGGTGCACTGGGAGGGACTGGGACGGACTGGGAAGGACTGGGGGGGCACGGGGAGCACTGGGAGGGAGTGCGAATGACTGGAGGGGCACTGGGAGGCACTGTGAGGGACTGGGAAGGACTGGGGGGGCACTGGAAGGCACTGGGGAGGCACTGGGAGGGACTGGGATGGAGGCTGGGAGGGACTGGGAAGGACTGGGGGTGCACTGGAAGGCACTGGAAGGCGCTGGGAGGGGGGCTAGGAGGGAGTGGGAAGGACTGGGGGGGCAGTGGGAGAGACTGGGAGTGACTGGGAAGGATTGGGGGGGCATTGGGAGGCACTGGGGAGGCACTTGGAGACACGGGGAGGGGGGCTAGGAGCGACTGGGAAGGACTGGGGGGGTACTGGGAGGCACTGGGAGGGACTGGGAAGGAGTGGGGGGGCACCTGGAGGCAATGGAAGGCGCTGGGAAGGACTGGGGGGGCACTGGGAGGTACTGGGGAGGCACTGGGAGGGACTGGGAGGGAGGCTGGGAGGGACTGGGAAGGAGTGGGGGGCACTCGGAGGCACTGGGGGGGAATGGGAAGGACTGGGAAGGACTGGGGGGGCACGGGGAGGTACTGGGGAGGCACTGGGAAGGACTGGGAGGGAGCCTGGGAGGGACTGGGAAGGACTGGGGGGGCACTGGGAGGCATTGGGGGGTCTCTGGGAGGCATTGGGGGGGCACTGGGAGGCACTGGGAGGCACTGGGAGGGGAACTGGGAGGGAGTGGGAAGGACTAGGGGGGCACTGGGAGGCACTGGAAGGGTCTGCGAAGGACTGGGGGGGCACTGGGAGGCACTGGGAGGGAGTGGGAAGGACTGGGGGTAAACTGGGAGGCACTGGGAGGGAGTGGGAAGGACTGGGGGGACACTGGGAGGTACTGGGAAGGACTGGAGGGGCACTGGGAGGCACTGGGAGGGAGTGGGAAGGACTGGGGGGAAACTGGGAGGCACTGGGAGGGACTGGGAAGGACTGGGGGGACACTGGGAGGCACTGGTGAGGCACTGGGAGACACGGGGATGGAGGATGGGAGGGACTGGGAAGGACTGGGGGCCACTGGTAGGCACTGGGAGGGAGTGGGAAGGACTGGGGGGCACTGGGAGGCACTGGGAGGGAGTGGGAAGGACTGGGGGGGCACTGGGAGAGACTGGGAGGCACTGGGAAGGACTGGGGGGGCTGTGGGAGGCATTGGGGGGGCACTGGGAGGCACTGGGAGGCGCTGGGAGGCACTGGGAGGCACTGGGAGGGGGACTGGGAGGGACTGGGGGGGCACTGGGAGAGACTGGAAGGGACTGGGAAGTACAGGGGGGGCACTGGGAAGCACTGGGAGGGACTGGGAAGGACTGGGGGGGGCACTGGGAGGCAGTGGGAGGGAGTGGGAAGGACTGGGGGGGCACTGGGAAGCACTGGGGAGGCACTGGGAGACACTGGAAGGGAGGCTGGGAGGGACTGGGAAGGAGTGGGGGGCACTCGGAGGCACTGGGGGGGACTGGGAAGGACTGGGAAGGACTGGGGGGGCACTGGGAGGCACTGGGGAGGCACTGGGAGGGAGTGGGATGGAGGCTGGGAGGGACTGGGAAGGACTGGGGGTGCACTGGAAGGCACTGGAAGGCGCTGGGAGGGGGGCTAGGAGGGAGTGGGAAGGACTGGGGGGGCAGTGGGAGAGACTGGGAGGGACTGGGAAGGATTGGGGGGGCATTGGGAGGCACTGGGGAGGCACTTGGAGACACGGGGAGGGGGGCTAGGAGCGACTGGGAAGGACTGGGGGGGTACTGGGAGGCACTGGGAGGGACTGGGAAGGAGTGGGGGGGCACCTGGAGGCAATGGAAGGCGCTGGGAAGGACTGGGGGGGCACTGGGAGGTACTGGGGAGGCACTGGGAGGGACTGGGAGGGAGGCTGGGAGGGACTGGGAAGGAGTGGGGGGCACTCGGAGGCACTGGGGGGGACTGGGAAGGACTGGGAAGGACTGGGGGGGCACGGGGAGGTACTGGGGAGGCACTGGGAAGGCACTGGGAAGGACTGGGAGGGAGCCTGGGAGGGACTGGGAAGGACTGGGGGGGCACTGGGAGGCATTGGGGGGTCTCTGGGAGGCATTGGGGGGGCACTGGGAGGCACTGGGAGGCACTGGGAGGGGAACTGGGAGGGAGTGGGAAGGACTAGGGGGGCACTGGGAGGCACTGGGAGGGAGTGGGAAGGACTGGGGGGAAACTGGGAGGCACTGGGAGGGAGTGGGAAGGACTGGGGGGACACTGGGAGGTACTGGGAAGGACTGGAGGGGCACTGGGAGGCACTGGGAGGGAGTGGGAAGGACTGGGGGGAAACTGGGAGGCACTGGGAGGGACTGGGAAGGACTGGGGGGGCACTGGGAGGCACTGGTGAGGCACTGGGAGACACGAGGATGGAGGATGGGAGGGACTGGGAAGGACTGGGGGCCACTGGTAGGCACTGGGAGGGAGTGGGAAGGACTGGGGGGGCACTGGGAGGCACTGGGAGGGAGTGGGAAGGACTGGGGGGGCACTGGGAGAGACTGGGAGGCACTGGGAAGGACTGGGGGGGCTGTGGGAGGCATTGGGGGGGCACTGGGAGGCACTGGGAGGCGCTGGGAGGCACTGGGAGGCACTGGGAGGGGGACTGGGAGGGACTGGGGGGGCACTGGGAGAGACTGGAAGGGACTGGGAAGTACAGGGGGGGCACTGGGAAGCACTGGGAGGGACTGGGAGACACTGGAAGGGAGGCTGGGAGGGACTGGGAAGGAGTGGGGGGCACTCGGAGGCACTGGGGGGGACTGGGAAGGACTGGGAAGGACTGGGGGGGCACGGGGAGGTACTGGGGAGGCACTGGGAAGGACTGGGAGGGAGCCTGGGAGGGACTGGGAAGGACTGGGGGGGCACTGGGAGGCATTGGGGGGTCTCTGGGAGGCATTGGGGGGGCACTGGGAGGCACTGGGAGGCACTGGGATGCACTGGGAGGGGAACTGGGAGGGAGTGGGAAGGACTGGGGGGGCACTGGGAGAGACTGGGAGGGACTGGGAAGGAATAGGGGGGCACTGGGAGGCACTGGAAGGCGCTGGGAGGGGGGCTGGGAGGGAGTGGGAAGGACTGGGGGGGCACTGGGAGATACTGGGAGGGACTGGGAAGGACTAGGGGGGCACTGGGAGGCACTGGAAGGGTCTGCGAAGGACTGGGGGGGCACTGGGAGGCACTGGGAGGGAGTGGGAAGGACTGGGGGGGCACTGGGAGGAACTGGGAGGAACTGGGAAGGACTGGGGGGGCACTGGGAGGCACTGGGAAGGACTGGGAAGGAGTGGGGGGGCACTGGGAGGCACTGGGATGGAGTGGGAAGGACTGGGGGGGCACTGGGAGGCACTGGTGAGCCACTGGGAGACACGGGGATGGAGGATGGGAGGGACTGGGAAGGACTGGGGGCCACTGGTAGGCACTGGGAGGGAGTGGGAAGGACTGGGGGGGCACTGGGAGGCACTGGGAGGGAGTGGGAAGGACTGGGAGGGAGCCTGGGAGGGACTGGGAAGGACTGGGGGGACACTGGGAGGCACTGGGAGGGAGTGGGAAGGACTGGGGGGAAACTGGGAGGCACTGGGAGGGACTGGGAAGGAGTGGGGGGGCACTGGGAGGCACTGGGAGGGACTGGGAGGGACTGGGAAGGACTGGGGGGGCACTGGGAGGGACTGGGAAGGACTGGGAGGCGCCTAGCCGCCACGACAGCCCCCGAAGCATTTTCCGGTAGGGCCGCGGCTCTGGCCACAGCTCCCACGCCCGAAGAGCCAGGAGGGAAAGCCGTGCCTCGTTGGAAAGCTCTTTGGCAGCCGCTCGCGTGGCACCACAGCCCGTGGGGCTGCGGGCTTTGCGGCGGCCGTCAGCCTCGGCGCCACCGGCGCCCACCTGGCGCCGCCGCGCCAGCCCCCGAAGCATTTTCCGGTAGGGCCGCGGCTCTGGCCACAGCTCCCACGCCCGAAGAGCCAGGAGGGAAAGCCGTGCCTCGTTGGAAAGCTCTTTGGCAGCCGCTCGCGTGGCCCCACAGCCCGTGGGGCTGCGGGCTTTGCGGCGGCCGTCAGCCTCGGCGCCACCGGCGCCCACGTGGCGCCGCCGCGCCAGCCTGCGAAGCATTTTCCGGTAGGGCCGCGGCTCTGGCCACAGCTCCCACGCCCGAAGAGCCAGGAGGGAAAGCCGTGCCTCGTTGGAAAGCCCTTTGGCAGCCGCTCGCGTGGCCCCACAGCCCGTGGGGCTGCGGGCTTTGCGGCGGCCGTCAGCCTCGGCGCCACCGGCGCCCACCTGGCGCCGCCGCGCCAGCCGCCGAAGCATTTTCCGGTAGGGCCGCGGCTCTGGCCACAGCTCCCACGCCCGAAGAGCCAGGAGGGAAAGCCGTGCCTCGTTGGAAAGCTCTTTGGCAGCCGCTCGCGTGGCCCCACAGCCCGTGGGGCTGCGGGCTTTGCTGCGGCCGTCAGCCTCGGCGCCACGGGCGCCCACCTGGCGCCGCCGCGCCAGCCCCCGAAGCATTTTCCGGTAGGGCCGCGTCTTTGGCCACAGCTCCCACGCCCGAAGAGCCAGGAGGGAAAGCCGTGCCTCGTTGGAAAGCTCTTTGGCAGCCGCTCGCGTGGCCCCACAGCCCGTGGGGCTGCGGGCTTTGCGGCGGCCATCAGCCTCGGTGCCACTGGCGCCCACCTGGCGCCGCCGCGCCAGCCCCCGAAGCATTTTCCGGTAGGGCCGCGTCTCTGGCCACAGCTCCCACGCCCGAAGAGCCAGGAGGGAAAGCCGTGCCTCATTGGAAAGCTCTTTGGCAGCCGCTCGCGTGGCCCCACAGCCCGTGGGGCTGCGGGCTTTGCGGCGGCCGTCAGCCTCGGCGCCACCGGCGCCCACCTGGAGCCGCCGCGCCAGCCTGCGAAGCATTTTCTGGTAGGGCCGAGTCTCTGGCCACAGCTCCCACGCCCGAAGAGCCAGGAGGGAAAGCCGTGCCTCGTTGGAAAGCTCTTTGGCAGCCGCTCGCGTGGCTCCACAGCCCGTGGGGCTGCGGGCTTTGCGGCGGCCGTCAGCCTCGGCGCCACCGGCGCCCACGTGGCGCCGCCGCGCCAGCCTGCGAAGCATTTTCCGGTAGGGCCGCGGCTCTGGCCACAGCTCCCACGCCCGAAGAGCCAGGAGGGAAAGCCGTGCCTCCTTGGAAAGCTCTTTGGCAGCCGCTCGCGTGGCCCCACAGCCCGTGGGGCTGCGGGCTTTCTGGCGGCCGTCAGCCTCGGCGCCACCGGCGACCACCTGGCGCCGCCGCGCCAGCCCCCGAAGCATTTTCCGGTAGGGCCGCGGCTCTGGCCACAGCTCCCACGCCCGAAGAGCCAGGAGGGAAAGCCGTGCCTCGTTGGAAAGCTCTTTGGCAGCCGCTCGCGTGGCCCCACAGTCCGTGGGGCTGCGGGCTTTGCGGCGGCCGTCAGCCTCGGCGCCACCGGCGCCCACCTGGCGCCGCCGCGCCAGCTCCCGAAGCATTTTCCGGTAGGGCCGCGTCTCTGGCCACAGCTCCCACGCCCGAAGAGCCAGGAGGGAAAGCCGTGCCTCGTTGGAAAGCTCTTTGGCAGCTGCTCGCGTGGCCCCACACCCCGTGGGGCTGCGGGCTTTGCGGCGGCCGTCAGCCTCGGCGCCACCGGCGCCCACCTGGCGCCGCCGCGCCAGCCCCCGAAGCATTTTCCGGTAGGGCCGCGGCTCTGGCCACAGCTCCCACGCCAGAAGAGCCAGGAGGGAAAGCCGTGCCTCGTTGGAAAGCTCTTTGGCAGCCGCTCACGTGGCCCCACAGCCCGTGGGGCTGCGGGCTTTCCGGCGGCCGTCAGCCTCAGTGCCACCGGCGCCCACGTGGCGCCTCCGCGCCAGCCCCCGAAGCATTTTCCGGTAGGGCCGCTTCTCTGGCCACAGCTCCCACACCCGAAGAGCCAGGAGGGAAAGCCGTGCCTCGTTGGAAAGCTCTTTGGCAGCCGCTCGCGTGGCCCCACAGCCCGTGGGGCTGCGGGCTTTCCGGCGGCCGTCAGCCTCGGCGCCACCGGCGCCCACCTGGCGCCGCCGCGCCAGCCCCCGAAGCATTTTCCGGTAGGGCCGCGGCTCTGGCCACAGCTCCCACGCCCGAAGAGCCAGGAGGGAAAGCCGTGCCTTGTTGGAAAGCTCTTTGGCAGCCGCTCGCGTGGCCCCACAGCCCGTGGGGCCGCGGGCTTTCCGGCGCCCGTCAGCCTCGGCGCCACCGGTGCCCACCTGGCGCCGCCGCGCCAAGCTGCGAAGCATTTTCCGGTAGGGCCGCGTCTCTGGCCACAGCTCCCACGCCCGAAGAGCCAGGAGGGAAAGCCGTGCCTCGTTGGAAAGCTCTTTGGCAGCCGCTCGCATGGCCCCACAGCCCGTGGGGCTGCGGGCTTTGCGGCGGCCGTCAGCCTCGGCGCCACCGGCGCCCACCTGGCGCCGCCGCACCAGCCCCCGAAGCATTTTCCGGTAGGGCCGCGGCTCTGGCCACAGCTCCCACGCCCGAAGAGCCAGGAGGGAAAGCCGTGCCTCGTTGGAAAGCTCTTTGGCAGCCGCTCGCGTGGCCCCACAGCCCGTGGGGCTGCGGGCTTTGCGGCGGCCGTCAGCCTCGGCGCCACCGGCGCCCACCTGGCGCCGCCGCGCCAGCCCCCGAAGCATTTTCCGATAGGGCCGAGGCTCTGGCCACAGCTCGCATGCCCGAAGAGCCAGGAGGGAAAGCCGTGCCTCGTTGGAAAGCTCTTTGGCAGCCGCTCGCGTGGCCCCACACCCCGTGGGCCTGCGGGCTTTGCGGCGGCCGTCAGCCTCGGCGCCACCGGCGCCTATGTGGCGCCGCCACGCCAGCCTGCGAAGCATTTTCCGGTAGGGCCGCGTCTCTGGCCACAGCTCCCACGCCCGAAGAGCCAGGAGGGAAAGCCGTGCCTCGTTGGAAAGCTCTTTGGCAGCCGCTCGCGTGGTCCCACAGCCCGTGGGGATGCGGGCTTTGCGGCGGCCGTCAGCCTCGGCGCCACCGGCGCCCACCTGGCGCCGCCGCGCCAGCCCCCGAAGCATTTTCCGGTAGGGCCGCGTCTCTGGCCACAGCTCCCACGCCCGAAGAGCCAGGAGGGAAAGCCGTGCCTCGTTGGAAAGCTCTTTGGCAGCCGCTCGCGTGGCCCCACACCCCGTGGGCCAGCGGCCTTTGCGGCGGCCGTCAGCCTCGGCGCCACCGGCGCCTATGTGGCGCCGCCACGCCAGCCTGCGAAGCATTTTCCGGTAGGGCCGCGTCTCTGGCCACAGCTCCCACGCCCGAAGAGCCAGGAGGGAAAGCCGTGCCTCGTTGGAAAGCTCTTTGGCAGCCGCTCGCGTGGCCCCACAGCCCATGGGGCTGCGGGCTTTGCGGCGGCCGTCAGCCTCGGTACCACCGGCGCCCACCTGGCGCCGCCGCGCCAGCCCCCGAAGCATTTTCCGGTAGGGCCGCGTCTCTGGCCACAGCTCCCACGCCCGAAGAGCCAGGAGGGAAAGCCGTGCCTCGTTGGAAAGCTCTTTGGCAGCCGCTCGCGTGGCCCGACAGCCCGTGGGGCTGCGGGCTTTGCGGCGGCCGTCAGCCTCGGCGCCACCGGCGCCCACCTGGCGCCGCCGCGCCAGCCTGCGAAGCATTTTCCGGTAGGGCCGCGTCTCTGGCCACAGCTCCCACGCCCGAAGAGCCAGGAGGGAAAGCCGTGCCTCGTTGGAAAGCTCTTTGGCAGCTGCTCGCGTGGCCCCACACCCCGTGGGGCTGCGGGCTTTGCGGCGGCCGTCAGCCTCAGCGCCACCGGCGCCCACGTGGCGCCTCCGCGCCAGCCCCTGAAGCATTTTCCGGTAGGGCCGCGGCTCTGGCCACAGCTCCCACGCCCGAAGAGCCAGGAGGGAAAGCCGTGCCTCGTTGGAAAGCTCTTTGGCAGCCGCTCACGTGGCCCCACAGCCCGTGGGGCTGCGGGATTTCCGGCGCCCGTCAGCCTCAGTGCCACCGGCGCCCACGTGGCGCCTCCGCGCCAGCCCCCGAAGCATTTTCCGGTAGGGCCGCGTCTCTGGCCACAGCTCCCACGCCCGAAGAGCCAGGAGGGAAAGCCGTGCCTCGTTGGAAAGCTCTTTGGCAGCCGCTCACGTGGCCCCACAGCCCGTGGGGCTGCGGGCTTTCCGGCGGCCGTCAGCCTCGGCGCCACCGCCGCCCACCTGGCGCCGCCGCGCCAGCCCCCGAAGCATTTTCCGGTAGGGCCGCGGCTCTGGCCACCGCTCCCACGCCCGAAGAGCCAGGAGGGAAAGCCGTGCCTCGTTGGAAAGCTCTTTGGCAGCCGCTCGCGTGGCCCCACACTCCGTGGGGCTGCGGGCTTTGCGGCGGCCGTCAGCCTCGGCGCCACCGGCGCCCACCTGGCGCCGCCGCGCCAGCCCCCGAAGCATTTTCCGGTACGGCCGCGTCTCTGGCCACAGCTCCCACGCCCGAAGAGCCAGGAGGGAAAGCCGTGCCTCGTTGGAAAGCTCTTTGGCAGCCGCTCGCGTGGCCCCACAGCCCGTGGGGCTGCGGGCTTTGCGGCGGCCGTCAGCCTCGGCGCCACCGGCGCCCACCTGGCGCCGCCGCGCCAGCCCCCGAAGCATTTTCCGGTAGGGCCGCGGCTCTGGCCACAGCTCCCACGCCCGAAGAGCCAGGAGGGAAAGCCGTGCCTCGTTGGAAAGCTCTTTGGCAGCCGCTCGCGTGGCCCCACACTCCGTGGGGCTGCGGGCTTTGCGGCGGCCGTCAGCCTCGGCGCCACCGGCGCCCACCTGGCGCCGCCGCGCCAGCCCCCGAAGCATTTTCCGGTAGGGCCGCGTCTCTGGCCACAGCTCCCACGCCCGAAGAGCCAGGAGGGAAAGCCGTGCCTCGTTGGAAAGCTCTTTGGCAGCCGCTCGCGTGGCCCCACAGCCCGTGGGGCTGCGGGCTTTGCGGCGGCCGTCAGCCTCGGTGCCACCGGCGCCCACCTGGCACCACCGCGCCAGCCTGCGAAGCATTTTCCGGTAGGGCCGCGGCTCTGGCCACAGCTCCCACGCCCGAAGAGCCAGGAGGGAAAGCCGTGCCTCGTTGGAAAGCTCTTTGGCAGCCGCTCGCGTGGCCCCACAGCCCGTGGGGCTGCGGGCTTTGCGGCGGCCGTCAGCCTCGGCGCCACCGGCGCCCACCTGGCGCCGCCGCGCCAGCCCCCGAAGCATTTTCCGGTAGGGCCGCGTCTCTGGCCACAGCTCCCACGCCCGAAGAGCCAGGAGGGAAAGCCGTGCCTCGTTGGAAAGCTCTTTGGCAGCCGCTCGCGTGGCCCCACAGTCCGTGGGGCTGCGGGCTTTGCGGCGGCCGGCAGCCTCGGCGCCACCGGCGCCCAGCTGGCGCCGCCACGCCAGCCTGCGAAGCATTTTCCGGTAGGGCCGCGGCTCTGGCCACAGCTCCCACGCCCGAAGAGCCAGGACGGAAAGCCGTGCCTCGTTGGAAAGCTCTTTGGCAGCCGCTCGCATGGCCCCACAGCCCGTGGGGCTGCGGGCTTTGCGGCGGCCGTCAGCCTCGGCGCCATCGGCGCCCACCTGGCGCCGCCGCGCCAGCCCCCGAAGCATTTTCCGGTAGGGCCGCGGCTCTGGCCACAGCTCCCACGCCCGAAGAGCCAGGAGGGAAAGCCGTGCCTCGTTGGAAAGCTCTTTGGCAGTCGCTCGCGTGGCCCCACAGCCCGTGGGGCTGCGGGCTTTGCGGCGGCCGTCAGCCTCGGCGCCACCGGCGCCCACCTGGCACCGCCGCGCCAGCCTGCGAAGCATTTTCCGGTAGGGCCGCAGCTCTGGCCACAGCTCCCACGCCCGAAGAGCCAGGAGGGAAAGCCGTGCCTCGTTGGAAAGCTCTTTGGCAGCCGCTCGCGTGGCCCCACACACCGTGGGGCTGCGGGCTTTGCGGCGGCCGTCAGCCTCGGCGCCACCGGCGCCCACGTGGCGCCGCCGCGCCAGCCCCCGAAGCATTTTCCGGTAGGGCTGCGGCTCTGGCCACAGCTCCCACGCCCGAAGAGCCAGGAGGGAAAGCCGTGCCTCGTTGGAAAGCTCTTTGGCAGCCGCTCGCGTGGCCCCACAGCCCGTGGGGCTGCGGGCTTTCCGGCGGCCATCAGCCTCGGCGCCACCGGCGCCCACCTGGCGCCGCCGCGCCAGCCTTCGAAGCATTTTCCGGTAGGGCCGCGGCTCTGGCCACAGCTCCCACGCCCGAAGAGCCAGGAGGGAAAGCCGTGCCTCGTTGGAAAGCTCTTTGGCAGCCGCTCGCGTGGCCCCACACACCGTGGGGCTGCGGGTTTTGCGGCGGCCGTCAGCCTCGGCGCCACCGGCGCCCACCTGGCGCCGCCGCGCCAGCCTGCGAAGCATTTTCCGGTAGGGCCGCGTCTCTGGCCACAGCTCCCACGCCCGAAGAGCCAGGAGGGAAAGCCGTGCCTCGTTGGAAAGCTCTTTGGCAGCCGCTCGCGTGGCCCCACAGCCCGTGGGGCTGCAGGCTTTGCGGCGGCCGTCAGCCTCGGCGCCACCGGCGCCCACCTGGCGCCGCCGCGCCAGTCCCCGAAGGCTTTTCCGGTAGGGCCGAGGCTCTGGCCACAGCTCCCACGCCCGAAGAGCCAGGAGGGAAAGCCGTGCCTCGTTGGAAAGCTCTTTGGCAGCCTCTCGCGTGGCCCCACACCCCGTGGGGCTGCGGGCTTTGCGGCGGCCGTCAGCCTCGGCGCCACCGGCGCCCACCTGGAGCCGCCGCGCCAGCCCCCGAAGCATTTTCCGGTAGGGCCGCGCCTCTGGCCACAGCTCCCACGCCCGAAGAGCCAGGAGGGAAAGCCGTGCCTCGTTGGAAAGCTCTTTGGCAGCCGCTCGCGTGGCCCCACAGCCCGTGGGGCTGCGGGCTTTGCGGCGGCCGTCAGCCTCGGCGCCACCGGCGCCCACCTGGCGCCGCCGCGCCAGCCGCCGAAGCATTTTCCGGTAGGGCCGCGGCTCTGGCCACAGCTCCCACGCCCGAAGAGCCAGGAGGGAAAGCCGTGCCTCGTTGGAAAGCTCTTTGGCAGCCGCTCGCGTGGCCCCACACTCCGTGGGGCTGCGGGCTTTGCGGCGGCCGTCAGCCTCGGCGCCACCGGCGCCCACCTGGCGCCGCCGCGCCAGCCCCCGAAGCATTTTCCGGTAGGGCCGCGGCTCTGGCCACAGCTCCCACGCCCGAAGAGCCAGGAGGGAAAGCCGTGCCTCGTTGGAAAGCTCTTTGGCAGCCGCTCGCGTGGCCCCACAGCCCGTGGGGCTGCGGGCTTTCCGGCGGCCGTCAGCCTCAGCGCCACCGGCGCCCACCTGGCGCCGCCGCGCCAGCCCCCGAAGCATTTTCCGGGAGGGCCGCGTCTCTGGCCACAGCTCCGACGCCGGAAGAGCCAGGAGGGAAAGCCGTGCCTCCTTGGAAAGCTCTTTGGCAGCCGCTCGCGTGGCCCCACAGCCCGTGGGGCTGCGGGCTTTGCGGCGGCCGTCAGCCTCGGCGCCACCGGCGCCCACCTGGCGCCGCCGCGCCAGCCCCCGAAGCATTTTCCGGTAGGGCCGCGTCTCTGGCCACAGCTCCCACGCCCGAAGAGCCAGGAGGGAAAGCCATGCCTCGTTGGAAAGCTCTTTGGCAGCCGCTCGCGTGGCCCCACAGCCCGTGGGGCTGCGGGCTTTGCGGCGGCCGTCAGCCTCGGCGCCACCGGCGCCCACCTGGCGCCGCCGCGCCAGCCCCCGAAGCATTTTCCGGTAGGGCCGCGGCTCTGGCCACAGCTCCCACGCCCGAAGAGCCAGGAGGGAAAGCCGTGCCTCGTTGGAAAGCTCTTTAGCAGCCGCTCGCGTGGCCCCACAGCCCGTGGGGCTGCGGGCTTTGCGGCGGCCGTCAGCCTCGGCGCCACCGGCGCCCACCTGGCGCCGCCGCGCCAGCCCCCGAAGCATTTTCCGGTAGGGCCGCGGCTCTGGCCACAGCTCCCACGCCCGAAGAGCCAGGAGGGAAAGCCGTGCCTCGTTGGAAAGCTCTTTGGCAGCCGCTCGCGTGGCCCCACATCCTGTGGGGCTGCGGGCTTTCCGGCGGCCATCAGCCTCGGCGCCACCGGCGCCCACCTGGCGCCGCCGCGCCAGCCTTCGAAGCATTTTCCGGTAGGGCCGCGTCTCTGGCCACAGCTCCCACGCCCGAAGAGCCAGGAGGGAAAGCCGTGCCTCGTTGGAAAGCTCTTTGGCAGCCGCTCGCGTGGCCCCACAGCCCGTGGGGCTGCGGGCTTTGCGGCGGCCGTCAGCCTCAGCGCCACCGGCGCCCACCTGGCGCCGCCGCGCCAGCCCCCGAAGCATTTTCCGGGAGGGCCGCGTCTCTGGCCACAGCTCCGACGCCCGAAGAGCCAGGAGGGAAAGCCGTGCCTCGTTGGAAAGCTCTTTGGCAGCCGCTCGCGTGGCCCCACATCCTGTGGGGCTGCGGGCTTTCCGGCGGCCATCAGCCTCGGCGCCACCGGCGCCCACCTGGCGCCGCCGCGCCAGCCTTCGAAGCATTTTCCGGTAGGGCCGCGTCTCTGGCCACAGCTCCCACGCCCGAAGAGCCAGGAGGGAAAGCCGTGCCTCGTTGGAAAGCTCTTTGGCAGCCGCTCGCGTGGCCCCACAGCCCGTGGGGCTGCGGGCTTTGCGGCGGCCGTCAGCCTCGGCGCCACCGGCGCCCACCTGGCGCCGCCGCGCCAGCCCCCGAAGCATTTTCCGGTAGGGCCGCGGCTCTGGCCACAGCTCCCACGCCCGAAGAGCCAGGAGGGAAAGCCGTGCCTCGTTGGAAAGCTCTTTAGCAGCCGCTCGCGTGGCCCCACAGCCCGTGGGGCTGCGGGCTTTGCGGCGGCCGTCAGCCTCGGCGCCACCGGCGCCCACCTGGCGCCGCCGCGCCAGCCCCCGAAGCATTTTCCGGTAGGGCCGCGGCTCTGGCCACAGCTCCCACGCCCGAAGAGCCAGGAGGGAAAGCCGTGCCTTGTTGGAAAGCTCTTTGGCAGCCGCTCACGTGGCCCCACAGCCCGTGGGGCTGCGGGCTTTGCGGCGGCCGTCAGCCTCGGCGCCACCGGCGCCCACGTGGCGCCGCCGCGCCAGCCCCCGAAGCATTTTCCGGTAGGGCCGCGGCTCTGGCCACAGCTCCCACGCCCGAAGAGCCAGGAGGGAAAGCCGTGCCTCGTTGGAAAGCTCTTTGGCAGCCGCTCGCATGGCCCCACACACCGTGGGGCTGCGGGCTTTCCGGCGGCCATCAGCCTCGGCGCCACCGGCGCCCACCTGGCGCCGCCGCGCCAGCCTTCGAAGCATTTTCCGGTAGGGCCGCGTCTCTGGCCACAGCTCCCACGCCCGAAGAGCCAGGAGGGAAAGCCGTGCCTCGTTGGAAAGCTCTTTGGCAGCCGCTCGCGTGGCCCCACACACCGTGGGGCTGCGGGTTTTGCAGCGGCTGTCAGCCTCGGCGCCACCGGCGCCCACCTGGCGCCGCCGCGCCAGCCCCCGAAGCATTTTCCGGTAGGGCCGCGTCTCTGGCCACAGCTCCCACGCCCGAAGAGCCAGGAGGGAAAGCCGTGCCTCGTTGGAAAGCTCTTTGGCAGCCGCTCGCGTGGCCCCACAGCCCGTGGGGCTGCGGGCTTTGCAGTGGCCGTCAGCCTCGGCGCCACCGGCGCACACCTGGCGCCGCCGCACCAGCCCCCGAAGCATTTTCCGGTAGGGCCGCGGCTCTGGCCACAGCTCCCACGCCCGAAGAGCCAGGAGGGAAAGCCGTGCCTCATTGGAAAGCTCTTTGGCAGCCGCTCGCGTGGCCCCACAGCCCGTGGGGCTGCGGGCTTTGCGGCGGCCGTCAGCCTCGGCGCCACCGGCACCCACCTGGCGCCGCCGCGCCAGCCTGCGAAGCATTTTCCGGTAGGGCCGCGGCTCTGGCCACAGCTCCCACGCCCGAAGAGCCAGGAGGGAAAGCCGTGCCTCGTTGGAATGCTCTTTGGCAGCCGCTCGCGTGGCCCCACAGCCCGTGGGGCTGCGGGCTTTGCGGCGGCCGTCAGCCTCGGCGCCACCGGCGCCCATCTGGCGCCGCCGCGCCAGCCCCCGAAGCATTTTCCGGTAGGGCCACGGCTCTGGCCACAGCTCCCACGCCCGAAGAGCCAGGAGGGAAAGCCGTGCCTCGTTGGAAAGCTCTTTGGCAGCCGCTCGCGTGGCCCCACAGCCCGTGGGGCTGCGGGCTTTGCAGCGGCCGTCAGCCTCGGCGCCACCGGCGCCCACCTGGCGCCGCCGCGCCAGCCTGTGAATCATTTTCCGGTAGGGCCGCGGCTCTGGCCACAGCTCCCACGCCCGAAGAGCCAGGAGGGAAAGCCGTGCCTCGTTGGAAAGCTCTTTGGCAGCCGCTCGCGTGGCCCCACACCCCGTGGGGCTGCGGGCTTTGCGGCGGCCGTCAGCCTCGGCGCCACCGGCGCCCACCTGGAGCCGCCGCGCCAGCCCCCGAAGCATTTTCCGGTAGGGCCGCGGCTCTGGCCACAGCTCCCACGCCCGAAGAGCCAGGAGGGAAAGCCGTGCTTCATTGGAAAGCTCTTTGGCAGCCGCTCGCGTGGCCCCACAGCCCGTGGGGCTGCGGGCTTTGCGGCGGCCGTCAGCCTCGGCGCCACCGGCGCCCACCTGGCGCCGCCGCGCCAGCCCCTGAAGCATTTTCCGGTAGGGCCGCGGCTCTGGCCACAGCTCCCATGCCCGAAGAGCCAGGAGGGAAAGCCGTGCCTCGTTGGAAAGCTCTTTGGCAGCCGCTCGCGTGGCCCCACAGCCCGTGGGGCTGCGGGCTTTGCGGCGGCCGTCAGCCTCGGTGCCACCGGCGCCCACCTGGCGCCGCCGCACCAGGCCCGAAGCATTTTCCGGTAGGGCCGCGGCTCTGGCCACAGCTCCCACGCCCGAAGAGCCAGGAGGGAAAGCCGTGCCTCGTTGGAAAGCTCTTTGGCAGCCGCTCGCGTGGCCCCACAGCCCGTGGGGCTGCGGGCTTTGCGGCAGCCGTCAGCCTCGGCGCCACCGGCGCCCACCTGGCGCCGCCGCGCCAGCCGCCGAAGCATTTTCCGGTAGGGCCGCGGCTCTGGCCACAGCTCCCACGCCCGAAGAGCCAGGAGGGAAAGCCGTGCCTCGTTGGAAAGCTCTTTGGCAGCCGCTCGCGTGGCCCCACAGCCCGTGGGGCTGCGGGCTTTCCGGCGGCCGTCAGCCTCGGCGCCACCGGCGCCCACCTGGCGCCGCCGCGCCAGCCCCCGAAGCATTTTCCGGTAGGGCCGCGGCTCTGGCCACAGCTCCCACGCCCGAAGAGCCAGGAGGGAAAGCCGTGCCTCGTTGCAAAGCTCTTTGGCAGCCGCTCGCGTGGCCCCACAGCCCGTGGGGCTGCGGGCTTTGCGGCGGCCGTCAGCCTCGGCGCCACCGGCGGCCACCTGGCGCCGCCGCGCCAGCCCCCGAAGCATTTTCCGGTAGGGCCGCGGCTCTGGCCACAGCTCCCACGCCCGAAGAGCCAGGAGGGAAAGCCGTGCCTCGTTGGAAAGCTCTTTGGCAGCCGCTCGCGTGGCCCCACAGGCCGTGGGGCTGCGGGCTTTGCGGCGGCCGTCAGCCTCGGCGCCACCGGCGCCCACCTGGCGCCGCCGCGCCAGCCCCCGAAGCATTTTCCGGTAGGGCCGCGTCTCTGGCCACAGCTCCCACGCCCGAAGAGCCAGGAGGGAAAGCCGTGCCTCGTTGGAAAGCTCTTTGGCAGCCGCTCGCGTGGCCCCACAGCCCGTGGGGCTGCGGGCTTTCCGGCGGCCGTCAGCCTCGGCGCCACTGGCGCCCACGTGGCGCCACCGCACCAGACCCCGAAGCATTTTCCGGTAGGGCCGCGGCTCTGGCCACAGCTCCCACGCCCGAAGAGCCAGGAGGGAAAGCCGTGCCTCGTTGGAAAGCTCTTTGGCAGCCGCTCGCGTGGCCCCACAGCCCGTGGGGCTGCGGGCTTTGCGGCGGCCGTCAGCCTCGGCGCCACCGGCGCCCACCTGGAGCCGCCGCGCCAGCCTGCGAAGCATTTTCTGGTAGGGCCGAGTCTCTGGCCACAGCTCCCACGCCCGAAGAGCCAGGAGGGAAAGCCGTGCCTCGTTGGAAAGCTCTTTGGCAGCCGCTCGCGTGGCCCCACAGCCCGTGGGGCTGCGGGCTTTGCGGCGGCCGTCAGCCTCGGCGCCACCGGCGCCCACCTGGAGCCGCCGCACCAGCCTGCGAAGCATTTTCCGGTAGGGCCGCGCCTCTGGCCACAGCTCCCACGCCCGAAGAGCCAGGAGGGAAAGCCGTGCCTCGTTGGAAAGCTCTTTGGCAGCCGCTCGCGTGGCCCCACAGCCCGTGGGGCTGCGGGCTTTGCGGCGGCCGTCAGCCTCGGCGCCACCGGCGCCCACCTGGCGCCGCCGCGCCAGCCCCCGAAGCATTTTCCGGTAGGGCCGCGGCTCTGGCCACAGCTCCCACGCCCGAAGAGCCAGGAGGGAAAGCCGTGCCTCGTTGGAAAGCTCTTTGGCAGCCGCTCGCGTGGCCCCACAGCCCGTGGGGCTGCGGGCTTTGCGGCGGCCGTCAGCCTCGGCGCCACCGGCGCCCACCTGGCGCCGCCGCGCCAGCCCCCGAAGCATTTTCCGGTAGGGCCGCGGCTCTGGCCACAGCTCCCACGCCCGAAGAGCCAGGAGGGAAAGCCGTGCCTCGTTGGAAAGCTCTTTGGCAGCCGCTCGCGTGGCCCCACAGCCCGTGGGGCTGCGGGCTTTCCGGCGGCCGTCAGCCTCGGCGCCACCGGCGGCCACCTGGTGCCGCCGCGCCAGCCCCCGAAGCATTTTCCGGTAGGGCCGCGGCTCTGGCCACAGCTCCCACGCCCGAAGAGCCAGGAGGGAAAGCCGTGCCTCGTTGGAAAGCTCTTTGGCAGCCGCTCGCGTGGCGCCACAACCCGTGGGGCTGCGGGCTTTGCGGCGGCCGTCAGCCTCGGCACCACCGGCGCCCACGTGGCGCCGCCGCACCAGCCCCCGAAGCATTTTCCGGTAGGGCCGCGGCTCTGGCCACAGCTCCCACGCCCGAAGAGCCAGGAGGGAAAGCCGTGCCTCGTTGGAAAGCTCTTTGGCAGCCGCTCGCGTGGCCCCACAGCCCGTGGGGCTGCGGGCTTTGCGGCGGCCGTCAGCCTCGGCGCCACCGGCGGCCACCTGGTGCCGCCGCGCCAGCCTGCGAAGCATTTTCCGGTAGGGCCGCGTCTCTGGCCACAGCTCCCACGCCCGAAGAGCCAGGAGGGAAAGCCGTGCCTCGTTGGAAAGCTCTTTGGCAGCCGCTCGCGTGGCCCCACAGCCCGTGGGGCTGCGGGCTTTCCGGCGGCCGTCAGCCTCGGTACCACCGGCGCCCACGTGGCGCCGCCGCGCCAGCCGCCGAAGCATTTTCCGGTAGGGCCACGGCTCTGGCCACAGCTCCCACGTCCGAAGAGCCAGGAGGGAAAGCCGTGCCTCGTTGGAAAGCTCTTTGGCAGCCGCTCGCGTGGCCCCACAGCCCGTGGGGCTGCGGGCTTTGCGGCGGCCGTCAGCCTCGGCGCCACCGGCGCCCACCTGGCGCCGCCGCGCCAGCCTGCGAAGCATTTTCCGGTAGGGCCGCGGCTCTGGCCACAGCTCCCACGCCCGAAGAGCCAGGAGGGAAAGCCGTGCTTCGTTGGAAAGCTCTTTGGCAGCCGCTCGCGTGGCACCACAGCCCGTGGGGCTGCGGGCTTTGCGGCGGCCGTCAGCCTCGGCGCCACCGGCGCCCACCTGGCGCCGCCGCGCCAGCCCCCGAAGCATTTTCCGGTAGGGCCGCGGCTCTGGCCACAGCTCCCACGCCCGAAGAGCCAGGAGGGAAAGCCGTGCCTCGTTGGAAAGCTCTTTGGCAGCCGCTCGCGTGGCCCCACAGCCCGTGGGGCTGCGGGCTTTGCGGCGGCCGTCAGCCTCGGCGACACCGGCGCCCACCTGGTGCCGCCGCGCCAGCCCCCGAAGCATTTTCCGGTACGGCCGCGTCTCTGGCAAAAGCTCCCACACCCGAAGAGCGAGGAGGGAAAGCCGTGCCTCGTTGGAAAGCTCTTTGGCAGCCGCTCGCGTGGCCCCACACTCCGTGGGGCTGCGGGCTTTGCGGCGGCCGGCAGCCTCGGCGCCACCGGCGCCCACCTGGCGCCGCCGCGCCAGCCCCCGAAGCATTTTCCGGTAGGGCCGCGGCTCTGGCCACAGCTCCCACGCCCGAAGAGCCAGGAGGGAAAGCCGTGCCTCGTTGGAAAGCTCTTTGGCAGCCGCTCGCGTGGCCCCACAGCCCGTGGGGCTGCGGGCTTTGCGGCGGCCGTCAGCCTCGGCGCCACCGGCGCCCACCTGGCGCCGCCACGACATCCCCAAAAGCATTTTCCGGTAGGGCCGCGGCTCTGGCCACAGCTCCCACGCCCGAAGAGCCAGGAGGGAAAGCCGTGCCTCGTTGGAAATCCCTTTGGCAGCCGCTCGCGTGGCCCCACAGCCCGTGGGGCTGCGGGCTTTGCGGCGGCCGTCAGCCTCGGCGCCACCGGCGGCCACCTGGCGCCGCCGCGCCAGCCCCCGAAGCATTTTCCGGTAGGGCCGCGGCTCTGGCCACAGCTCCCACGCCCGAAGAGCCAGGAGGGAAAGCCGTGCCTCGTTGGAAAGCTCTTTGGCAGCCGCTCGCGTGGCCCCACAGCCCGTGGGGCTGCGGGCTTTGCGGCGGCCGTCAGCCTCGGCGCCACCGGCGCCCACCTGGCGCCGCCGCGCCAGCCGCCGAAGCATTTTCCGGTAGGGCCGCGGCTCTGGCCACAGCTCCCACGCCCGAAGAGCCAGGAGGGAAAGCCGTGCCTCGTTGGAAAGCTCTTTGGCAGCCGCTCGCGTGGCCCCACAGCCCGTGGGGCTGCGGGCTTTGCGGCGGCCGTCAGCCTCGGCGCCATCGGCGCCCACCTGGCGCCGCCGCGCCAGCCCCCGAAGCATTTTCCGGTAGGGCCGCGGCTCTGGCCACAGCTCCCACACCCGAAGAGCCAGGAGGGAAAGCCGTGCCTCGTTGGAAAGCTCTTTGGCAGTCGCTCGCGTGGCCCCACAGCCCGTGGGGCTGCGGGCTTTGCGGCGGCCGTCAGCCTCGGCGCCACCGGCGCCCACCTGGCACCGCCGTGCCAGCCTGCGAAGCATTTTCCGGTAGGGCCGCGGCTCTGGCCACAGCTCCCATGCCTGAAGAGCCAGGAGGGAAAGCCGTGCCTCGTTGGAAAGCTCTTTGGCAGCCGCTCGCGTGGCCCCACAGCCCGTGGTTCTGCGGGCTTTGCGGTGGCCGTCAGCCTCGGCGCCACCGGCGCCCACCTGGCGCCGCCGCGCCAGCCTGCGAAGCACTTTCCGGTAGGGCCGCGGCTCTGGCCACAGCTCCCACGCCCGAAGAGCCAGGAGGGAAAGCCGTGCCTCGTTGGAAAGCTCTTTGGCAGCCGCTCGCGTGGCCCCACAGCCCGTGGGGCTGCGGGCTTTGCAGCGGCCGTCAGCCTCGGCGCCACCGGCGCCCACGTGGCGCCGCCGAGCCAGCCCCCGAAGCATTTTCCGGTAGGGCCGCGTCTCTGGCCACAGCTCCCACGCCCGAAGAGCCAGGAGGGAAAGCCGTGCCTCCTTGGAAAGCTCTTTGGCAGCCGCTCGCGTGGCCCCACAGCCCGTGGGGCTGCGGGCTTTGCGGCGGCCGTCAGCCTCGGCGCCACCGGCGCCCACCTGGCGCCGCCACGACAGCCCCAAAAGCATTTTCCGGTAGGGCCGCGGCTCTGGCCACAGCTCCCACGCCCGAAGAGCCAGGAGGGAAAGCCGTGCCTCGTTGGAAAGCTCTTTGGCAGCCGCTCGCGTGGCCCCACAGCCTGTTGGGCTGCGGGCTTTGCGGCGGCCGTCAGCCTCGGCGCCACCGGCGCCCACCTGGCGCCGCCGCGCAAGCCCCCGAAGCATTTTCCGGTAGGGCCGCGTCTCTGGCCACAGCTCCCACGCCCGAAGAGCCAGGAGGGAAAGCCGTGCCTCGTTGGAAAGCTCTTTGGCAGCCGCTCGCGTGGCCCCACAGCCCGTGGGGCTGCGGGCTTTGCGGCGGCCGTCAGCCTCGGCGCCACCGGCGCCCACCTGGCGCCGCCGCGCCAGCCCCCGAAGCATTTTCCGGTAGGGCCGCGTCTCTGGCCACAGCTCCCACGCCCGAAGAGCCAGGAGGGAAAGCCGTGCCTCGTTGGAAAGCTCTTTGGCAGCTGCTCGCGTGGCCCCACAGCCCGTGGGGCTGCGGGCTTTGCGGCGGCCGTCAGCCTCGGCGCCACCGGCGCCCACCTGGCGCGGCCGCGCCAGCCCCCGAAGCATTTTCCGGTAGGGCCGCGTCTCTGGCCACAGCTCCCACGCCCGAAGAGCCAGGAGGGAAAGCCGTGCCTCGTTGGAAAGCTCTTTGGCAGCCGCTCACGTGGCCCCACAGCCCGTGGGGCTGCGGGCTTTCCGGCGCCCCTCAGCCTCGGTGCCACCGGCGCCCACGTGGCGCCTCCGCGCCAGCCTGCGAAGCATTTTCCGGTAGGGCCGCGGCTCTGGCCACAGCTCCCACGCCCGAAGAGCCAGGAGGGAAAGCCGTGCCTCGTTGGAAAGCTCTTTGGCAGCCGCTCGCGTGGCCCCACAGCCCGTGGGGCTGCGGGCTTTGCGGCGGCCGTCAGCCTCGGCGCCACCGGCGCCCACCTGGCGCCGCCGCGCCAGCCGCCGAAGCATTTTCCGGTAGGGCCGCGGCTCTGGCCACAGCTCCCACGCCCGAAGAGCCAGGAGGGAAAGCCGTGCCTCGTTGGAAAGCTCTTTGGCAGCCGCTCGCGTGGCCCCACAGCCCGTGGGGCTGCGGGCTTTGCGGCGGCCGTCAGCCTCGGCGCCATCGGCGCCCACCTGGCGCCGCCGCGCCAGCCCCCGAAGCATTTTCCGGTAGGGCCGCGGCTCTGGCCACAGCTCCCACACCCGAAGAGCCAGGAGGGAAAGCCGTGCCTCGTTGGAAAGCTCTTTGGCAGTCGCTCGCGTGGCCCCACAGCCCGTGGGGCTGCGGGCTTTGCGGCGGCCGTCAGCCTCGGCGCCACCGGCGCCCACCTGGCACCGCCGTGCCAGCCTGCGAAGCATTTTCCGGTAGGGCCGCGGCTCTGGCCACAGCTCCCACGCCCGAAGAGCCAGGAGGGAAAGCCGTGCCTCGTTGGAAAGCTCTTTGGCAGCCGCTCGCGTGGCCCCACACACCGTGGGGCTGCGGGCTTTGCGGCGGCCGTCAGCCTCGGCACCACCGGCGCCTACCTGGCGCCGCCGTGCCAGCCCCCGAAGCATTTTCCGGTAGGGCCGCGGCTCTGGCCACAGCTCCCATGCCTGAAGAGCCAGGAGGGAAAGCCGTGCCTCGTTGGAAAGCTCTTTGGCAGCCGCTCGCGTGGCCCCACAGCCCGTGGTTCTGCGGGCTTTGCGGTGGCCGTCAGCCTCGGCGCCACCGGCGCCCACCTGGCGCCGCCGCGCCAGCCTGCGAAGCACTTTCCGGTAGGGCCGCGGCTCTGGCCACAGCTCCCACGCCCGAAGAGCCAGGAGGGAAAGCCGTGCCTCGTTGGAAAGCTCTTTGGCAGCCGCTCGCGTGGCCCCACAGCCCGTGGGGCTGCGGGCTTTGCAGCGGCCGTCAGCCTCGGCGCCACCGGCGCCCACGTGGCGCCGCCGAGCCAGCCCCCGAAGCATTTTCCGGTAGGGCCGCGTCTCTGGCCACAGCTCCCACGCCCGAAGAGCCAGGAGGGAAAGCCGTGCCTCCTTGGAAAGCTCTTTGGCAGCCGCTCGCGTGGCCCCACAGCCCGTGGGGCTGCGGGCTTTGCGGCGGCCGTCAGCCTCGGCGCCACCGGCGCCCACCTGGCGCCGCCACGACAGCCCCAAAAGCATTTTCCGGTAGGGCCGCGGCTCTGGCCACAGCTCCCACGCCCGAAGAGCCAGGAGGGAAAGCCGTGCCTCGTTGGAAAGCTCTTTGGCAGCTGCTCGCGTGGCCCCACACCCCGTGGGGCTGCGGGCTTTGCGGCGGCCGTCAGCCTCGGCGCCACCGGCGCCCACCTGGCGCGGCCGCGCCAGCCCCCGAAGCATTTTCCGGTAGGGCCGCGTCTCTGGCCACAGCTCCCACGCCCGAAGAGCCAGGAGGGAAAGCCGTGCCTCGTTGGAAAGCTCTTTGGCAGCCGCTCACGTGGCCCCACAGCCCGTGGGGCTGCGGGCTTTCCGGCGCCCCTCAGCCTCGGTGCCACCGGCGCCCACGTGGCGCCTCCGCGCCAGCCTGCGAAGCATTTTCCGGTAGGGCCGCGGCTCTGGCCACAGCTCCCACGCCCGAAGAGCCAGGAGGGAAAGCCGTGCCTCGTTGGAAAGCTCTTTGGCAGCCGCTCGCGTGGCCCCACAGCCCGTGGGGCTGCGGGCTTTGCGGCGGCCGTCAGCTTCGGTGCCACCGGCGCCCACCTGGCACCACCGCGCCAGCCTGCGAAGCATTTTCCGGTAGGGCCGCGGCTCTGGCCACAGCTCCCACGCCCGAAGAGCCAGGAGGGAAAGCCGTGCCTCGTTGGAAAGCTCTTTGGCAGCTGCTCGCGTGGCCCCACAGCCCGTGGGGCTGCGGGCTTTGCGGCGGCCGTCAGCCTCGGCGCCACCGGCGCCCACCTGGCGCCGCCACGACATCCCCAAAAGCATTTTCCGGTAGGGCCGCGGCTCTGGCCACAGCTCCCATGCCCGAAGAGCCAGGAGGGAAAGCCGTGCCTCGTTGGAAAGCTCTTTGGCAGCCGCTCGCGTGGCCCCACAGCCCGTGGGGCTGCGGGCTTTGCGGCGGCCGTCAGCCTCGGCGCCACCGGCGCCCACCTGGCGCCGCCGCGCCAGCCCCCGAAGCATTTTCCGGTAGGGCCGCGGCTCTGGCCACAGCTCCCACGCCCGAAGAGCCAGGAGGGAAAGCCGTGCCTCGTTGGAAAGCTCTTTGGCAGCCGCTCGCGTGGCCCCACAGCCCGTGGGGCTGCGGGCTTTCCGGCGCCCCTCAGCCTCGGTGCCACCGGCGCCCACGTGGCGCCTCCGCGCCAGCCTGCGAAGCATTTTCCGGTAGGGCCGCGGCTCTGGCCACAGCTCCCACGCCCGAAGAGCCAGGAGGGAAAGCCGTGCCTCGTTGGAAAGCTCTTTGGCAGCCGCTCGCGTGGCCCCACAGCCCGTGGGGCTGCGGGCTTTGCGGCGGCCGTCAGCCTCGGCGCCACCGGCGCCCACCTGGCGCCGCCGCGCCAGCCCCCGAAGCATTTTCCGGTAGGGCCGCGTCTCTGGCCACAGCTCCCACACCCGAAGAGCCAGGAGGGAAAGCCGTGCCTCGTTGGAAAGCTCTTTGGCAGCCGCTCGCGTGGCCCCACACATCGTGGGGCTGCGGGCTTTGCGGCGGCCGTCAGCCTCGGCGCCACCGGCGCCCACCTGGCGCCGCCACGCCAGCCCCCGCAGCATTTTCCGGTAGGGCCGCGTCTCTGGCCACAGCTCCCACGCCCGAAGAGCCAGGAGGGAAAGCCGTGCCTCGTTGGAAAGCTCTTTGGCAGCCGCTCACGTGGCCCCACAGCCCGTGGGGCTGCGGGCTTTGCGGCGCCCGGCAGCCTCGGTGCCACCGGCGCCCACCTGGCGCCGCCGCGCCAGCCCCCGAAGCATTTTCCGGTAGGGCCGCGGCTCTGGCCACAGCTCCCACGCCCGAAGAGCCAGGAGGGAAAGCCGTGCCTCCTTGGAAAGCTCTTTGGCAGCCGCTCGCGTGGCCCCACAGCCCGTGGGGCTGCGGGCTTTGCGGCGGCCGTCAGCCTCGGCGCCACCGGCGCCCACCTGGCGCCGCCGCGCCAGCCCCCGAAGCATTTTCCGGTAGGGCCGCGTCTCTGGCCACAGCTCCCACGCCCGAAGAGCCAGGAGGGAAAGCCGTGCCTCGTTGGAAAGCTCTTTGGCAGCCGCTCGCGTGGCCCCACACTCCGTGGGGCTGCGGGCTTTGCGGCGGCCGTCAGCCTCGGCGCCACCGGCGCCCACCTGGCGCCGCCGCGCCAGCCCCCGAAGAATTTTCCGGTAGGGCCGCGGCTCTGGCCACAGCTCCCACGCCCGAAGAGCCAGGAGGGAAAGCCGTGCCTCGTTGGAAAGCTCTTTGGCAGCCGCTCGCGTGGCCCCAAACATCGTGGGGCTGCGGGCTTTGCGGCGGCCGTCAGCCTCGGCGCCACCGGCGCCCACCTGGCGCCGCCGCGCCAGCTCCCAAAGCATTTTCCGGTAGGGCCGCGGCTCTGGCCACAGCTCCCACGCCCGAAGAGCCAGGAGGGAAAGCCGTGCCTCGTTGGAAAGCTCTTTGGCAGCCGCTCGCGTGGCCCCACAGCCCGTGGGGCTGCGGGCTTTCCGGCGCCCGTCAGCCTCGGTGCCACCGGCGCCCACCTGGCGCCGCCGCGCCAGCCCCCGAAGCATTTTCCGGTAGGGCCTCATCTCTGGCCACAGCTCCCACGCCCGAAGAGCCAGGAGGGAAACCCGTGCCTCGTTGGAAAGCTCTTTGGCAGCCGCTCGCGTGGCCCCACAGCCCGTAGGGCTGCGGGCTTTGTGGCGGCCGTCAGCCTCGGCGCCACCGGCGCCCACGTGGCGCCGCCGCGCCAGCTCCCGAAGCATTTTCCGGTAGGGCCGCGTCTCTGGCCACAGCTCCCACGCCCGAAGAGCCAGGAGGGAAAGCCGTGCCTCGTTGGAAAGCTCTTTGGCAGCCGCTCGCGTGGCCCCACAGCCCGTGGGGCTGCGGGCTTTGCGGCGGCCGTCAGCCTCGGCGCCACCGGCGCCCACCTGGCGCCGCCGCGCCAGCCCCCGAAGCATTTTCCGGTAGAGCCGCGGCTCTGGCCACAGCTCCCACGCCCGAAGAGCCAGGAGGGAAAGCCGTGCCTCGTTGGAAAGCTCTTTGGCAGCCGCTCGCGTGGCCCCACAGCCCGTGGGGCTGCGGGCTTTGCGGCGCCCGTCAGCCTCGGCGCCACCGGCGCCCACCTGGCGCCGCCGCGCCAGCCCCCGAAGCATTTTCCGGTAGGGCCGCGGCTCTGGCCACAGCTCCCACGCCCGAAGAGCCAGGAGGGAAAGCCGTGCCTCATTGGAAAGCTCTTTGGAAGCCGCTCGCGTGGCCCCACAGCCCGTGGGGCTGCGGGCTTTGCGGCGGCCGTCAGCCTCGGCGCCACCGGCGCCCACCTGGCGCCGCCGCGCCAGCCCCCGAAGCATTTTCCGGTAGGGCCGCGTCTCTGGCCACAGCTCCCACGCCCGAAGAGCCAGGAGGGAAAGCCGTGCCTCGTTGGAAAGCTCTTTGGCAGCCGCTCGCGTGGCCCCACACCCCGTGGGTCTGCGGGCTTTGCGGCGGCCGTCAGCCTCGGCGCCACCGGCGCCCACCTGGCGCCGCCGCGCCAGCCCCCGAAGCATTTTCTGGTAGGGCCGCGGCTCTGGCCACAGCTCCCACGCCCGAAGAGCCAGGAGGGAAAGCCGTGCCTCGTTGGAAAGCTCTTTGGCAGCCGCTCGCGTGGCCCCACAGCCCGTGGGGCTGCGGGCTTTGCGGCGGCCGTCAGCCTCGGCGCCACCGTCGCCCACCTGGCGCCGCTGCGCCAGCCCCTGAAGCATTTTCCGGTAGGGCCGCGGCTCTGGCCACAGCTCCCACGCCCGAAGAGCCAGGAGGGAAAGCCGTGCCTCGTTGGAAAGCTCTTTGGCAGCCGCTCGCGTGGGCCCACAGCCCGTGGGGCTGCGGGCTTTGCGGCGGCCGTCAGCCTCGGCGCCACCGGCGCCCACCTGGCGCCGCCGCGCCAGCCCCCGAAGCATTTTCTGGTAGGGCCGCGGCTCTGGCCACAGCTCCCACGCCAGAAGAGCCAGGAGGGAAAGCCGTGCCTCGTTGGAAAGCTCTTTGGCAGCCGCTCGCGTGGCCCCACAGCCCGTGGGGCTGCGGGCTTTGCGGCGGCCGTCAGCCTCGGCGCCACCGTCGCCCACCTGGCGCCGCCGCGCCAGCCCCCGAAGCATTTTCCGGTAGGGCCGCGGCTCTGGCCACAGCTCCCACGCCCGAAGAGCCAGGAGGGAAAGCCGTGCCTCGTTGGAAAGCTCTTTGGCAGCCGCTCGCGTGGGCCCACAGCCCGTGGGGCTGCGGGCTTTGCGGCGGCCGTCAGCCTCGGCGCCACCGGCGCCCACCTGGCGCCGCCACGACAGCCCCCGCAGCATTTTCCGGTAGGTCCGCGTCTCTGGCCACAGCTCCCACGCCCGAAGAGCCAGGAGGGAAAGCCGTGCCTCGTTGGAAAGCTCTTTGGCAGCCGCTCGCGTGGCCCCACAGCCCGTGGGGCTGCGGGCTTTGCGGCGGCCGTCAGCCTCGGTGCCACCGGCGCCCACGTGGCGCCGCCGCGCCAGCCCCCGAAGCATTTTCCGGTAGGGCCGCATCTCTGGCCACAGCTCCCACGCCCGAAGAGCCAGGAGGGAAAGCCGTGCCTCGTTGGAAAGCTCTTTGGCAGCCGCTCGCGTGGCCCCACAGCCCGTGGGGCTGCGGGCTTTGCGGCAGCCGTCAGCCTCGGCGCCACCGGCGCCTACGTAACACCGCCGCGCCAGCCTGCGAAGCATTTTCCGGTAGGGCCGCATCTCTGGCCACAGCTCCTACGCCCGAAGAGCCAGGAGGGAAAGCCGTGCCTCGTTGCAAAGCTCTTTGGCAGCCGCTCGCGTGGCCCCACAGCCCATGGGGTGCGGGCTTTGCGGCGGCCGTCAGCCTCGGCGCTACCGGCGCCCACCTGGCGCCGCCGCGCCAGCCCCCGAAGCATTTTCCGGTAGGGCCGCGGCTCTGGCCACAGCTCCCACGCCCGAAGAGACAGGAGGGAAAGCCGTGCCTCGTTGGAAAGCTCTTTGGCAGCCGCTCGCGTGGCCCCACAGCCCGTGGGGCTGCGGGCTTTGCGGCGGCCGTCAGCCTCGGCGCCACCGGCGCCCACCTGGCGCCGCCGCGCCAGCCCCCGAAGCATTTTCCGGTAGGGCCGCGGCTCTGGGCACAGCTCCCACGCCCGAAGAGCCAGGAGGGAAAGCCGTGCCTCGTTGGAAAGCTCTTTGGCAGCCGCTCGCGTGGCCCCACAGCCCGTGGGGCTGCGGGCTTTGCGGCGGCCGTCAGCCTCGGCGCCACCGGCGCCCACCTGGCGCCGCCGCGCCAGCCTGTGAATCATTTTCCAGTAGGGCCGCGGCTCTGGCCACAGCTCCCACGCCCGAAGAGCCAGGAGGGAAAGCCGTGCCTCGTTGGAAAGCTCATTGGCAGCCGCTCGCGTGGCCCCACAGCCCGTGGGGCTGCGGGCTTTGCGGCGGCCGTCAGCCTCGGCGCCACCGGCGCCCACCTGGCGCCGCCGCGCCAGCCCCCGAAGCATTTTCCGGTAGGGCCGCGGCTCTGGCCACAGCTCCCACGCCCGAAGAGCCAGGAGGGAAAGCCGTGCCTCATTGGAAAGCTCTTTGGCAGCCGCTCGCGTGGCCCAACAACCCGTGGGGCTGCGGGCTTTGCGGCGGCCGTCAGCCTCGGCGCCACCGGCGCCCACCTGGCGCCGCGCTGCCAGCCCCCGAAGCATTTTCCGGTAGGGCCGCGTCTCTGGCCACAGCTCCCACGCCCGAAGAGCCAGGAGGGAAAGCCGTGCCTCGTTGGAAAGCTCTTTGGCAGCCGCTCGCGTGGCCCCACAGCCCGTGGGGCTGCGGGCTTTGCGGCGCCCGTCAGCCTCGGCGCCACCGGCGCCCACCTGGCGCCGCCGCGCCAGCCCCCGAAGCATTTTCCGGTAGGGCCGCGTCTCTGGCCACAGCTCCCACGCCCGAAGAGCCAGGAGGGAAAGCCGTGCCTCGTTGGAAAGCTCTTTGGCAGCCGCTCGCGTGGCCCCACAGCCCGTGGGGCTGCGGGCTTTGCGGTGGCCGTCAGCCTCGGCGCCACCGGCGCCCACCTGGCGCCGCCACGACAGCCCCAAAAGCATTTTCTGGTAGGGCCGCGGCTCTGGCCACAGCTCCCACGCCCGAAGAGCGAGGAGGGAAAGCCGTGCCTCGTTGGAAAGCTCTTTGGCAGCCGCTCACGTGGCCCCACAGCCCGTGGGGCTGCGGGCTTTGCGGCGGCCGTCAGCCTCGGCGCCACCGGCGCCCACCTGGCGCCGCCGCGCCAGCCCCCGAAGCATTTTCCGGTAGGGCCGCGGCTCTGGCCACAGCTCCCACGCCCGAAGAGCCAGGAGGGAAAGCCGTGCCTCGTTGGAAAGCTCTTTGGCAGCCGCTCGCGTGGCCCCACACCCCGTGGGGCTGCGGGCTTTGCGGTGGCCGTCAGCCTCGGCGCCACTGGCACCCACCTGACGCCTCCGCGCCAGCCCCCGAAGCATTTTCCGGTAGGGCCGCGGCTCTGGCCACAGCTCCCACGCCCGAAGAGCCAGGAGGGAAAGCCGTGCCTCGTTGGAAAGCTCTTTGGCAGCCGCTCGCGTGGCCCCACAGCCCGTGGGGCTGCGGGCTTTGCGGCGCCCGTCAGCCTCGGCGCCACCGGCGCCCACCTGGCGCCGCCGCGCCAGCCTGCGAAGCATTTTCCGGTAGGGCCGCGGCTCTGGCCACAGCTCCCACGCCCGAAGAGCCAGGAGGGAAAGCCGTGCCTCATTGGAAAGCTCTTTGGAAGCCGCTCGCGTGGCCCCACAGCCCGTGGGGCTGCGGGCTTTGCGGCGGCCGTCAGCCTCGGCGCCACCGGCGCCCACCTGGCGCCGCCGCGCCAGCCCCCGAAGCATTTTCCGGTAGGGCCGCGTCTCTGGCCACAGCTCCCACGCCCGAAGAGCCAGGAGGGAAAGCCGTGCCTCGTTGGAAAGCTCTTTGGCAGCCGCTCGCGTGGCCCCACACCCCGTGGGTCTGCGGGCTTTGCGGCGGCCGTCAGCCTCGGCGCCACCGGCGCCCACCTGGCGCCGCCGCGCCAGCCCCCGAAGCATTTTCTGGTAGGGCCGCGGCTCTGGCCACAGCTCCCACGCCCGAAGAGCCAGGAGGGAAAGCCGTGCCTCGTTGGAAAGCTCTTTGGCAGCCGCTCGCGTGGCCCCACAGCCCGTGGGGCTGCGGGCTTTGCGGCGGCCGTCAGCCTCGGCGCCACCGTCGCCCACCTGGCGCCGCTGCGCCAGCCCCTGAAGCATTTTCCGGTAGGGCCGCGGCTCTGGCCACAGCTCCCACGCCCGAAGAGCCAGGAGGGAAAGCCGTGCCTCGTTGGAAAGCTCTTTGGCAGCCGCTCGCGTGGGCCCACAGCCCGTGGGGCTGCGGGCTTTGCGGCGGCCGTCAGCCTCGGCGCCACCGGCGCCCACCTGGCGCCGCCGCGCCAGCCCCCGAAGCATTTTCTGGTAGGGCCGCGGCTCTGGCCACAGCTCCCACGCCAGAAGAGCCAGGAGGGAAAGCCGTGCCTCGTTGGAAAGCTCTTTGGCAGCCGCTCGCGTGGCCCCACAGCCCGTGGGGCTGCGGGCTTTGCGGCGGCCGTCAGCCTCGGCGCCACCGTCGCCCACCTGGCGCCGCCGCGCCAGCCCCCGAAGCATTTTCCGGTAGGGCCGCGGCTCTGGCCACAGCTCCCACGCCCGAAGAGCCAGGAGGGAAAGCCGTGCCTCGTTGGAAAGCTCTTTGGCAGCCGCTCGCGTGGGCCCACAGCCCGTGGGGCTGCGGGCTTTGCGGCGGCCGTCAGCCTCGGCGCCACCGGCGCCCACCTGGCGCCGCCACGACAGCCCCCGAAGCATTTTCCGGTAGGTCCGCGTCTCTGGCCACAGCTCCCACGCCCGAAGAGCCAGGAGGGAAAGCCGTGCCTCGTTGGAAAGCTCTTTGGCAGCCGCTCGCGTGGCCCCACAGCCCGTGGGGCTGCGGGCTTTGCGGCGGCCGTCAGCCTCGGTGCCACCGGCGCCCACGTGGCGCCGCCGCGCCAGCCCCCGAAGCATTTTCCGGTAGGGCCGCATCTCTGGCCACAGCTCCCACGCCCGAAGAGCCAGGAGGGAAAGCCGTGCCTCGTTGGAAAGCTCTTTGGCAGCCGCTCGCGTGGCCCCACAGCCCGTGGGGCTGCGGGCTTTGCGGCAGCCGTCAGCCTCGGCGCCACCGGCGCCTACGTAACACCGCCGCGCCAGCCTGCGAAGCATTTTCCGGTAGGGCCGCATCTCTGGCCACAGCTCCTACGCCCGAAGAGCCAGGAGGGAAAGCCGTGCCTCGTTGCAAAGCTCTTTGGCAGCCGCTCGCGTGGCCCCACAGCCCATGGGGTGCGGGCTTTGCGGCGGCCGTCAGCCTCGGCGCTACCGGCGCCCACCTGGCGCCGCCGCGCCAGCCCCCGAAGCATTTTCCGGTAGGGCCGCGGCTCTGGCCACAGCTCCCACGCCCGAAGAGACAGGAGGGAAAGCCGTGCCTCGTTGGAAAGCTCTTTGGCAGCCGCTCGCGTGGCCCCACAGCCCGTGGGGCTGCGGGCTTTGCGGCGGCCGTCAGCCTCGGCGCCACCGGCGCCCACCTGGCGCCGCCGCGCCAGCCCCCGAAGCATTTTCCGGTAGGGCCGCGGCTCTGGGCACAGCTCCCACGCCCGAAGAGCCAGGAGGGAAAGCCGTGCCTCGTTGGAAAGCTCTTTGGCAGCCGCTCGCGTGGCCCCACAGCCCGTGGGGCTGCGGGCTTTGCGGCGGCCGTCAGCCTCGGCGCCACCGGCGCCCACCTCGCGCCGCCGCGCCAGCCTGTGAATCATTTTCCAGTAGGGCCGCGGCTCTGGCCACAGCTCCCACGCCCGAAGAGCCAGGAGGGAAAGCCGTGCCTCGTTGGAAAGCTCATTGGCAGCCGCTCGCGTGGCCCCACAGCCCGTGGGGCTGCGGGCTTTGCGGCGGCCGTCAGCCTCGGCGCCACCGGCGCCCACCTGGCGCCGCCGCGCCAGCCCCCGAAGCATTTTCCGGTAGGGCCGCGGCTCTGGCCACAGCTCCCACGCCCGAAGAGCCAGGAGGGAAAGCCGTGCCTCATTGGAAAGCTCTTTGGCAGCCGCTCGCGTGGCCCAACAACCCGTGGGGCTGCGGGCTTTGCGGCGGCCGTCAGCCTCGGCGCCACCGGCGCCCACCTGGCGCCGCGCTGCCAGCCCCCGAAGCATTTTCCGGTAGGGCCGCGTCTCTGGCCACAGCTCCCACGCCCGAAGAGCCAGGAGGGAAAGCCGTGCCTCGTTGGAAAGCTCTTTGGCAGCCGCTCGCGTGGCCCCACAGCCCGTGGGGCTGCGGGCTTTGCGGCGCCCGTCAGCCTCGGCGCCACCGGCGCCCACCTGGCGCCGCCGCGCCAGCCCCCGAAGCATTTTCCGGTAGGGCCGCGTCTCTGGCCACAGCTCCCACGCCCGAAGAGCCAGGAGGGAAAGCCGTGCCTCGTTGGAAAGCTCTTTGGCAGCCGCTCGCGTGGCCCCACAGCCCGTGGGGCTGCGGGCTTTGCGGTGGCCGTCAGCCTCGGCGCCACCGGCGCCCACCTGGCGCCGCCACGACAGCCCCAAAAGCATTTTCTGGTAGGGCCGCGGCTCTGGCCACAGCTCCCACGCCCGAAGAGCCAGGAGGGAAAGCCGTGCCTCGTTGGAAAGCTCTTTGGCAGCCGCTCACGTGGCCCCACAGCCCGTGGGGCTGCGGGCTTTGCGGCGGCCGTCAGCCTCGGCGCCACCGGCGCCCACCTGGCGCCGCCGCGCCAGCCCCCGAAGCATTTTCCGGTAGGGCCGCGGCTCTGGCCACAGCTCCCACGCCCGAAGAGCCAGGAGGGAAAGCCGTGCCTCGTTGGAAAGCTCTTTGGCAGCCGCTCGCGTGGCCCCACAGCCCGTGGGGCTGCGGGCTTTGCGGTGGCCGTCAGCCTCGGCGCCACTGGCACCCACCTGACGCCTCCGCGCCAGCCCCCGAAGCATTTTCCGGTAGGGCCGCGGCTCTGGCCACAGCTCCCACGCCCGAAGAGCCAGGAGGGAAAGCCGTGCCTCGTTGGAAAGCTCTTTGGCAGCCGCTCGCGTGGCCCCACAGCCCGTGGGGCTGCGGGCTTTGCGGCGGCCGTCAGCCTCGGCGCCACCGTCGCCCACCTGGCGCCGCCGCGCCAGCCCCCGAAGCATTTTCCGAGAGGTCCGCGTCTCTGGCCACAGCTCCCACGCCCGAAGAGCCAGGAGGGAAAGCCGTGCCTCGTTGGAAAGCTCTTTGGCAGCCGCTCGCGTGGCCCCACAGCCCGTGGGGCTGCGGGCTTTGCGGCGGCCGTCAGCCTCGGCGCCACCGGCGCCCACCTGGCGCCGCCGCGCCAGCCCCCGAAGCATTTTCCGGTAGGGCCGCGGCTCTGGCCACAGCTCCCACGCCCGAAGAGCCAGGAGGGAAAGCCGTGCCTCGTTGGAAAGCTCTTTGGCAGCCGCTCGCGTGGCCCCACAGCCCGTGGGGCTGCGGGCTTTGCGGCGGCCGTCAGCCTCGGCGCCACCGGCGCCCACCTGGCGCCGCCGCGCCAGCCCCCGAAGCATTTTCCGGTAGGGCCGCGGCTCTGGCCACAGCTCCCACGCCCGAAGAGCCAGGAGGGAAAGCCGTGCCTCGTTGGAAAGCTCTTTGGCAGCCGCTCGCGTGGCCCCACAGCCCGTGGGGCTGCGGGCTTTGCGGCGGCCGTCAGCCTCGGCGCCACCGTCGCCCACGTGGCGCCGCCGCGCCAGCCCCCGAAGCATTTTCCGGTAGGGCCGCGGCTCTGGCCACAGCTCCCACGCCCGAAGAGCCAGGAGGGAAAGCCGTGCCTCGTTGGAAAGCTCTTTGGCAGCCGCTCGCGTGGCCCCACAGCCCGTGGGGCTGCGGGCTTTGCGGCGGCCGTCAGCCTCGGCGCCACCGGCGCCCACCTGGCGCCGCCGCGCCAGCCCCCGAAGCATTTTCCGGTAGGGCCGCGGCTCTGGCCACAGCTCCCACACCCGAAGAGCCAGGAGGGAAAGCCGTGCCTCGTTGGAAAGCTTTTTGGCAGCTGCTCGCGTGGCCCCACACCCCGTGGGGCTGCGGGCTTTGCGGCGGCCGTCAGCCTCGGCGCCACCGGAGCCCACGTGGCGCCGCCGCGCCAGCCTGCGAAACATTTTCCGGTAGGGCCGCGGCTCTGGCCACAGCTCCCACGCCCGAAGAGCCAGGAGGGAAAGCCGTGCCTCATTGGAAAGCTCTTTGGAAGCCGCTCGCGTGGCCCCACAGCCCGTGGGGCTGCGGGCTTTACGGCGGCCGTCAGCCTCGGCGCCACCGGCGCCCACCTGGCGCCGCCGCGCCAGCTCCCAAAGCATTTTCCGGTAGGGCCGCGTCTCTGGCCACAGCTCCCACGCCCGAAGAGCCAGGAGGGAAAGCCGTGCCTCGTTGGAAAGCTCTTTGGCAGCCGCTCGCGTGGCCCCACAGCCCGTGGGGCTGCGGGCTTTGCGGCGGCCGTCAGCCTCAGCGCCACCGGCGCCCACCTGGCGCCGCCGCGCCAGCCCCCGAAGCATTTTCCGGTAGGGCCGCAGCTCTGGCCACAGCTCCCACGCCCGAAGAGCCAGGAGGGAAAGCCGTGCCTCGTTGGAAAGCTCTTTGGCAGCCGCTCGCGTGGCCCCACACATCGTGGGGCTGCGGGCTTTGCGGCGGCCGTCAGCCTCGGCACCACCGGCGCCCACCTGGCGCCGCCACGCCAGCCCCCGCAGCATTTTCCGGTAGGGCCGCGTCTCTGGCCACAGCTCCCACGCCCGAAGAGCCAGGAGGGAAAGCCGTGCCTCGTTGGAAAGCTCTTTGGCAGCCGCTCACGTGGCCCCACAGCCCGTGGGGCTGCGGGCTTTGCGGCGCCCGGCAGCCTCGGTGCCACCGGCGCCCACCTGGCGCCGCCGCGCCAGCCCCCGAAGCATTTTCCGGTAGGGCCGCGTCTCTGGCCACAGCTCCCACGCCCGAAGAGCCAGGAGGGAAAGCCGTGCCTCGTTGGAAAGCTCTTTGGCAGCCGCTCGCGTGGCCCCACACCCCGTGGGTCTGCGGGCTTTGCGGCGGCCGTCAGCCTCGGCGCCACCGGCGCCCACCTGGCGCCGCCGCGCCAGCCCCCGAAGCATTTTCTGGTAGGGCCGCGGCTCTGGCCACAGCTCCCACGCCCGAAGAGCCAGGAGGGAAAGCCGTGCCTCGTTGGAAAGCTCTTTGGCAGCCGCTCGCGTGGCCCCACAGCCCGTGGGGCTGCGGGCTTTGCGGCGGCCGTCAGCCTCGGCGCCACCGGCGCCCACCTGGCGCCGCCGCGCCAGCTCCCGAAGCATTTTCCGGTAGGGCCGCGTCTCTGGCCACAGCTCCCACGCCCGAAGAGCCAGGAGGGAAAGCCGTGCCTCGTTGGAAAGCTCTTTGGCAGCCGCTCGCGTGGCCCCACAACCCGTGGGGCTGCGGGCTTTGCGGCGGCCGTCAGCCTCGGCGCCACCGGCGCCCACCTGGCGCCGCGCTGCCAGCCCCCGAAGCATTTTCCGGTAGGGCCGCGGCTCTGGCCACAGCTCCCACGCCCGAAGAGCCAGGACGGAAAGCCGTGCCTCGTTGGAAAGCTCTTTGGCAGCCGCTCGCGTGGCCCCACAGCCCGTGGGGCTGCGGGCTTTGCGGCGGCCGTCAGCCTTGGCGCCACCGGCGCCCACCTGGCGCCGCCGCGCCAGCCTGTGAATCATTTTCCGGTAGGGCCGCGTCTCTGGCCACAGCTCCCACGCCCGAAGAGCCAGGAGGGAAAGCCGTGCCTCGTTGGAAAGCTCTTTGGCAGCCGCTCGCGTGGCCCCACAGCCCGTGGGGCTGCGGGCTTTGCGGCGCCCGTCAGCCTCGGCGCCATCGGCGCCCACCTGGCGCCGCCGCGCCAGCCTGCGAAGCATTTTCCGGTAGGGCCGCGGCTCCGGCCACAGCTCCCACGCCCGAAGAGCCAGGAGGGAAAGCCGTGCCTCGTTGGAAAGCTCTTTGGCAGCCGCTCGCGTGGCCCCACAGCCCGTGGGGCTGCGGGCTTTGCGGCGGCCGTCAGCCTCGGCGCCACCGGCGCCCACCTGGCGCCGCCACGACATCCCCAAAAGCATTTTCTGGTAGGGCCGCGGCTCTGGCCACAGCTCCCACGCCCGAAGAGCCAGGAGGGAAAGCCGTGCCTCGTTGGAAAGCTCTTTGGCAGCCGCTCACGTGGCCCCACAGCCCGTGGGGCTGCGGGCTTTGCGGCAGCCGTCAGCCTCGGCGCCACCGGCGCCCACCTGGCGCCGCCGCGCCAGCCTGCGAAGCATTTTCCGGTAGGGCCGCGGATCTGGCCACAGCTCCCACGCCCGAAGAGCCAGGAGGGAAAGCCGTGCCTCGTTGGAAAGCTCTTTGGCAGCCGCTCGCGTGGCCCCACAGCCCGTGGGGCTGCGGGCTTTGCGGCGGCCGTCAGCCTCGGCGCCACCGGCGCCCACCTGGCGCCGCCGCGCCAGCCCCCGAAGCATTTTCCGGTAGGGCCGCGGCTCTGGCCACAGCTCCCACGCCCGAAGAGCCAGGAGGGAAAGCTGTGCCTCGTTGGAAAGCTCTTTGGCAGCCGCTCGCGTGGCCCCACACTCCGTGGGGCTGCGGGCTTTGCGGCGGCCGTCAGCCTCGGCGCCACCGGCGCCCACCTGGCGCCGCCGCGCCAGCCTGCGAAGCATTTTCCGGTAGGGCCGCGTCTCTGGCCACAGCTCCCACGCCCGAAGAGCCAGGAGGGAAAGCTGTGCCTCGTTGGAAAGCTCTTTGGCAGCCGCTCGCGTGGCCCCACAGCCCGTGGGGCTGCGGGCTTTGCGGCGGCCGTCAGCCTCGGCGCCACCGGCGCCCACCTGGCGCCGCCGCGCCAGCCCCCGAAGCATTTTCCGGTAGGGCCGCGGCTCTGGCCACAGCTCCCACGCCCGAAGAGCCAGGAGGGAAAGCCGTGCCTCATTGGAAAGCTCTTTGGCAGCCGCTCGCGTGGCCCCACAGCCCGTGGGGCTGCGGGCTTTGCGGCGGCCGTCAGCCTCGGCGCCACCGGCGCCCACCTGGCGCCGCCGCGCCAGCCCCCGAAGCATTTTCCGGTAGGGCCGCGTCTCTGGCCACAGCTCCCACGCCCGAAGAGCCAGGAGGGAAAGCCGTGCCTCGTTGGAAAGCTCTTTGGCAGCCGCTCGCGTGGCCCCACAGCCCGTGGGGCTGCGGGCTTTGCGGCGGCCGTCAGCCTCGGTACCACCGGCGCCCACGTGGCGCCGCCGCGCCAGCCCCCGAAGCATTTTCCGGTAGGGCCGCGGCTCTGGCCACAGCTCCCACGCCCGAAGAGCCAGGAGGGAAAGCCGTGCCTCGTTGGAAAGCTCTTTGGCAGCCGCTCGCGTGGCCCCACAGCCCGTGGGGCTGCGGGCTTTGCGGCGGCCGTCAGCCTCGGCGCCACCGGCGCCCACCTGGCGCCGCCGCGCCAGCCTGTGATTCATTTTCCGGTAGGGCCGCGGCTCTGGCCACAGCTCCCACGCCCGAAGAGCCAGGAGGGAAAGCCGTGCCTCGTTGGAAAGCACTTTGGCAGCCGCTCGCGTGGCCCCAAAGCCCGTGGGGCTGCGGGCTTTGCGGCGGCCGTCAGCCTCGGCGCCACCGGCGCCCACCTGGCGCCGCCGCTCCAGCCCCCGAAGCATTTTCCAGTAGGGCCGCAGCTCTGGCCACAGCTCCCACGCCCGAAGAGCCAGGAGGGAAAGCCGTGCCTCGTTGGAAAGCTCTTTGGCAGCCGCTCGCGTGGCCCCAGACACCGTGGGGCTGCGGGCTTTGCGGCGGCCGTCAGCCTCGGCGCCACCGGCGCCCACGTGGCGCCGCCGCGCCAGCCCCCGAAGCATTTTCCGGTAGGGCCGCGTCTCTGGCCACAGCTCCCACGCCCGAAGAGCCAGGAGGGAAAGCCGTGCCTCGTTGGAAAGCTCTTTGGCAGCCGCTCACGTGGCCTCACAGCCCGTGGGGCTGCGGGCTTTGCGGCGGCCGTCAGCCTCGGCGCCACCGGCGCCCACCTGGCGCCACCGCGCCAGCCTGCGAAGCATTTTCTGGTAGGGCCGCGGCTCTGGCCACAGCTCCCACACCCGAAGAGCCAGGAGGGAAAGCCGTGCCTCGTTGGAAAGCTCTTTGGCAGCCGCTCGCGTGGCCCCACAGCCCGTGGGGCTGCGGGCTTTGCGGCGGCCGTCAGCCTCGGCGCCACCGGCGCCCACCTGGCGCCGCCACGACAGCCCCAAAAGCATTTTCTGGTAGGGCCGCGGCTCTGGCCACAACTCCCACGCCCGAAGAGCCAGGAGGGAAAGCCGTGCCTCGTTGGAAAGCTCTTTGGCAGCCGCTCACGTGGCCCCACAGCCCGTGGGGCTGCGGGCTTTGCGGCGGCCGTCAGCCTCGGCGCCACCGGCGCCCACCTGGCGCCGCCATGACAGCCCCCGAAGCATTTTCTGGTAGGGCCGCGGCTCTGGCCACAGCTCCCACGCCCGAAGAGCCAGGAGGGAAAGCCGTGCCTCGTTGGAAAGCTCTTTGGCAGCCGCTCGCGTGGCCCCACACACCGTGGGGCTGCGGGCTTTGCGGCGGCCGTCAGCCTCGGCGCCACCGGCGCCCACCTGGCGCCGCCGCGCCAACCTGCGAAGCATTTTCTGGTAGGGCCGCGGCTCTGGCCACAGCTCCCACGCCCGAAGAGCCAGGAGGGAAAGCCGTGCCTCGTTGGAAAGCTCTTTGGCAGCCGCTCGCGTGGCCCCACAGCCCGTGGGGCTGCGGGCTTTGCGGCGGCCGTCAGCCTCGGCGCCACCGGCGCCCACCTGGCGCCGCCGCGCCAGCCTGCGAAGCATTTTCCGGTAGGGCCGCGTCTCTGGCCACAGCTCCCACGCCCGAAGAGCCAGGAGGGAAAGCCGTGCCTCGTTGGAAAGCTCTTTGGCAGCCGCTCGCGTGGCCCCACAGCCCGTGGGGCTGCGGGCTTTGTGGCGGCCGTCAGCCTCGGCGCCACTGGCGCCCACCTGGCGCCGCCGCGCCAGCCTGTGAATCATTTTCCGGTAGGGCCGCGTCTCTGGCCACAGCTCCCACGCCCGAAGAGCCAGGAGGGAAAGCCGTGCCTCGTTGGAAAGCTCTTTGGCAGCCGCTCGCGTGGCCCCACAGCCCGTGGGGCTGCGGGCTTTGCGGCGGCCGTCAGCCTCGGCGCCACCGGCGCCCACCTGGCGCCGCCGCGCCAGCCCCCGAAGCATTTTCCGGTAGGGCCGCGTCTCTGGCCACAGCTCCCACGCCCGAAGAGCCAGGAGGGAAAGCCGTGCCTCGTTGGAAAGCTCTTTGGCAGCCGCTCGCGTGGCCCCACAGCCCGTGGGGCTGCGGGCTTTGCGGCGGCCGTCAGCCTCGGCGCCACCGGCGCCCACCTGGCGCCGCCACGACAGCCCCAAAAGCATTTTCTGGTAGGGCCGCGGCTCTGGCCACAGCTCCCACGCCCGAAGAGCCAGGAGGGAAAGCCGTGCCTCGTTGGAAAGCTCTTTGGCAGCCGCTCGCGTGGCCCCACAGCCCGTGGGGCTGCGGGCTTTGCGACGGCCGTCAGCCTCGGCGCCACCGGCGCCCACCTGGCGCCGCCGCGCCAGCCCCCGAAGCATTTTCCGGTAGGGCCGCGGCTCTGGCCACAGCTCCCACGCCCGAAGAGCCAGGAGGGAAAGCCGTGCCTCGTTGGAAAGCTCTTTGGCAGCCGCTCGCGTGGCCCCACAGCCCGTGGGGCTGCGGGCTTTGCGGCGGCCGTCAGCCTCGGCGCCACCGGCGCCCACCTGGCGCCGCCGCGCCAGCCTGTGATTCATTTTCCGGTAGGGCCGCGTCTCTGGCCACAGCTCCCACGCCCGAAGAGCCAGGAGGGAAAGCCGTGCCTCGTTGGAAAGCTCTTTGGCAGCCGCTCGCGTGGCCCCACAGCCCGTGGGGCTGCGGGCTTTGCGGCGGCCGTCAGCCTCGGCGCCACCGGCGCCCACCTGGCGCCGCCACGACAGCCTCAAAAGCATTTTCCGGTAGGGCCGCGGCTCTGGCCACAGCTCCCACGCCCGAAGAGCCAGGAGGGAAAGCCGTGCCTCGTTGGAAAGCTCTTTGGCAGCCGCTCACGTGGCCCCACAGCCCGTGGGGCTGCGGGCTTTGCGGCGGCCGTCAGCCTCGGCGCCACCGGCGCCCACCTGGCGCCGCCGCGCCAGCCCCCGAAGCATTTTCCGGTAGGTCCGCGTCTCTGGCCACAGCTCCCACGCCCGAAGAGCCAGGAGGGAAAGCCGTGCCTCGTTGGAAAACTCTTTGGCAGCCGCTCGCGTGGCCCCACAGCCCGTGGGGCTGCGGGCTTTGCGGCGGCCGTCAGCCTCGGCGCCACCGGCGCCCACCTGGCGCCGCCGCGCCAGCCCCCGAAGCATTTTCCGGTAGGGCCGCGTCTCTGGCCACAGCTCCCACGCCCGAAGAGCCAGGAGGGAAAGCCGTGCCTCGTTGGAAAGCTCTTTGGCAGCCGCTCGCGTGGCCCCACACCCCGTGGGGCTGCGGGCTTTCCGGCGGCCGTCAGCCTCGGCGCCACCGGCGCCCACCTGGCGCCGCCGCGCCAGCCTGCGAAGCATTTTCCGGTAGGGCCGCGGCTCTGGCCACAGCTCCCACGCCCGAAGAGCCAGGACGGAAAGCCGTGCCTCGTTGGAAAGCTCTTTGGCAGCCGCTCGCGTGGCCCCACACCCCGTGGGGCTGCGGGCTTTGCGGCGGCCGTCAGCCTCGGCGCCACCGGCGCCCACGTGGCGCCGCCGCGCCAGCCTGCGAAGCATTTTCCGGTAGGGCCGCGGCTCTGGCCACAGCTCCCACGCCCGAAGAGCCAGGAGGGAAAGCCGTGCCTCGTTGGAAAGCACTTTGGCAGCCGCTCGCGTGGCCCCACAGCCCGTGGGGCTGCGGGCTTTGCGGCGGCCGTTAGCCTCGGCGCTACCGTTGCACACCTGGCGCCGCCGCGCCAGCCTGCGAAGCATTTTCCAGTAGGGCCGCGTCTCTGGCCACAGCTCCCACGCCCGAAGAGCCAGGAGGGAAAGCCGTGCCTCGTTGGAAAGCTCTTTGGCAGCCGCTCGCGTGGCCCCACAGCCCATGGGGCTGCGGGCTTTCCGGCGGCCGTCAGCCTCGGCGCCACCGGCGCCCACCTGGCGCCGCCGCGCTAGCCCCCGAAGCATTTTCCGGTAGGGCCGCGTCTCTGGCCACAGCTCCCACGCCCGAAGAGCCAGGAGGGAAAGCCGTGCCTCGTTGGAAAGCTCTTTGGCAGCCGCTCGCGTGGCCCCACAGCCCGTGGGACTGCGGGCTTTGCGGCGGCCGTCAGCCTCGGCGCCACCGGCGCCCACCTGGTGCCGCCGCGCCAGCCTGTGAATCATTTTCTGGTAGGGCCGCGTCTCTGGCCACAGCTCCCACGCCCGAAGAGCCAGGAGGGAAAGCCGTGCCTCGTTGGAAAGCTCTTTGGCAGCCGCTCACGTGCCCCCACAGCCCGTGGGGCTGCGGGCTTTGCGGCGGCCGTCAGCCTCGGCGCCACCGGCGCCCACCTGGCGCCGCAGCGCCAGCCTGCGAAGCATTTTCCAGTAGGGCCGCGTCTCTGGCCACAGCTCCCACGCCCGAAGAGCCAGGAGGGAAAGCCGTGCCTCGTTGGAAAGCTCTTTGGCAGCCGCTCGCGTGGCCCTACAGCCCGTGGGGCTGCGGGCTTTCCGGCGGCCGTCAGCCTTGGCGCCACCGGCGCCCACCTGGCGCCGCCGCGCCAGCCGCCGAAGCATTTTCCGGTAGGGCCGCGTCTCTGGCCACAGCTCCCACGCCCGAAGAGCCAGGAGGGAAAGCCGTGCCTCGTTGGAAAGCTCTTTGGCAGCCGCTCGTGTGGCCCCACACCCCGTGGGGCTGCGGGCTTTCCGGCGGCCGTCAGCCTCGGCGCCACCGGCGCCCACCTGGCGCCGCCGCGCCAGCCTGCGAAGCATTTTCCGGTAGGGCCGCGGCTCTGGCCACAGCTCCCACGCCCGAAGAGCCAGGAGGGAAAGCCGTGCCTCGTTGGAAAGCTCTTTGGCAGCCGCTCGCGTGGCCCCACAGCCCATGGGGCTGCGGGCTTTGCGGCGGCCGTCAGCCTCGGCGCCACCGGCGCCCACCTGGCGCCGCCGCACCAGCCCCCGAAGCATTTTCCGGTAGGGCCGCGGCTCTGGCCACAGCTCCCACGCCCGAAGAGCCAGGAGGGAAAGCCGTGCCTCGTTGGAAAGCTCTTTGGCAGCCGCTCGCGTGGCCCCACAGCCCATGGGGCTGCGGGCTTTGCGGCGGCCGTCAGCCTCGGCGCCACCGGCGCCCACCTGGCGCCGCCGCGCCAGCCTGCGAAGCATTTTCCGGTAGGGCCGCGGCTCTGGCCACAGCTCCCACGCCCGAAGAGCCAGGAGGGAAAGCCGTGCCTCGTTGGAAAGCTCTTTGGCAGCCGCTCGCGTGGCCCCACAGCCCGTGGGGCTGCGGGCTTTGCGGCGGCCGTCAGCCTCGGCGCCACCGGCGCCCACCTGGCGCCGCCGCGCCAGCCCCCGAAGCATTTTCCGGTAGGGCCGCGGCTCTGGCCACAGCTCCCACGCCCGAAGAGCCAGGAGGGAAAGCCGTGCCTCGTTGGAAAGCTCTTTGGCAGCCGCTCGCGTGGCCCCACAGCCCATGGGGCTGCGGGCTTTGCGGCGGCCGTCAGCCTCGGCGCCACCGGCGCCCACCTGGCGCCGCCGCGCCAGCCTGCGAAGCATTTTCCAGTAGGGCCGTGGCTCTGGCCACAGCTCCCACGCCCGAAGAGCCAGGAGGGAAAGCCGTGCCTCGTTGGAAAGCTCTTTGGCAGCCGCTCGCGTGGCCCCACACCCCGTGGGGCTGCGGGCTTTGCGGCGGCCGTCAGCCTCGGCGCCACCGGCGCCTACGTGGCGCCGCCGCGCCAGCCTGCGAAGCATTTTCCGGTAGGGCCGCGTCTCTGGCCACAGCTCCCACGCCCGAAGAGCCAGGAGGGAAAGCCGTGCCTCGTTGGAAAGCTCTTTGGCAGCCGCTCGCGTGGCCCCACAGCCCGTGGGGCTGCGGGCTTTGCGGCGGCCGTCAGCCTCGGCGCCACCGGCGCCCACCTGGCGCCGCCGCGCCAGCCCCCGAAGCATTTTCCGGTAGGGCCGCGGCTCTGGCCACAGCTCCCACGCCCGAAGAGCCAGGAGGGAAAGCCGTGCCTCGTTGGAAAGCTCTTTGGCAGCCGCTCGCGTGGCCCCACAGCCCGTGGGGCTGCGGGCTTTGCGGCGGCCGTCAGCCTCGGCGCCACCGGCGCCCACCTGGCGCCGCCGCGCCAGCCCCCGAAGCATTTTCCGGTAGGGCCGCGGCTCTGGCCACAGCTCCCACGCCCGAAGAGCCAGGAGGGAAAGCCGTGCCTCGTTGGAAAGCTCTTTGGCAGCCGCTCGCGTGGCCCCACACTCCGTGGGGCTGCGGGCTTTGCGGCGGCCGGCAGCCTCGGCGCCACCGGTGCCCACCTGGCACCGCCGCGCCAGCCTGCGAAGCATTTTCCGGTAGGGCCGCGTCTCTGGCCACAGCTCCCACGCCCGAAGAGCCAGGAGGGAAAGCCGTGCCTCGTTGGAAAGCTCTTTGGCAGCCGCTCGCGTGGCCCCACAGCCCGTGGGGCTGCGGGCTTTGCGGCGGCCGTCAGCCTCGGCGCCACCGGCGCCCACCTGGCGCCGCCGCGCCAGCCCCCGAAGCATTTTCCGGTAGGGCCGCGGCTCTGGCCACAGCTCCCACGCCCGAAGAGCCAGGAGGGAAAGCCGTGCCTCGTTGGAAAGCTCTTTGGCAGCCGCTCGCGTGGCCCCACAGCCCATGGGGCTGCGGGCTTTGCGGCGGCCGGCAGCCTCGGCGCCACCGGCGCCTACGTGGCGCCGCCGCGCCAGCCTGCGAAGCATTTTCCGGTAGGGCCGCGTCTCTGGCCACAGCTCCCACGCCCGAAGAGCCAGGAGGGAAAGCCGTGCCTCGTTGGAAAGCTCTTTGGCAGCCGCTCGCGTGGCCCCACAGCCCGTGGGGCTGCGGGCTTTGCGGCGGCCGTCAGCCTCGGCGCCACCGGCGCCCACCTGGCGCCGCCGCGCCAGCCCCCGAAGCATTTTCCGGTAGGGCCGCGTCTCTGGCCACAGCTCCCACGCCCGAAGAGCCAGGAGGGAAAGCCGTGCCTCGTTGGAAAGCTCTTTGGCAGCCGCTCGCGTGGCCCCACAGCCCGTGGGGCTGCGGGCTTTCCGGCGGCCGTCAGCCTCGGCGCCACCGGCGCCCACCTGGCGCCGCCGCGCCAGCCCCCGAAGCATTTTCCGGTAGGGCCGCGGCTCTGGCCACAGCTCCCACGCCCGAAGAGCCAGGAGGGAAAGCCGTGCCTCGTTGGAAAGCTCTTTGGCAGCCGCTCGCGTGGCCCCACACTCCGTGGGGCTGCGGGCTTTGCGGCGGCCGGCAGCCTCGGCGCCACCGGTGCCCACCTGGCACCGCTGCGCCAGCCTGCGAAGCATTTTCCGGTAGGGCCGCGTCTCTGGGCACAGCTCCCACGCCCGAAGAGCCAGGAGGGAAAGCCGTGCCTCGTTGGAAAGCTCTTTGGCAGCCGCTCGCGTGGCCCCACACCCCGTGGGGCTGCGGGCTTTGCGGCGGCCGTCAGCCTCGGCGCCACCGGCGCCCACCTGGCGCCGCCGCGCCAGCCCCCGAAGCATTTTCCGGTAGGGCCGCGTCTCTGGCCACAGCTCCCACGCCCGAAGAGCCAGGAGGGAAAGCCGTGCCTCGTTGGAAAGCTCTTTGGCAGCCGCTCGCGTGGCCCCACAGCCCGTGGGGCAGCGGGCTTTCCGGCGGCCGTCAGCCTCGGCGCCACCGGCGCCCACCTTGCGCCACCACGACAGCCCCAAAAGCATTTTCTGGTAGGGCCGCGGCTCTGGCCACAGCTCCCACGCCCGAAGAGCCAGGAAGGAAAGCCGTGCCTCGTTGGAAAGCTCTTTGGCAGCCGCTCGCGTGGCCCCACAGCCCGTGGGGCTGTGGGCTTTGCGGCGGCCGTCAGCCTCGGCGCCACCGGCGCCCACCTGGCGCGGCCGCGCCAACCTGCGAAGCATTTTCCGGTAGGGCCGCGGCTCTGGCCACAGCTCCCACGCCCGAAGAGCCAGGAGGGAAAGCCGTGCCTCGTTGGAAAGCTCTTTGGCAGCCGCTCGCGTGGCCCCACAGCCCGTGGGGCTGCGGGCTTTGCGGCGGCCGTCAGCCTCGGCGCCACTGGCGCCCACCTGGCGCCGCCGCGCCAGCCTGCGAAGCATTTTCCAGTAGGGCCGCGTCTCTGGCCACAGCTCCCACGCCCGAAGAGCCAGGAGGGAAAGCCGTGCCTCGTTGGAAAGCTCTTTGGCAGCCGCTCGCGTGGCCCCACAGCCCGTGGGGCTGCGGGCTTTGCGGCGGCCGTCAGCCTCGGCGCCACCTGCGCCCACCTGGCGCCGCCGCGCCAGCCCCCGAAGCATTTTCCGGTAGGGCCGCGTCTCTGGCCACAGCTCCCACGCCCGAAGAGCCAGGAGGGAAAGCCGTGCCTCGTTGGAAAGCTCTTTGGCAGCCGCTCGCGTGGCCCCACAGCCCGTGGGGCTGCGGGCTTTCCGGCGGCCGTCAGCCTCGGCGCCACCGGCGCCCACCTGGCGCCGCCGCGCCAGCCCCCGAAGCATTTTCCGGTAGGGCCGCATCTCTGGCCACAGCTCCCACACCCGAAGAGCCAGGAGGGAAAGCCGTGCCTCGTTGGAAAGCTCTTTGGCAGCCGCTCGCGTGGCCCCACAGCCCGTGGGGCTGCGGGCTTTCCGGCGGCCGTCAGCCTCGGCGCCACCGGCGCCCACCTGGCGCCGCCACGACAGCCCCAAAAGCATTTTCTGGTAGGGCCGCGTCTCTGGCCACAGCTCCCACGCCCGAAGAGCCAGGAGGGAAAGCCATGCCTCGTTGGAAAGCTCTTTGGCAGCCGCTCGCGTGGCCCCACAGCCCGTGGGGCTGCGGGCTTTGCGGCGGCCGTCAGCCTCGGCACCACCGGCGCCCACCTGGCGCCGCCGCGCCAGCCCCCGAAGCATTTTCCGGTAGGGCCGCGTCTCTGGCCACAGCTCCCACGCCCGAAGAGCCAGGAGGGAAAGCCGTGCCTCGTTGGAAAGCTCTTTGGCAGCCGCTCGCGTGGCCCCACAGCCCGTGGGGCTGCGGGCTTTGCGGCGGCCGTCAGCCTCGGTGCCACCGGCGCCCACCTGGCACCGCCGCGCCAGCCTGCGAAGCATTTTCTGGTAGGGCCGCGTCTCTGGCCACAGCTCCCACGCCCGAAGAGCCAGGAGGGAAAGCCGTGCCTCGTTGGAAAGCTCTTTGGCAGCTGCTCGCGTGGCCCCACAGCCCGTGGGGCTGCGGGCTTTGCGGCGGCCGTCAGCCTCGGCGCCACCGGCGCCCACCTGGCGCCGCCGCGCCAGCCCCCGAAGCATTTTCCAGTAGGGCCGCGGCTCTGGCCACAGCTCCCACGCCCGAAGAGCCAGGAGGGAAAGCCGTGCCTCGTTGGAAAGCTCTTTGGCAGCCGCTCGCGTGGCCCCACAGCCCGTGGGGCTGCGGGCTTTGCGGCGGCCGTCAGCCTCGGCGCCACCGGCGCCCACCTGGCGCGGCCGCGCCAACCTGCGAAGCGTTTTCCGGTAGGGCCGCGGCTCTGGCCACAGCTCCCACGCCCGAAGAGCCAGGAGGGAAAGCCGTGCCTCGTTGGAAAGCTCTTTGGCAGCCGCTCGCGTGGCCCCACAGCCCGTGGGGCTGCGGGCTTTGCGGCGGCCGTCAGCCTCGGCGCCACCGGCGCCCACCTGGCGCGGCCGCGCCAACCTGCGAAGCATTTTCCGGTAGGGCCGCGGCTCTGGCCACAGCTCCCACGCCCGAAGAGCCAGGACGGAAAGCCGTGCCTCGTTGGAAAGCTCTTTGGCAGCCGCTCGCGTGGCCCCACAGCCCATGGGGCTGCGGGCTTTGCGGCGGCCGTCAGCCTCGGCGCCACCGGCGCCCACCTGGCGCCGCCGCGCCAGCCCCCGAAGCATTTTCCGGTAGGGCCGCGGCTCTGGCCACAGCTCCCATGCCCGAAGAGCCAGGAGGGAAAGCCGTGCCTCGTTGGAAAGCACTTTGGCAGCCGCTCGCGTGGCCCCACAGCCCGTGGGGCTGCGGGCTTTCCAGCGGCCGTCAGCCTCGGCGCCACTGGCGCCCACCTGGCACCGCCGCGCCAGCCCCCGAAGCATTTTCCGGTAGGGCCGCGTCTCTGGCCACAGCTCCCACGCCCGAAGAGCCAGGAGGGAAAGCCGTGCCTCGTTGGAAAGCTCTTTGGCAGCCGCTCGCGTGGCCCCACAGCCCGTGGGACTGCGGGCTTTGCGGCGGCCGGCAGCCTCGGCGCCACCGGCGCCCACCTGGCGCCGCTGCGCCAGCCTGTGAATCATTTTCCGGTAGGGCCGCGTCTCTGGCCACAGCTCCCACGCCCGAAGAGCCAGGAGGGAAAGCCGTGCCTCGTTGGAAAGCTCTTTGGCAGCCGCTCGCGTGGCCCCACACCCTGTGGGGCTGCGGGCTTTCAGGCACCGTCAGCCTCGGCGCCACCGGCGCCCACCTGGCGCCGCCGCGCCAGCCCCCGAAGCATTTTCCGGTAGGGCCGCGGCTCTGGCCACAGCTCCCACGCCCGAAGAGCCAGGAGGGAAAGCCGTGCCTCATTGGAAAGCTATTTGGCAGCCGCTCGCGTGGCCCCACAGCCCGTGGGGCTGCGGGCTTTGCGGCGGCCGTCAGCCTCGGCGCCACCGGCGCCCACCTGGCGCCGCCGCGCCAGCCCCCGAAGCATTTTCCGGTAGGGCCGCATCTCTGGCCACAGCTCCCACGCCCGAAGAGCCAGGAGGGAAAGCCGTGCCTCGTTGGAAAGCTCTTTGGCAGCCGCTCGCGTGGCCCCACAGCCCGTGGGGCTGCGGGCTTTGCGGCGGCCGTCAGCCTCGGCGCCACCGGCGCCTACGTGGCGCCGCTGCGCCAGCCTGCGAAGCATTTTCCGGTAGGGCCGAGGCTCTGGCCACAGCTCCCACGCCCGAAGAGCCAGGAGGGAAAGCCGTGCCTCGTTGGAAAGCTCTTTGGCAGCCGCTCGCGTGGCCCCACAGCCCGTGGGGCTGCGGGCTTTGCGGCGGCCGGCAGCCTCGGCGCCACCGGCGCCCACGTGGCGCCGCCGCGCCAGCCCCCGAAGCATTTTCCGGTAGGGCCGCGGCTCTGGCCACAGCTCCCACGCCCGAAGAGCCAGGAAGGAAAGCCGTGCCTCGTTGCAAAGCACTTTGGCAGCCGCTCGCGTGGCCCCACAGCCCGTGGGGCTGCGGGCTTTGCGGCGGCCGTCAGCCTCGGCGCCACCGGCGCCCACCTGGCGCCGCCACGACAGCCCCAAAAGCATTTTCCGGTAGGGCCGCGTCTCTGGCCACAGCTCCCAGGCCCGAAGAGCCAGGAGGGAAAGCCGTGCCTCGTTGGAAAGCTCTTTGGCAGCCGCTCACGTGGCCCCACAGCCCGTGGGGCTGCGGGCTTTGCGGCGGCCGTCAGCCTCGGCGCCACCGGCGCCCACCTGGCGCGGCCGCGCCAGCCTGCGAAGCATTTTCCGGTAGGGCCGCGGCTGTGGCCACAGCTCCCACGCCCGAAGAGCCAGGAGGGAAAGCCGTGCCTCGTTGGAAAGCTCTTTGGCAGCCGCTCGCGTGGCCCCACACCCCGTGGGGCTGCGGGCTTTGCGGCGGCCGTCAGCCTCGGCGCCACCGGCGCCCACGTGGCGCCGCCGCGCCAGCCCCCGAAGCATTTTCCGGTAGGGCCGCGGCTCTGGCCACAGCTCCCACGCCCGAAGAGCCAGGAGGGAAAGCCGTGCCTCGTTGCAAAGCACTTTGGCAGCCGCTCGCGTGGCCCCACAGCCCGTGGGGCTGCGGGCTTTGCGGCGGCCGTCAGCCTCGGCGCCACCGGCGCCCACGTGGCGCCGCCGCGCCAGCCTGCGAAGCATTTTCCCGTAGGGCCGCGGCTCTGGCCACAGCTCCCACGCCCGAAGAGCCAGGAGGGAAAGCCGTGCCTCGTTGGAAAGCTCTTTGGCAGCCGCTCACGTGGCCCCACAGCCCGTGGGGCTGCGGGCTTTGCGGCGGCCGTCAGCCTCGGCGCCACCGGCGCCCACCTGGCGCCGCCGCGCCAGCCCCCGAAGCATTTTCCGGTAGGGCCGCGGCTCTGGCCACAGCTCCCACGCCCGAAGAGCCAGGAGGGAAAGCCGTGCCTCGTTGGAAAGCTCTTTGGCAGCCGCTCGCGTGGCCCCACAGCCCGTGGGGCTGCGGGCTTTGCGGCGGCCGTCAGCCTCGGCGCCACCGGCGCCCACCTGGCGCCGCCACGACAGCCCCAAAAGCATTTTCCGGTAGGGCCGCGTCTCTGGCCACAGCTCCCACGCCCGAAGAGCCAGGAGGGAAAGCCGTGCCTCGTTGGAAAGCTCTTTGGCAGCCGCTCGCGTGGCCCCACAGCCCGTGGGGCTGCGGGCTTTGCGGCGGCCGTCAGCCTCGGCGCCACCGGCGCCCACCTGGCGCGGCCGCGCCAGCCTGCGAAGCATTTTCCGGTAGGCCCGCAGCGCTGGCCACAGCTCCCACGCCCGAAGAGCCAGGAGGGAAAGCCGTGCCTCGTTGGAAAGCTCTTTGGCAGCCGCTCGCGTGGCCCCACAGCCCGTGGGGCTGCGGGCTTTGCGGCGGCCGTCAGCCTCGGCGCCACCGGCGCCCACCTGGCGCCGCCATGACAGCCCCAAAAGCATTTTCTGGTAGGGCCGCGTCTCTGGCCACAGCTCCCACGCCCGAAGAGCCAGGAGGGAAAGCCGTGCCTCGTTGGAAAGCTCTTTGGCAGCCGCTCGCGTGGCCCCACACTCCGTGGGGCTGCGGGCTTTGCGGCGGCCGTCAGCCTCGGCGCCACCGGCGCGCACCTGGCGCCGCCGCACCAGCCTGCGAAGCATTTTCCGGTAGGGCCGCGGCTCTGGCCACAGCTCCCACGCCCGAAGAGCCAGGAGGGAAAGCCGTGCCTCGTTGGAAAGCTCTTTGGCAGCCGCTCGCGTGGCCCCACAGCCCGTGGGGCTGCGGGCTTTGCGGCGGCCGTCAGCCTCGGCGCCACCGGCGCCCACCTGGCGCCGCCACGACAGCCCCAAAAGCATTTTCTGGTAGGGCCGCGTCTCTGGCCACAGCTCCCACGCCCGAAGAGCCAGGAGGGAAAGCCGTGCCTCGTTGGAAAGCACTTTGGCAGCCGCTCGCGTGGCCCCACAGCCCGTGGGGCTGCGGGCTTTCCGGTGGCCGTCAGCCTCGGCGCCACCGGCGCCCACCTGGCACCGCCGCGCCAGCCCCCGAAGCATTTTCCGGTAGGGCCGCGGCTCTGGCCACAGCTCCCACGCCCGAAGAGCCAGGAGGGAAAGCCGTGCCTCGTTGGAAAGCTCTTTGGCAGCCGCTCGCGTGGCCCCACAGCCCGTGGGACTGCGGGCTTTGCGGCGGCCGGCAGCCTCGGCGCCACCGGCACCCACCTGGCGCCGCCGCGCCAGCCTGTGAATCATTTTCCGGTAGGGCCGCGTCTCTGGCCACAGCTCCCACGCCCGAAGAGCCAGGAGGGAAAGCCGTGCCTCGTTGGAAAGCTCTTTGGCAGCCGCTCGCGTGGCCCCACACCCCGTGGGGCTGCGCGCTTTCAGGCGCCGTCAGGCTCGGCGCCACCGGCGCCCACCTGGCGCCGCCGCGCCAGCCCCCGAAGCATTTTCCGGTAGGGCCGCGGCTCTGGCCACAGCTCCCACGCCCGAAGAGCCAGGAGGGAAAGCCGTGCCTCATTGGAAAGCTATTTGGCAGCCGCTCGCGTGGCCCCACAGCCCGTGGGGCTGCGGGCTTTGCGGCGGCCGTCAGCCTCGGCGCCACCGGCGCCCACCTGGCGCTGCCGCGCCAGCCCCCGAAGCATTTTCCGGTAGGGCCGCGGCTCTGGCCACAGCTCCCACGCCAAAAGAGCCAGGAGGGAAAGCCGTGCCTCGTTGGAAAGCTCTTTGGCAGCCGCTCGCGTGGCCCCACAGCCCGTGGGGCTGCGGGCTTTGTGGCGGCCGTCAGCCTCGGCGCCACCGGCGCCCACCTGGCGCCGCCGCGCCAGCCCCCGAAGCATTTTCCAGTAGGGCCGCGTCTCTGGCCACAGCTCCCACGCCCGAAGAGCCAGGAGGGAAAGCCGTGCCTCATTGGAAAGCTCTTTGGCAGCCGCTCGCGTGGCCCCACACCCCGTGGGGCTCCGGGCTTTGCGGCGGCCGTCAGCCTCGGCGCCACCGGCGCCCACCTGGCGCCGCCGCGCCAGCCTGCGAAGCATTTTCCGGTAGGGCCGCCGCTCTGGCCACAGCTCCCACGCCCGAAGAGCCAGGAGGGAAAGCCGTGCCTCGTTGGAAAGCTCTTTGGCAGCCGCTCGCGTGGCCCCACAGCCCGTGGGGCTGCGGGCTTTGCGGCGGCCGTCAGCCTCGGCGCCACCGGCGCCCACCTGGCGCCGCCGCGCCAGCCCCCGAAGCATTTTCCGGTAGGGCCGCGGCTCTGGCCACAGCTCCCACGCCCGAAGAGCCAGGAGGGAAAGCCGTGCCTCGTTGGAAAGCTCTTTGGCAGCCGCTCGCGTGGCCCCACAGCCCGTGGGGCTGCGGGCTTTGCGGCGGCCGTCAGCCTCGGCGCCACCGGCGCCCACCTGGCGCCGCCGCGCCAGCCCCCGAAGCATTTTCCGGTAGGGCCGCGGCTCTGGCCACAGCTCCCACGCCCGAAGATCCAGGAGGGAAAGCCGTGCCTCGTTGGAAAGCTCTTTGGCAGCCGCTCGCGTGGCCCCACACCCCGTGGGGCTGCGGGCTTTGCGGCGGCCGTCAGTCTCGGCGCCACCGGCGCCCACCTGGCGCCGCCGCGCCAGCCCCCGAAGCATTTTCCGGTAGGGCCGCGGCTCTGGCCACAGCTCCCACGCCCGAAGAGCCAGGAGGGAAAGCCGTGGAAAGCCGTGCCTCATTGGAAAGCTCTTTGGCAGCCGCTCGCGTGGCCCCACACCCCGTGGGGCTGCGGGCTTTGCGGCGGCCGTCAGCCTCGGCGCCACCGGCGCCTACGTGGCGCCGCCGCGCCAGCCTGCGAAGCATTTTCCGGTAGGGCCGAGGCTCTGGCCACAGCTCCCACGCCCGAAGAGCCAGGAGGGAAAGCCGTGCCTCGTTGGAAAGCTCTTTGGCAGCCGCTCGCGTGGCCCCACAGCCCGTGGGGCTGCGGGCTTTGCGGCGGCCGTCAGCCTCGGCGCCACCGGCGCCCACGTGGCGCCGCCGCGCCAGCCCCCGAAGCATTTTCCGGTAGGGCCGCGGCTCTGGCGACAGCTCCCACGCCCGAAGAGCCAGGAGGGAAAGCCGTGCCTCGTTGCAAAGCACTTTGGCAGCCGCTCGCGTGGCCCCACAGCCCGTGGGGCTGCGGGCTTTGCGGCGGCCGTCAGCCTCGGCGCCACCGGCGCCCACCTGGCGCCGCCACGACAGCCCCAAAAGCATTTTCCGGTAGGGCCGCGGCTCTGGCCACAGCTCCCACGCCCGAAGAGCCAGGAAGGAAAGCCGTGCCTCGTTGCAAAGCACTTTGGCAGCCGCTCGCGTGGCCCCACAGCCCGTGGGGCTGCGGGCTTTGCGGCGGCCGTCAGCCTCGGCGCCACCGGCGCCCACCTGGCGCCGCCACGACAGCCCCAAAAGCATTTTCCGGTAGGGCCGCGTCTCTGGCCACAGCTCCCAGGCCCGAAGAGCCAGGAGGGAAAGCCGTGCCTCGTTGGAAAGCTCTTTGGCAGCCGCTCACGTGGCCCCACAGCCCGTGGGGCTGCGGGCTTTGCGGCGGCCGTCAGCCTCGGCGCCACCGGCGCCCACCTGGCGCGGCCGCGCCAGCCTGCGAAGCATTTTCCGGTAGGGCCGCGGCTCTGGCCACAGCTCCCACGCCCGAAGAGCCAGGAGGGAAAGCCGTGCCTCGTTGGAAAGCTCTTTGGCAGCCGCTCGCGTGGCCCCACACCCCGTGGGGCTGCGGGCTTTGCGGCGGCCGTCAGCCTCGGCGCCACCGGCGCCCACGTGGCGCCGCCGCGCCAGCCCCCGAAGCATTTTCCGGTAGGGCCGCGGCTCTGGCCACAGCTCCCACGCCCGAAGAGCCAGGAGGGAAAGCCGTGCCTCGTTGCAAAGCACTTTGGCAGCCGCTCGCGTGGCCCCACAGCCCGTGGGGCTGCGGGCTTTGCGGCGGCCGTCAGCCTCGGCGCCACCGGCGCCCACGTGGCGCCGCCGCGCCAGCCTGCGAAGCATTTTCCCGTAGGGCCGCGGCTCTGGCCACAGCTCCCACGCCCGAAGAGCCAGGAGGGAAAGCCGTGCCTCGTTGGAAAGCTCTTTGGCAGCCGCTCACGTGGCCCCACAGCCCGTGGGGCTGCGGGCTTTGCGGCGGCCGTCAGCCTCGGCGCCACCGGCGCCCACCTGGCGCCGCCGCGCCAGCCCCCGAAGCATTTTCCGGTAGGGCCGCGGCTCTGGCCACAGCTCCCACGCCCGAAGAGCCAGGAGGGAAAGCCGTGCCTCGTTGGAAAGCTCTTTGGCAGCCGCTCGCGTGGCCCCACAGCCCGTGGGGCTGCGGGCTTTGCGGCGGCCGTCAGCCTCGGCGCCACCGGCGCCCACCTGGCGCCGCCACGACAGCCCCAAAAGCATTTTCCGGTAGGGCCGCGTCTCTGGCCACAGCTCCCACGCCCGAAGAGCCAGGAGGGAAAGCCGTGCCTCGTTGGAAAGCTCTTTGGCAGCCGCTCGCGTGGCCCCACAGCCCGTGGGGCTGCGGGCTTTGCGGCGGCCGTCAGCCTCGGCGCCACCGGCGCCCACCTGGCGCGGCCGCGCCAGCCTGCGAAGCATTTTCCGGTAGGCCCGCAGCGCTGGCCACAGCTCCCACGCCCGAAGAGCCAGGAGGGAAAGCCGTGCCTCGTTGGAAAGCTCTTTGGCAGCCGCTCGCGTGGCCCCACAGCCCGTGGGGCTGCGGGCTTTGCGGCGGCCGTCAGCCTCGGCGCCACCGGCGCCCACCTGGCGCCGCCATGACAGCCCCAAAAGCATTTTCTGGTAGGGCCGCGTCTCTGGCCACAGCTCCCACGCCCGAAGAGCCAGGAGGGAAAGCCGTGCCTCGTTGGAAAGCTCTTTGGCAGCCGCTCGCGTGGCCCCACACTCCGTGGGGCTGCGGGCTTTGCGGCGGCCGTCAGCCTCGGCGCCACCGGCGCGCACCTGGCGCCGCCGCACCAGCCTGCGAAGCATTTTCCGGTAGGGCCGCGGCTCTGGCCACAGCTCCCACGCCCGAAGAGCCAGGAGGGAAAGCCGTGCCTCGTTGGAAAGCTCTTTGGCAGCCGCTCGCGTGGCCCCACAGCCCGTGGGGCTGCGGGCTTTGCGGCGGCCGTCAGCCTCGGCGCCACCGGCGCCCACCTGGCGCCGCCACGACAGCCCCAAAAGCATTTTCTGGTAGGGCCGCGTCTCTGGCCACAGCTCCCACGCCCGAAGAGCCAGGAGGGAAAGCCGTGCCTCGTTGGAAAGCACTTTGGCAGCCGCTCGCGTGGCCCCACAGCCCGTGGGGCTGCGGGCTTTCCGGCGGCCGTCAGCCTCGGCGCCACCGGCGCCCACCTGGCACCGCCGCGCCAGCCCCCGAAGCATTTTCCGGTAGGGCCGCGGCTCTGGCCACAGCTCCCACGCCCGAAGAGCCAGGAGGGAAAGCCGTGCCTCGTTGGAAAGCTCTTTGGCAGCCGCTCGCGTGGCCCCACAGCCCGTGGGACTGCGGGCTTTGCGGCGGCCGGCAGCCTCGGCGCCACCGGCACCCACCTGGCGCCGCCGCGCCAGCCTGTGAATCATTTTCCGGTAGGGCCGCGTCTCTGGCCACAGCTCCCACGCCCGAAGAGCCAGGAGGGAAAGCCGTGCCTCGTTGGAAAGCTCTTTGGCAGCCGCTCGCGTGGCCCCACACCCCGTGGGGCTGCGCGCTTTCAGGCGCCGTCAGGCTCGGCGCCACCGGCGCCCACCTGGCGCCGCCGCGCCAGCCCCCGAAGCATTTTCCGGTAGGGCCGCGGCTCTGGCCACAGCTCCCACGCCCGAAGAGCCAGGAGGGAAAGCCGTGCCTCATTGGAAAGCTATTTGGCAGCCGCTCGCGTGGCCCCACAGCCCGTGGGGCTGCGGGCTTTGCGGCGGCCGTCAGCCTCGGCGCCACCGGCGCCCACCTGGCGCCGCCGCGCCAGCCCCCGAAGCATTTTCCGGTAGGGCCGCGGCTCTGGCCACAGCTCCCACGCCAAAAGAGCCAGGAGGGAAAGCCGTGCCTCGTTGGAAAGCTCTTTGGCAGCCGCTCGCGTGGCCCCACAGCCCGTGGGGCTGCGGGCTTTGCGGCGGCCGTCAGCCTCGGCGCCACCGGCGCCCACCTGGCGCCGCCGCGCCAGCCCCCGAAGCATTTTCCAGTAGGGCCGCGTCTCTGGCCACAGCTCCCACGCCCGAAGAGCCAGGAGGGAAAGCCGTGCCTCATTGGAAAGCTCTTTGGCAGCCGCTCGCGTGGCCCCACACCCCGTGGGGCTCCGGGCTTTGCGGCGGCCGTCAGCCTCGGCGCCACCGGCGCCCACCTGGCGCCGCCGCGCCAGCCTGCGAAGCATTTTCCGGTAGGGCCGCCGCTCTGGCCACAGCTCCCACGCCCGAAGAGCCAGGAGGGAAAGCCGTGCCTCGTTGGAAAGCTCTTTGGCAGCCGCTCGCGTGGCCCCACAGCCCGTGGGGCTGCGGGCTTTGCGGCGGCCGTCAGCCTCGGCGCCACCGGCGCCCACCTGGCGCCGCCGCGCCAGCCCCCGAAGCATTTTCCGGTAGGGCCGCGGCTCTGGCCACAGCTCCCACGCCCGAAGAGCCAGGAGGGAAAGCCGTGCCTCGTTGGAAAGCTCTTTGGCAGCCGCTCGCGTGGCCCCACAGCCCGTGGGGCTGCGGGCTTTGCGGCGGCCGTCAGCCTCGGCGCCACCGGCGCCCACCTGGCGCCGCCGCGCCAGCCCCCGAAGCATTTTCCGGTAGGGCCGCGGCTCTGGCCACAGCTCCCACGCCCGAAGAGCCAGGAGGGAAAGCCGTGCCTCGTTGGAAAGCTCTTTGGCAGCCGCTCGCGTGGCCCCACACCCCGTGGGGCTGCGGGCTTTGCGGCGGCCGTCAGTCTCGGCGCCACCGGCGCCCACCTGGCGCCGCCGCGCCAGCCCCCGAAGCATTTTCCGGTAGGGCCGCGGCTCTGGCCACAGCTCCCACGCCCGAAGAGCCAGGAGGGAAAGCCGTGCCTCATTGGAAAGCTCTTTGGCAGCCGCTCGCGTGGCCCCACACCCCGTGGGGCTGCGGGCTTTGCGGCGGCCGTCAGCCTCGGCGCCACCGGCGCCTACGTGGCGCCGCCGCGCCAGCCTGCGAAGCATTTTCCGGTAGGGCCGAGGCTCTGGCCACAGCTCCCACGCCCGAAGAGCCAGGAGGGAAAGCCGTGCCTCGTTGGAAAGCTCTTTGGCAGCCGCTCGCGTGGCCCCACAGCCCGTGGGGCTGCGGGCTTTGCGGCGGCCGTCAGCCTCGGCGCCACCGTCGCCCACGTGGCGCTGCCGCGCCAGCCCCCGAAGCATTTTCCGGTAGGGCCGCGGCTCTGGCCACAGCTCCCACGCCCGAAGAGCCAGGAGGGAAAGCCGTGCCTCGTTGCAAAGCACTTTGGCAGCCGCTCGCGTGGCCCCACAGCCCGTGGGGCTGCGGGCTTTGCGGCGGCCGTCAGCCTCGGCGCCACCGGCGCCCACCTGGCGCCGCCACGACAGCCCCAAAAGCATTTTCCGGTAGGGCCGCGTCTCTGGCCACAGCTCCCAGGCCCGAAGAGCCAGGAGGGAAAGCCGTGCCTCGTTGGAAAGCTCTTTGGCAGCCGCTCACGTGGCCCCACAGCCCGTGGGGCTGCGGGCTTTGCGGCGGCCGTCAGCCTCGGCGCCACCGGCGCCCACCTGGCGCGGCCGCGCCAGCCTGCGAAGCATTTTCCGGTAGGGCCGCGGCTGTGGCCACAGCTCCCACGCCCGAAGAGCCAGGAGGGAAAGCCGTGCCTCGTTGGAAAGCTCTTTGGCAGCCGCTCGCGTGGCCCCACACCCCGTGGGGCTGCGGGCTTTGCGGCGGCCGTCAGCCTCGGCGCCACCGGCGCCCACGTGGCGCCGCCGCGCCAGCCCCCGAAGCATTTTCCGGTAGGGCCGCGGCTCTGGCCACAGCTCCCACGCCCGAAGAGCCAGGAGGGAAAGCCGTGCCTCGTTGCAAAGCACTTTGGCAGCCGCTCGCGTGGCCCCACAGCCCGTGGGGCTGCGGGCTTTCCGGCGGCCGTCAGCCTCGGCGCCACCGGCGCCCACCTGGCGCCGCCGCGCCAGCCTGCGAAGCATTTTCCGGTAGGGCCGCGGCTCTGGCCACAGCTCCCACGCCCGAAGAGCCAGGAGGGAAAGCCGTGCCTCGTTGGAAAGCTCTTTGGCAGCCGCTCGCGTGGCCCCACAGCCCGTGGGGCTGCGGGCTTTGCGGCGGCCGTCAGCCTCGGCGCCACCGGCGCCCACCTGGCGCCGCCGCGCCAGCCCCCGAAGCATTTTCCGGTAGGGCCGCGTCTCTGGCCACAGCTCCCACGCCCGAAGAGCCAGGAGGGAAAGCCGTGCCTCGTTGGAAAGCTCTTTGGCAGCCGCTCGCGTGGCCCCACAGCCCGTGGGGCTGCGGGCTTTGCGGCGGCCGTCAGCCTCGGCGCCACCGGCGCCCACCTGGCGCCGCCACGACAGCCCCAAAAGCATTTTCCGGTAGGGCCGCGTCTCTGGCCACAGCTCCCACGCCCGAAGAGCCAGGAGGGAAAGCCGTGCCTCGTTGGAAAGCTCTTTGGCAGCCGCTCGCGTGGCCCCACAGCCCGTGGGGCTGCGGGCTTTGCGGCGGCCGTCAGCCTCGGCGCCACCGGCGCCCACCTGGCGCGGCCGCGCCAGCCTGCGAAGCATTTTCCGGTAGGCCCGCAGCGCTGGCCACAGCTCCCACGCCCGAAGAGCCAGGAGGGAAAGCCGTGCCTCGTTGGAAAGCTCTTTGGCAGCCGCTCGCGTGGCCCCACAGCCCGTGGGGCTGCGGGCTTTGCGGCGGCCGTCAGCCTCGGCGCCACCGGCGCCCACCTGGCGCCGCCACGACAGCCCCAAAAGCATTTTCTGGTAGGGCCGCGTCTCTGGCCACAGCTCCCACGCCCGAAGAGCCAGGAGGGAAAGCCGTGCCTCGTTGGAAAGCTCTTTGGCAGCCGCTCGCGTGGCCCCACAGCCCGTGGGGCTGCGGGCTTTGCGGCGGCCGTCAGCCTCGGTGCCACCGGCGCCCACCTGGCGCGGCTGCGCCAACCTGCGAAGCTTTTTCCGGTAGGGCCGCGGCTCTGGCCACAGCTCCCACGCCCGAAGAGCCAGGACGGAAAGCCGTGCCTCGTTGGAAAGCTCTTTGGCAGCCGCTCGCGTGGCCCCACACCCCGTGGGGCTGCGGGCTTTGCGGCGGCCGTCAGCCTCGGCGCCACCGGCGCCCACGTGGCGCCGCCGCGCCAGCCTGCGAAGCATTTTCCGGTAGGGCCGCGGCTGTGGCCACAGCTCCCACGCCCGAAGAGCCAGGAGGGAAAGCCGTGCCTCGTTGGAAAGCTCTTTGGCAGCCGCTCGCGTGGCCCCACAGCCCGTGGGGCTGTGTGCTTTCCGGCGGCCGTCAGCCTCGGCGCCACCGGCGCCCACCTGGCGCTGCCGCGCCAGCCCCCGAAGCATTTTCCGGTAGGGCCGCGGCTCTGGCCACAGCTCCCACGCCCGAAGAGCCAGGAGGGAAAGCCGTGCCTCGTTGGAAAGCTCTTTGGCAGCCGCTCGCGTGGCCCCACAGCCCGTGGGGCTGCGGGCTTTGCAGCGGCCGTCAGCCTCGGCGCCACCGGCGCCCACCTGGCGCCGCCGCGCCAGCCCCCGAAGCCTTTTCTGGTAGGGCCGAGGCTCTGGCCACAGCTCCCACGCCCGAAGAGCCAGGAGGGAAAGCCGTGCCTCGTTGGAAAGCTCTTTGGCAGCCGCTCGCGTAGCCCCACAGCCCGTGGTGCTGCGGGCTTTCCGGCGGCCGTCAGCCTCGGCGCCACCGGCGCCCACCTGGCGCCGCTGCGCCAGCCTGCGAAGCATTTTCCAGTAGGGCCGCGGCTCTGGCCACAGCTCCCACGCCCGAAGAGCCAGGAGGGAAAGCCGTGCCTCATTGGAAAGCTCTTTGGCAGCCGCTCGCGTGGCCCCACAGCCCGTGGGGCTGCGGGCTTTGCAGCGGCCGTCAGCCTCGGCGCCATCGGCGCCCACCTGGCGCCGCCGCGCCAGCCCCCGAAGCATTTTCCGGTAGGGCCGCGGCTCTGGCCACAGCTCCCACGCCCGAAGAGCCAGGAGGGAAAGCCGTGCCTCGTTGGAAAGCTCTTTGGCAGCCGCTCGCGTGGCCCCACAGCCCGTGGGGCTGCGGGCTTTGCGGCGGCCGTCAGCCTCGGCGCCACCGGCGCCCACCTGGCACCGCCACGCCAGCCTGCGAAGCATTTTCTGGTAGGGCCGCATCTCTGGCCACAGCTCCAACGCCCGAAGAGCCAGGAGGGAAAGCCGTGCCTCATTGGAAAGCTCTTTGGCAGCCGCTCACGTGGCCCCACAGCCCGTGGGGCTGCGGGCTTTGCGGCGGCCGTCAGCCTCGGCGCCACCGGCGCCCACCTGGCGCCGCCGCGCCAGCCCCCGAAGCATTTTCCGGTAGGGCCGCGTCTCTGGCCACAGCTCCCACGCCCGAAGAGCCAGGAGGGAAAGCCGTGCCTCGTTGGAAAGCTCTTTGGCAGCCGCTCGCGTGGCCCCACAGCCCGTGGGGCTGCGGGCTTTGCGGCGGCCGTCAGCCTCGGCGCCACCGGCGCCCACCTTGCGCCGCCCCGCCAGCCCCCGAAGCATTTTCCGGTAGGGCCGCGGCTCTGGCCACAGCTCCCACGCCCGAAGAGACAGGAGGGAAAGCCGTGCCTCGTTGGAAAGCTCTTTGGCAGCCGCTCGCGTGGCCCCACAGCCCGTGGGGCTGCGGGCTTTGTGGCGGCCGTCAGCCTCGGCGCCACCGGCGCCCACCTGGCGCGGCTGCGCCAACCTGCGAAGCTTTTTCCGGTAGGGCCGCGGCTCTGGCCACAGCTCCCACGCCCGAAGAGCCAGGACGGAAAGCCGTGCCTCGTTGGAAAGCTCTTTGGCAGCCGCTCGCGTGGCCCCACACCCCGTGGGGCTGCGGGCTTTGCGGCGGCCGTCAGCCTCGGCGCCACCGGCGCCCACGTGGCGCCGCCGCGCCAGCCTGCGAAGCATTTTCCGGTAGGGCCGCGGCTGTGGCCACAGCTCCCACGCCCGAAGAGCCAGGAGGGAAAGCCGTGCCTCGTTGGAAAGCTCTTTGGCAGCCGCTCGCGTGGCCCCACAGCCCGTGGGGCTGTGTGCTTTCCGGCGGCCGTCAGCCTCGGCGCCACCGGCGCCCACCTGGCGCTGCCGCGCCAGCCCCCGAAGCATTTTCCGGTAGGGCCGCGGCTCTGGCCACAGCTCCCACGCCCGAAGAGCCAGGAGGGAAAGCCGTGCCTCGTTGGAAAGCTCTTTGGCAGCCGCTCGCGTGGCCCCACAGCCCGTGGGGCTGCGGGCTTTGCAGCGGCCGTCAGCCTCGGCGCCACCGGCGCCCACCTGGCGCCGCCGCGCCAGCCCCCGAAGCCTTTTCTGGTAGGGCCGAGGCTCTGGCCACAGCTCCCACGCCCGAAGAGCCAGGAGGGAAAGCCGTGCCTCGTTGGAAAGCTCTTTGGCAGCCGCTCGCGTAGCCCCACAGCCCGTGGTGCTGCGGGCTTTCCGGCGGCCGTCAGCCTCGGCGCCACCGGCGCCCACCTGGCGCCGCTGCGCCAGCCTGCGAAGCATTTTCCAGTAGGGCCGCGGCTCTGGCCACAGCTCCCACGCCCGAAGAGCCAGGAGGGAAAGCCGTGCCTCATTGGAAAGCTCTTTGGCAGCCGCTCGCGTGGCCCCACAGCCCGTGGGGCTGCGGGCTTTGCAGCGGCCGTCAGCCTCGGCGCCATCGGCGCCCACCTGGCGCCGCCGCGCCAGCCCCCGAAGCATTTTCCGGTAGGGCCGCGGCTCTGGCCACAGCTCCCACGCCCGAAGAGCCAGGAGGGAAAGCCGTGCCTCGTTGGAAAGCTCTTTGGCAGCCGCTCGCGTGGCCCCACAGCCCGTGGGCCTGCGGGCTTTGCGGCGGCCGTCAGCCTCGGCGCCACCAGCGCCTATGTGGCGCCGCCGCGCCAGCCTGCGAAGCATTTTCCGGTAGGGCCGCGTCTCTGGCCACAGCTCCCACGCCCGAAGAGCCAGGAGGGAAAGCCGTGCCTCGTTGGAAAGCTCTTTGGCAGCCGCTCGCGTGGCCCCACAGCCCGTGGGGATGCGGGCTTTGCGGCGGCCGTCAGCCTCGGCGCCACCGGCGCCCACCTGGCGCCGCCGCGCCAGCCCCCGAAGCATTTTCCGGTAGGGCCGCGGCTCTGGCCACAGCTCCCACGCCCGAAGAGCCAGGAGGGAAAGCCGTGCCTCGTTGGAAAGCTCTTTGGCAGCCGCTCGCGTGGCCCCACACCCCGTGGGGCTGCGGGCTTTGCGGCGGCCGTCAGCCTCAGCGCCACCGGCGCCCACCTGGCGCCGCCGCGCCAGCCCCCGAAGCATTTTCCGGTAGGGCCGCGGCTCTGGCCACAGCTCCCACGCCCGAAGAGACAGGAGGGAAAGCCGTGCCTCGTTGGAAAGCTCTTTGGCAGCCGCTCGCGTGGCCCCACACACCGTGGGGCTGCAGGCTTTGCGGCGGCCGTCAGCCTCGGCGCCACCGGCGCCCACCTGGCGCCGCCGCGCCAGCCCCCGAAGCATTTTCCGGTAGGGCCGCGGCTCTGGCCACAGCTCCCACGCCCGAAGAGACAGGAGGGAAAGCCGTGCCTCGTTGGAAAGCTCTTTGGCAGCCGCTCGCGTGGCCCCACAGCCCGTGGGGCTGCGGGCTTTGCGGCGGCCGTCAGCCTCGGCGCCACCGGCGCCCACCTGGCGCCGCCGCGCCAGCCTGCGAAGCATTTTCTGGTAGGGCCGCATCTCTGGCCACAGCTCCAACGCCCGAAGAGCCAGGAGGGAAAGCCGTGCCTCATTGGAAAGCTCTTTGGCAGCCGCTCACGTGGCCCCACAGCCCGTGGGGCTGCGGGCTTTGCGGCGGCCGTCAGCCTCGGCGCCACCGGCGCCCACCTGGCGCCGCCGCGCCAGCCCCCGAAGCATTTTCCGGTAGGGCCGCGTCTCTGGCCACAGCTCCCACGCCCGAAGAGCCAGGAGGGAAAGCCGTGCCTCGTTGGAAAGCTCTTTGGCAGCCGCTCGCGTGGCCCCACAGCCCGTGGGGCTGCGGGCTTTGCGGCGGCCGTCAGCCTCGGCGCCACCGGCGCCCACCTTGCGCCGCCCCGCCAGCCCCCGAAGCATTTTCCGGTAGGGCCGCGGCTCTGGCCACAGCTCCCACGCCCGAAGAGACAGGAGGGAAAGCCGTGCCTCGTTGGAAAGCTCTTTGGCAGCCGCTCGCGTGGCCCCACAGCCCGTGGGGCTGCGGGCTTTGTGGCGGCCGTCAGCCTCGGCGCCACCGGCGCCCACCTGGCGCTGCCGCGCCAGCCCCCGAAGCATTTTCCGGTAGGGCCGCGGCTCTGACCACAGCTCCCACGCCCGAAGAGCCAGGAGGGAAAGCCGTGCCTCGTTGGAAAGCTCTTTGGCAGCCGCTCGCGTGGCCCCACAGCCCGTGGGGCTGCGGGCTTTCCGGCGGCCGTCAGCCTCAGCGCCACCGGCGCCCACCTGGCGCCGCCGCGCCAGCCCCCGAAGCATTTTCCGGTAGGGCCGCAGCTCTGGCCACAGCTCCCACGCCCGAAGAGCCAGGAGGGAAAGCCGTGCCTCGTTGGAAAGCTCTTTGGCAGCCGCTCGCGTGGCCCCACAGCCCGTGGGGCTGCGGGCTTTGCGGCGGCCGTCAGCCTCGGCGCCACCGGCGCCCACCTGGCGCCGCCCCGCCAGCCCCCGAACCATTTTCCGGTAGGGCCGCGGCTCTGGCCACAGCTCCCACGCCCGAAGAGCCAGGAGGGAAAGCCGTGCCTCGTTGGAAAGCTCTTTGGCAGCCGCTCGCGTGGCCCCACAGCCCGTGGGGCTGCGGGCTTTGCGGCGGCCGTCAGCCTCGGCGCCACCGGCGCCCACCTGGCGCCGCCGCGCCAGCCCCCGAAGCATTTTCCGGTAGGGCCGCGGCTCTGGCCACAGCTCCCACGCCCGAAGAGCCAGGAGGGAAAGCCGTGCCTCGTTGGAAAGCTCTTTGGCAGCCGCTCGCGTGGCCCCACAGCCCGTGGGGCTGCGGGCTTTCCGGCGGCCGTCAGCCTCGGCGCCACCGGCGCCCACCTGGCGCCGCCGCGCCAGCCCCCGAAGCATTTTCCGGTAGGGCCGCGGCTCTGGCCACAGCTCCCACGCCCGAAGAGACAGGAGGGAAAGCCGTGCCTCGTTGCAAAGCTCTTTGGCAGCCGCTCGCGTGGCCCCACAGCCCGTGGGGCTGCGGGCTTTGCGGCGGCCGTCAGCCTCGGCGCCACCGGCGCCCACCTGGCGCCGCCGCGCCAGCCCCCGAAGCATTTTCCGGTAGGGCCGCGGCTCTGGCCACAGCTCCCACGCCCGAAGAGCCAGGAGGGAAAGCCGTGCCTCGTTGGAAAGCTCTTTGGCAGCCGCTCGCGTGGCCCCACAGCCCGTGGGGCTGCGGGCTTTCCGGCGGCCGTCAGCCTCGGCGCCACCGGCGCCCACCTGGCGCCGCCGCGCCAGCCCCCGAAGCATTTTCCGGTAGGGCCGCGGCTCTGGCCACAGCTCCCACGCCCGAAGAGCCAGGAGGGAAAGCCGTGCCTCGTTGGAAAGCTCTTTGGCAGCCGCTCGCGTGGCCCCACACCCCGTGGGGCTGCGGGCTTTGCGGCGGCCGTCAGCCTCGGCGCCACCGGCGCCCACGTGGCGCCGCCGCGCCAGCCCCCGAAGCATTTTCCGGTAGGGCCGCGGCTCTGGCCACAGCTCCCACGCCCGAAGAGCCAGGACGGAAAGCCGTGCCTCGTTGGAAAGCTCTTTGGCAGCCGCTCGCGTGGCCCCACAGCCCGTGGGGCTGCGGGCTTTGCGGCGGCCGTCAGCCTCGGCGCCACCGGCGCCCACCTGGCGCCGCCGCGCCAGCCCCCGAAGCATTTTCCGGTAGGGCCGCGGCTCTGGCCACAGCTCCCACGCCCGAAGAGCCAGGAGGGAAAGCCGTGCCTCGTTGGAACGCTCTTTGGCAGCCGCTCGTGTGGCCCCACAGCCCGTGGGGCTGCGGGCTTTGCGGCGGCCGTCAGCCTCGGCGCCACCGGCGCCCACCTGGCGCCGCCACGACAGCCCCAAAAGCATTTTCTGGTAGGGCCGCGGCTCTGGCCACAGCTCCCACGCCCGAAGAGCCAGGAGGGAAAGCCGTGCCTCGTTGGAAAGCTCTTTGGCAGCCGCTCGCGTGGCCCCACAGCCCGTGGGGCTGCGGGCTTTGCGGCGGCCGTCAGCCTCGGCGCCACCGGCGCCCACCTGGCGCCGCCACGACAGCCCCAAAAGCATTTTCTGGTAGGGCCGCGTCTCTGGCCACAGCTCCCACGCCCGAAGAGCCAGGAGGGAAAGCCGTGCCTCGTTGGAAAGCACTTTGGCAGCCGCTCGCGTGGCCCCACAGCCCGTGGGGCTGCGGGCTTTCCGGCGGCCGTCAGCCTCGGCGCCACCGGCGCCCACCTGGCACCGCCGCGCCAGCCCCCGAAGCATTTTCCGGTAGGGCCGCGGCTCTGGCCACAGCTCCCACGCCCGAAGAGCCAGGAGGGAAAGCCGTGCCTCGTTGGAAAGCTCTTTGGCAGCCGCTCGCGTGGCCCCACAGCCCGTGGGACTGCGGGCTTTGCGGCGGCCGGCAGCCTCGGCGCCACCGGCGCCCACCTGGCGCCGCCGCGCCAGCCTGTGAATCATTTTCCGGTAGGGCCGCGTCTCTGGCCACAGCTCCCACGCCCGAAGAGCCAGGAGGGAAAGCCGTGCCTCGTTGGAAAGCTCTTTGGCAGCCGCTCGCGTGGCCCCACACCCCGTGGGGCTGCGCGCTTTCAGGCGCCGTCAGGCTCGGCGCCACCGGCGCCCACCTGGCGCCGCCGCGCCAGCCCCCGAAGCATTTTCCGGTAGGGCCGCGGCTCTGGCCACAGCTCCCACGCCCGAAGAGCCAGGAGGGAAAGCCGTGCCTCATTGGAAAGCTATTTGGCAGCCGCTCGCGTGGCCCCACAGCCCGTGGGGCTGCGGGCTTTGCGGCGGCCGTCAGCCTCGGCGCCACCGGCGCCCACCTGGCGCCGCCGCGCCAGCCCCCGAAGCATTTTCCGGTAGGGCCGCGGCTCTGGCCACAGCTCCCACGCCAAAAGAGCCAGGAGGGAAAGCCGTGCCTCGTTGGAAAGCTCTTTGGCAGCCGCTCGCGTGGCCCCACAGCCCGTGGGGCTGCGGGCTTTGCGGCGGCCGTCAGCCTCGGCGCCACCGGCGCCCACCTGGCGCCGCCGCGCCAGCCCCCGAAGCATTTTCCAGTAGGGCCACGTCTCTGGCCACAGCTCCCACGCCCGAAGAGCCAGGAGGGAAAGCCGTGCCTCATTGGAAAGCTCTTTGGCAGCCGCTCGCGTGGCCCCACAGCCCGTGGGGCTCCGGGCTTTGCGGCGGCCGTCAGCCTCGGCGCCACCGGCGCCCACCTGGCGCCGCCGCGCCAGCCCCCGAAGCATTTTCCGGTAGGGCCGCCGCTCTGGCCACAGCTCCCACGCCCGAAGAGCCAGGAGGGAAAGCCGTGCCTCGTTGGAAAGCTCTTTGGCAGCCGCTCGCGTGGCCCCACAGCCCGTGGGGCTGCGGGCTTTGCGGCGGCCGTCAGCCTCGGCGCCACCGGCGCCCACCTGGCGCCGCCGCGCCAGCCCCCGAAGCATTTTCCGGTAGGGCCGCGGCTCTGGCCACAGCTCCCAGGCCCGAAGCTCCAGGAGGGAAAGCCGTGCCTCGTTGGAAAGCTCTTTGGCAGCCGCTCGCGTGGCCCCACACCCCGTGGGACTGCGGGCTTTGCGGCGGCCGTCAGTCTCGGCGCCACCGGCGCCCACCTGGCGCCGCCGCGCCAGCCCCCGAAGCATTTTCCGGTAGGGCCGCGGCTCTGGCCACAGCTCCCACGCCCGAAGAGCCAGGAGGGAAAGCCGTGCCTCATTGGAAAGCTCTTTGGCAGCCGCTCGCGTGGCCCCACACCCCGTGGGGCTGCGGGCTTTGCGGCGGCCGTCAGCCTCGGCGCCACCGGCGCCTACGTGGCGCCGCCGCGCCAGCCTGCGAAGCATTTTCCGGTAGGGCCGAGGCTCTGGCCACAGCTCCCACGCCCGAAGAGCCAGGACGGAAAGCCGTGCCTCGTTGGAAAGCTCTTTGGCAGCCGCTCGCGTGGCCCCACAGCCCGTGGGGCTGCGGGCTTTGCGGCGGCCGTCAGCCTCGGCGCCACCGGCGCCCACGTGGCGCCGCCGCGCCAGCCCCAAAAGCATTTTCCGGTAGGGCCGCGGCTCTGGCCACAGCTCCCACGCCCGAAGAGCCAGGAGGGAAAGCCGTGCCTCGTTGCAAAGCACTTTGGCAGCCGCTCGCGTGGCCCCACAGCCCGTGGGGCTGCGGGCTTTGCGGCGGCCGTCAGCCTCGGCGCCACCGGCGCCCACCTGGCGCCGCCACGACAGCCCCAAAAGCATTTTCCGGTAGGGCCGCGTCTCTGGCCACAGCTCCCAGGCCCGAAGAGCCAGGAGGGAAAGCCGTGCCTCGTTGGAAAGCTCTTTGGCAGCCGCTCACGTGGCCCCACAGCCCGTGGGGCTGCGGGCTTTGCGGCGGCCGTCAGCCTCGGCGCCACCGGCGCCCACCTGGCGCGGCCGCGCCAGCCTGCGAAGCATTTTCCGGTAGGGCCGCGGCTGTGGCCACAGCTCCCACGCCCGAAGAGCCAGGAGGGAAAGCCGTGCCTCGTTGGAAAGCTCTTTGGCAGCCGCTCGCGTGGCCCCACACCCCGTGGGGCTGCGGGCTTTGCGGCGGCCGTCAGCCTCGGCGCCACCGGCGCCCACGTGGCGCCGCCGCGCCAGCCCCCGAAGCATTTTCCGGTAGGGCCGCGGCTCTGGCCACAGCTCCCACGCCCGAAGAGCCAGGAGGGAAAGCCTTGCCTCGTTGCAAAGCACTTTGGCAGCCGCTCGCGTGGCCCCACAGCCCGTGGGGCTGCGGTCTTTCCGGCGGCCGTCAGCCTCGGCGCCACCGGCGCCCACGTGGCGCCGCCGCGCCAGCCTGCGAAGCATTTTCCGGTAGGGCCGCGGCTCTGGCCACAGCTCCCACGCCCGAAGAGCCAGGAGGGAAAGCCGTGCCTCGTTGGAACGCTCTTTGGCAGCCGCTCGTGTGGCCCCACAGCCCGTGGGGCTGCGGGCTTTGCGGCGGCCGTCAGCCTCGGCGCCACCGCCGCCCACCTGGCGCCGCCACGACAGCCCCAAAAGCATTTTCTGGTAGGGCCGCGGCTCTGGCCACAGCTCCCACGCCCGAAGAGCCAGGAGGGAAAGCCGTGCCTCGTTGGAAAGCTCTTTGGCAGCCGCTCGCGTGGCCCCACAGCCCGTGGGGCTGCGGGCTTTGCGGCGGCCGTCAGCCTCGGCGCCACCGGCGCCCACCTGGCGCCGCCACGACAGCCCCAAAAGCATTTTCTGGTAGGGCCGCGTCTCTGGCCACAGCTCCCACGCCCGAAGAGCCAGGAGGGAAAGCCGTGCCTCGTTGGAAAGCTCTTTGGCAGCCGCTCGCGTGGCCCCACAGCCCGTGGGGCTGCGGGCTTTGCGGCGGCCGTCAGCCTCGGCGCCACCGGCGCCCACCTGGCGCGGCTGCGCCAACCTGCGAAGCTTTTTCCGGTAGGGCCGCGGCTCTGGCCACAGCTCCCACGCCCGAAGAGCCAGGAGGGAAAGCCGTGCCTCGTTGGAAAGCTCTTTGGCAGCCGCTCGCGTGGCCCCACACCCCGTGGGGCTGCGGGCTTTGCGGCGGCCGTCAGCCTCGGCGCCACAGGCGCCCACGTGGCGCCGCCGCGCCAGCCTGCGAAGCATTTTCCGGTAGGGCCGCGGCTCTGGCCACAGCTCCCACGCCCGAAGAGCCAGGAGGGAAAGCCGTGCCTCGTTGGAAAGCTCTTTGGCAGCCGCTCGCGTGGCCCCACAGCCCGTGGGGCTGTGTGCTTTCCGGCGGCCGTCAGCCTCGGCGCCACCGGCGCCCACCTGGCGCTGCCGCGCCAGCCCCCGAAGCATTTTCCGGTAGGGCCGCGGCTCTGGCCACAGCTCCCACGCCCGAAGAGACAGGAGGGAAAGCCGTGCCTCGTTGGAAAGCTCTTTGGCAGCCGCTCGCGTGGCCCCACAGCCCGTGGGGCTGCGGGCTTTGCGGCGGCCGTCAGCCTCGGCGCCACCGGCGCCCACCTGGCACCGCCGCGCCAGCCTGCGAAGCATTTTCTGGTAGGGCCGCATCTCTGGCCACAGCTCCAACGCCCGAAGAGCCAGGAGGGAAAGCCGTGCCTCATTGGAAAGCTCTTTGGCAGCCGCTCACGTGGCCCCACAGCCCGTGGGGCTGCGGGCTTTGCAGCGGCCGTCAGCCTCGGCGCCACCGGCGCCCACCTGGCGCCGCCGCGCCAGCCCCCGAAGCATTTTCCGGTAGGGCCGCGTCTCTGGCCACAGCTCCCACGCCCGAAGAGCCAGGAGGGAAAGCCGTGCCTCGTTGGAAAGCTCTTTGGCAGCCGCTCGCGTGGCCCCACAGCCTGTGGGGCTGCGGGCTTTGCGGCGGCCGTCAGCCTCGGCGCCACCGGCGCCCACCTTGCGCCGTCCCGCCAGCCCCCGAAGCATTTTCCGGTAGGGCCGCGGCTCTGGCCACAGCTCCCACGCCCGAAGAGCCAGGAGGGAAAGCCGTGCCTCGTTGGAAAGCTCTTTGGCAGCCGCTCGCGTGGCCCCACAGCCCGTGGGGCTGCGGGCTTTGTGGCGGCCGTCAGCCTCGGCGCCACCGGCGCCCACCTGGCGCTGCCGCGCCAGCCCCCGAAGCATTTTCCGGTAGGGCCGCGGCTCTGACCACAGCTCCCACGCCCGAAGAGCCAGGAGGGAAAGCCGTGCCTCGTTGGAAAGCTCTTTGGCAGCCGCTCGCGTGGCCCCACAGCCCGTGGGGCTGCGGGCTTTCCGGCGGCCGTCAGCCTCGGTACCACCGGCGCCCACGTGGCGCCGCCGCGCCAGCCCCCGAAGCATTTTCCAGTAGGGACACGGCTCTGGCCACAGCTCCCACGCCCGAAGAGCCAGGAGGGAAAGCCGTGCCTCGTTGGAAAGCTCTTTGGCAGCCGCTCGCGTGGCCCCACAGCCCGTGGGGCTGCGGGCTTTCCGGCGGCCGTCAGCCTCAGCGCCACCGGCGCCCACCTGGCGCCGCCGCGCCAGCCCCCGAAGCATTTTCCGGTAGGGCCGCGGCTCTGGCCACAGCTCCCACGCCCGAAGAGCCAGGAGGGAAAGCCGTGCCTCGTTGGAAAGCTCTTTGGCAGCCTCTCGCGTGGCCCCACAGCCCGTGGGGCTGCGGGCTTTGCGGCGGCCGTCAGCCTCGGCGCCACCGGCGCCCACCTGGCGCCGCCCCGCCAGCCCCCGAACCATTTTCCGGTAGGGCCGCGGCTCTGGCCACAGCTCCCACGCCCGAAGAGCCAGGAGGGAAAGCCGTGCCTCGTTGGAAAGCTCTTTGGCAGCCGCTCGCGTGGCCCCACAGCCCGTGGGGCTGCGGGCTTTGCGGCGGCCGTCAGCCTCGGCGCCACCGGCGCCCACCTGGCGCCGCCGCGCCAGCCCCCGAAGCATTTTCCGGTAGGGCCGCGGCTCTGGCCACAGCTCCCACGCCCGAAGAGCCAGGAGGGAAAGCCGTGCCTCGTTGGAAAGCTCTTTGGCAGCCGCTCGCGTGGCCCCACAGCCCGTGGGGCTGCGGGCTTTCCGGCGGCCGTCAGCCTCGGCGCCACCGGCGCCCACCTGGCGCCGCCGCGCCAGCCCCCGAAGCATTTTCCGGTAGGGCCGCGGCTCTGGCCACAGCTCCCACGCCCGAAGAGACAGGAGGGAAAGCCGTGCCTCGTTGGAAAGCTCTTTGGCAGCCGCTCGCGTGGCCCCACAGCCCGTGGGGCTGCGGGCTTTGCGGCGGCCGTCAGCCTCGGCGCCACCGGCGCCCACCTGGCGCCGCCGCGCCAGCCCCCGAAGCATTTTCCGGTAGGGCCGTGGCTCTGGCCACAGCTCCCACGCCCGAAGAGCCAGGAGGGAAAGCCGTGCCTCATTGGAAAGCTCTTTGGCAGCCGCTCGCGTGGCCCCACAGCCCGTGGGGCTGCGGGCTTTGCGGCGGCCGTCAGCCTCGGCGCCACCGGCGCCCACCTGGCGCCGCCGCGCCAGCCTGCGAAGCATTTTCCGGTAGGGCCGCGTCTCTGGCCACAGCTCCCACGCCCGAAGAGCCAGGAGGGAAAGCCGTGCCTCGTTGGAAAGCTCTTTGGCAGCCGCTCGCGTGGCCCCACAGCCCGTGGGGATGCGGGCTTTGCGGCGGCCGTCAGCCTCGGCGCCACCGGCGCCCACCTGGCGCCGCCACGCCAGCCCCCGAAGCATTTTCCGGTAGGGCCGCGGCTCTGGCCACAGCTCCCACGCCCGAAGAGCCAGGAGGGAAAGCCGTGCCTCGTTGGAAAGCTCTTTGGCAGCCGCTCGCGTGGCCCCACAGCCCGTGGGGCTGCGGGCTTTCCGGCGGCCGTCAGCCTCGGTACCACCGGCGCCCACGTGGCGCCGCCGCGCCAGCCTGCGAAGCATTTTCCGGTAGGGACACGGCTCTGGCCACAGCTCCCACGCCCGAAGAGCCAGGAGGGAAAGCCGTGCCTCATTGGAAAGCTCTTTGGAAGCCGGTCGCGTGGCCACATAGCCCGTGGGGCTGCGGGCTTTGCGGCGGCCGTCAGCCTCGGCGCCACCGGCGCCCACCTGGCGCCGCCGCGCCAGCCTGCGAAGCATTTTCCGGTAGGGCCGCGGCTCTGGCCACAGCTCCCACGCCCGAAGAGCCAGGAGGGAAAGCCGTGCCTCGTTGGAAAGCTCTTTGGCAGCCGCTCGCGTGGCCCCACAGCCCGTGGGGCTGCGGGCTTTGCGGCGGCCGTCAGCCTCGGCGCCACCGGCGCCCACCTGGCGCCGCCGCGCCAGCCCCCGAAGCATTTTCCGGTAGGGCCGCGGCTCTGGCCACAGCTCCCACGCCCGAAGAGCCAGGAGGGAAAGCCGTGCCTCGTTGGAAAGCTCTTTGGCAGCCGCTCGCGTGGCCCCACAGCCCGTGGGGCTGCGGGCTTTCCGGCGGCCGTCAGCCTCAGCGCCACCGGCGCCCACCTGGCGCCGCCGCGCCAGCCCCCGAAGCATTTTCCGGTAGGGCCGCGGCTCTGGCCACAGCTCCCACGCCCGAAGAGCCAGGAGGGAAAGCCGTGCCTCGTTGGAAAGCTCTTTGGCAGCCGCTCGCGTGGCCCCACACACCGTGGGGCTGCAGGGTTTGCGGCGGCCGTCAGCCTCGGCGCCACCGGCGCCCACCTGGCGCCGCCGCGCCAGCCCCCGAAGCATTTTCCGGTAGGGCCGCGGCTCTGGCCACAGCTCCCATGCCCGAAGAGACAGGAGGGAAAGCCGTGCCTCGTTGGAAAGCTCTTTGGCAGCCGCTCGCGTGGCCCCACAGCGCGTGGGGCTGCGGGCTTTGCGGCGGCCGTCAGCCTCGGCGCCACCGGCGCCCACCTGGCACCGCCACGCCAGCCTGCGAAGCATTTTCTGGTAGGGCCGCATCTCTGGCCACAGCTCCAACGCCCGAAGAGCCAGGAGGGAAAGCCGTGCCTCATTGGAAAGCTCTTTGGCAGCCGTTCACTTGGCCCCACAGCCCGTGGGGCTGCGGGCTTTGCGGCGGCCGTCAGCCTCGGCGCCACCGGCGCCCACCTGGCGCCGCCGCGCCAGCCCCCGAAGCATTTTCCGGTAGGGCCGTGGCTCTGGCCACAGCTCCCACGCCCGAAGAGCCAGGAGGGAAAGCCGTGCCTCATTGGAAAGCTCTTTGGCAGCCGCTCGCGTGGCCCCACAGCCCGTGGGGCTGCGGGCTTTGCGGCGGCCGTCAGCCTCGGCGCCACCGGCGCCCACCTGGCGCCGCCGCGCCAGCCTGCGAAGCATTTTCCGGTAGGGCCGCGTCTCTGGCCACAGCTCCCACGCCCGAAGAGCCAGGAGGGAAAGCCGTGCCTCGTTGGAAAGCTCTTTGGCAGCCGCTCGCGTGGCCCCACACCCCGTGGGGCTGCGGGCTTTGCGGCGGCCGTCAGCCTCGGCGCCACCGACGCCCACGTGGCGCCGCCGCGCCAGCCCCCGAAGCATTTTCCGGTAGGGCCGCGTCTCTGGCCACAGCTCCCACGCCCGAAGAGCCAGGAGGGAAAGCCGTGCCTCGTTGGAAAGCTCTTTGGCAGCCGCTCGCGTGGCCCCACAGCCCGTGGGGCTGCGGGCTTTCCGGCGGCCGTCAGCCTCAGCGCCACCGGCGCCCACCTGGCGCCGCCGCGCCAGCCCCCGAAGCATTTTCCGGTAGGGCCGCGGCTCTGGCCACAGCTCCCACGCCCGAAGAGCCAGGAGGGAAAGCCGTGCCTCGTTGGAAAGCTCTTTGGCAGCCGCTCGCGTGGCCCCACAGCCCGTGGGGCTGCGGGCTTTGCGGCGGCCGTCAGCCTCGGCGCCACCGGCGCCCACCTGGCGCCGCCCCGCCAGCCCCCGAACCATTTTCCGGTAGGGCCGCAGCTCTGGCCACAGCTCCCACGCCCGAAGAGCCAGGACGGAAAGCCGTGCCTCGTTGGAAAGCTCTTTGGCAGCCGCTCGCGTGGCCCCACACCCCGTGGGGCTGCGGGCTTTGCGGCGGCCGTCAGCCTCGGCGCCACCGGCGCCCACCTGGCGCCGCCGCGCCAGCCCCCGAAGCATTTTCCGGTAGGGCCGCGGCTCTGGCCACAGCTCCCACGCCCGAAGAGACAGGAGGGAAAGCCGTGCCTCGTTGGAAAGCTCTTTGGCAGCCGCTCGCATGGCCCCACAGCCCGTGGGGCTGCAGGCTTTGCGGCGGCCGTCAGCCTCGGCGCCACCGGCGCCCACCTGGCGCCGCCGCGCCAGCCCCCGAAGCATTTTCCGGTAGGGCCGCGGCTCTGGCCACAGCTCCCACGCCCGAAGAGACAGGAGGGAAAGCCGTGCCTCGTTGGAAAGCTCTTTGGCAGCCGCTCGCGTGGCCCCACAGCCCGTGGGGCTGCGGGCTTTGCGGCGGCCGTCAGCCTCGGCGCCACCGGCGCCCACCTGGCACCGCCACGCCAGCCTGCGAAGCATTTTCTGGTAGGGCCGCATCTCTGGCCACAGCTCCAACGCCCGAAGAGCCAGGAGGGAAAGCCGTGCCTCATTGGAAAGCTCTTTGGCAGCCGCTCGCGTGGCCCCACAGCCCGTGGGGCTGCGGGCTTTGCGGCGGCCGTCAGCCTCGGCGCCACCGGCGCCCACCTGGCGCGGCCGCGCCAGCCTGCGAAGCATTTTCCGGTAGGCCCGCAGCGCTGGCCACAGCTCCCACGCCCGAAGAGCCAGGAGGGAAAGCCGTGCCTCGTTGGAAAGCTCTTTGGCAGCCGCTCGCGTGGCCCCACAGCCCGTGGGGCTGCGGGCTTTGCGGCGGCCGTCAGCCTCGGCGCCACCGGCGCCCACCTGGCGCCGCCGCGCCAGCCTGCGAAGCATTTTCCGGTAGGGCCGCGGCTCTGGCCACAGCTCCCACGCCCGAAGAGCCAGGAGGGAAAGCCGTGCCTCATTGGAAAGCTCTTTGGCAGCCGCTCGCGTGGCCCCACAGCCCGTGGGGCTGCGGGCTTTCCGGCGGCCGTCAGCCTCAGCGCCACCGGCGCCCACCTGGCGCCGCCGCGCCAGCCCCCGAAGCATTTTCCGGTAGGGCCGCGGCTCTGGCCACAGCTCCCACGCCCGAAGAGCCAGGAGGGAAAGCCGTGCCTCGTTGGAAAGCTCTTTGGCAGCCGCTCGCGTGGCCCCACAGCCCGTGGGGCTGCGGGCTTTGCGGCGGCCGTCAGCCTCGGCGCCACCGGCGCCCACCTGGCGCCGCCCCGCCAGCCCCCGAACCATTTTCCGGTAGGGCCGCGGCTCTGGCCACAGCTCCCACGCCCGAAGAGCCAGGACGGAAAGCCGTGCCTCGTTGGAAAGCTCTTTGGCAGCCGCTCGCGTGGCCCCACAGCCCGTGGGGCTGCGGGCTTTGCGGCGGCCGTCAGCCTCGGCGCCACCGGCGCCCACCTGGCGCCGCCGCGCCAGCCCCCGAAGCATTTTCCGGTAGGGCCGCGGCTCTGGCCACAGCTCCCACGCCCGAAGAGACAGGAGGGAAAGCCGTGCCTCGTTGGAAAGCTCTTTGGCAGCCGCTCGCGTGGCCCCACACACCGTGGGGCTGCAGGCTTTGCGGCGGCCGTCAGCCTCGGCGCCACCGGCGCCCACCTGGCGCCGCCGCGCCAGCCCCCGAAGCATTTTCCGGTAGGGCCGCGGCTCTGGCCACAGCTCCCACGCCCGAAGAGACAGGAGGGAAAGCCGTGCCTCGTTGGAAAGCTCTTTGGCAGCCGCTCGCGTGGCCCCACAGCCCGTGGGGCTGCGGGCTTTGCGGCGGCCGTCAGCCTCGGCGCCACCGGCGCCCACCTGGCACCGCCACGCCAGCCTGCGAAGCATTTTCTGGTAGGGCCGCATCTCTGGCCACAGCTCCAACGCCCGAAGAGCCAGGAGGGAAAGCCGTGCCTCATTGGAAAGCTCTTTGGCAGCCGCTCGCGTGGCCCCACAGCGCGTGGGGCTGCGGGCTTTGCGGCGGCCGTCAGCCTCGGCGCCACCGGCGCCCACCTGGCGCCGCCGCGCCAGCCCCCGAAGCATTTTCCGGTAGGGCCGCGGCTCTGGCCACAGCTCCCACGCCCGAAGAGCCAGGAGGGAAAGCCGTGCCTCGTTGGAAAGCTCTTTGGCAGCCGCTCGCGTGGCCCCACAGCCCGTGGGGCTGCGGGCTTTCCGGCGGCCGTCAGCCTCAGCGCCACCGGCGCCCACCTGGCGCCGCCGCGCCAGCCCCCGAAGCATTTTCCGGTAGGGCCGCGGCTCTGGCCACAGCTCCCACGCCCGAAGAGACAGGAGGGAAAGCCATGCCTCGTTGCAAAGCTCTTTGGCAGCCGCTCGCGTGGCCCCACACACCGTGGGGCTGCAGGCTTTGCGGCGGCCGTCAGCCTCGGCGCCACCGGCGCCCACCTGGCGCCGCCGCGCCAGCCCCCGAAGCATTTTCCGGTAGGGCCGCGGCTCTGGCCACAGCTCCCACGCCCGAAGAGCCAGGAGGGAAAGCCGTGCCTCGTTGGAAAGCTCTTTGGCAGCCGCTCGCGTGGCCCCACAGCCCGTGGGGCTGCGGGCTTTGCGGCGGCCATCAGCCTCGGCGCCACCGGCGCCCACCTGGCACCGCCACGCCAGCCTGCGAAGCATTTTCTGGTAGGGCCGCATCTCTGGCCACAGCTCCAACGCCCGAAGAGCCAGGAGGGAAAGCCGTGCCTCGTTGGAAATCTCTTTGGCAGCCGCTCGCGTGGCCCCACAGCCCGTGGGGCTGCGGGCTTTGCGGCGGCCGTCAGCCTCGGCGCCACCGGCGCCCACCTGGCGCCGCCGCGCCAGCCTGCGAAGCATTTTCCGGTAGGGCCGCGGCTCTGGCCACAGCTCCCACGCCCGAAGAGCCAGGAGGGAAAGCCGTGCCTCATTGGAAAGCTCTTTGGCAGCCGCTCGCGTGGCCCCACAGCCCGTGGGGCTGCGGGCTTTCCGGCGGCCGTCAGCCTCAGCGCCACCGGCGCCCACCTGGCGCCGCCGCGCCAGCCCCCGAAGCATTTTCCGGTAGGGCCGCGGCTCTGGCCACAGCTCCCACGCCCGAAGAGCCAGGAGGGAAAGCCGTGCCTCGTTGGAAAGCTCTTTGGCAGCCGCTCGCGTGGCCCCACAGCCCGTGGGGCTGCGGGCTTTGCGGCGGCCGTCAGCCTCGGCGCCACCGGCGCCCACCTGGCGCCGCCCCGCCAGCCCCCGAACCATTTTCCGGTAGGGCCGCGGCTCTGGCCACAGCTCCCACGCCCGAAGAGCCAGGACGGAAAGCCGTGCCTCGTTGGAAAGCTCTTTGGCAGCCGCTCGCGTGGCCCCACAGCCCGTGGGGCTGCGGGCTTTGCGGCGGCCGTCAGCCTCGGCGCCACCGGCGCCCACCTGGCGCCGCCGCGCCAGCCCCCGAAGCATTTTCCGGTAGGGCCGCGGCTCTGGCCACAGCTCCCACGCCCGAAGAGACAGGAGGGAAAGCCGTGCCTCGTTGGAAAGCTCTTTGGCAGCCGCTCGCGTGGCCCCACACACCGTGGGGCTGCAGGCTTTGCGGCGGCCGTCAGCCTCGGTGCCACCGACGCCCACCTGGCGCTGCTGCGGCAGCCTGCGAAGCATTTTCCGGTAGGGCCGCCGCTCTGGCCACAGCTCCCACGCCCGAAGAGCCAGGAGGGAAAGCCGTGCCTCATTGGAAAGCTCTTTGGCAGCCGCTCGCGTGGCCCCACAGCCCGTGGGGCTGCGGGCTTTGCGGCGGCCGTCAGCCTCGGCGCCACCGGCGCGCACCTGGCGCCGCCGCGCCAGCCCCCGAAGCATTTTCCGGTAGGGCCGTGGCTCTGGCCACAGCTCCCACGCCCGAAGAGCCAGGAGGGAAAGCCGTGCCTCATTGGAAAGCTCTTTGGCAGCCGCTCGCGTGGCCCCACAGCCCGTGGGGCTGCGGGCTTTGCGGCGGCCGTCAGCCTCGGCGATACCAGCGCCCACCTGGCGCCTCCGCGCCAGCCCCCGAAGCATTTTCCGGTAGGGCCGCGGCTCTGGCCACAGCTCCCACGCCCGAAGAGCCAGGAGGGAAAGCCGTGCCTCGTTGGAAAGCTCTTTGGCAGCCGCTCGCGTGGCCCCACAGCCCGTGGGGCTGCGGGCTTTGCGGCGGCCGTCAGCCTCGGCGCCACCGATGCCCACGTGGCGCCGCCGCGCCAGCCCCCGAAGCATTTTCCGGTAGGGCCGCGTCTCTGGCCACAGCTCCCACGCCCGAAGAGCCAGGAGGGAAAGCCGTGCCTCGTTGGAAAGCTATTTGGCAGCCGCTCGCGTGGCCCCACAGCCCGTGGGGCTGCGGGCTTTGCGGCAGCCGTCAGCCTCGGCGCCACCGGCGCCCACCTGGCGCCGCCGCGCCAGCCCCCGAAGCATTTTCCGGTAGGGCCGCGGCTCTGGCCACAGCTCCCACGCCCGAAGAGCCAGGAGGGAAAGCCGTGCCTCATTGGAAAGCTCTTTGGCAGCCGCTCGCGTGGCCCCACAGGCCGTGGGGCTGCGGGCTTTGCGGCGGCCGTCAGCCTCGGCGCCACCGGCGCCCACCTGGCGCCGCCGCGCCAGCCCCCGAAGCATTTTCCGGTAGGGCCGCGGCTCTGGCCACAGCTCCCACACCCGAAGAGCCAGGAGGGAAAGCTGTGCCTCGTTGGAAAGCCCTTTGGCAGCCGCTCGCGTGGCCCCACAGCCCGTGGTGCTGCGGGCTTTGCGGCGGCCGTCAGCCTCGGCGCCACCGGCGCCCACGTGGCGCCGCCGCGCCAGCCCCCGAACCATTTTCCGGTAGGGACGCGTCTCTGGCCACAGCTCCCACGCCCGAAGAGCCAGGAGGGAAAGCCGTGCCTCATTGGAAAGCTCTTTGGCAGCCGCTCGCGTGGCCCCACAGCCCGTGGGGCTGCGGGCTTTGCGGCGGCCGTCAGCCTCGGCGCCACCGGCGCCCACCTGGCGCCGCCGCGCCAGCCCCCGAAGCATTTTCCGGTAGGGCCGCGGCTCTGGCCACAGCTCCCACGCCCGAAGAGCCAGGAGGGAAAGCCGTGCCTCGTTGCAAAGCTCTTTGGCAGCCGCTCGCGTGGCCCCACACCCCGTGGGGCTGCGGGCTTTGCGGCGGCTGTCAGCCTCGGCGCCACCGGCGCCCACCTGGCGCCGCCGCGCCAGCCCCCGAAGCATTTTCCGGTAGGGCCGCGGCTCTGGCCACAGCTCCCACGCCCGAAGAGCCAGGAGGGAAAGCCGTGCCTCATTGGAAAGCTCTTTGGCAGCCGCTCGCGTGGCCCCACAGCCCGTGGGGCTGCGGGCTTTGCGGCGGCCGTCAGCCTCGGCGCCACCGGCGCCCACCTGGCGCCGCCGCGCCAGCCCCCGAAGCATTTTCTGGTAGGGCCGCGGCTCTGGCCACAGCTCCCACGCCCGCAGAGCCAGGAGGGAAAGCCGTGCCTCGTTGGAAAGCTCTTTGGCAGCCACTCGCGTGGCCCCACAGCTCGTGGGGCTGCGGGCTTTGCGGCGGCCGTCAGCCTCGGCGCCACCGGCGCCCACCTGGCGCCGCCGCGCCAGCCCCCGAAGCATTTTCCGGTAGGGCCGCGGCTCTGGCCACAGCTCCCACGCCCGAAGAGCCAGGAGGGAAAGCCGTGCCTCGTTGCAAAGCTCTTTGGCAGCCGCTCGCGTGGCCCCACACCACGTGAGGCTGCGGGCTTTGCGGCGGCCGTCAGCCTCGGCGCCACCGGCGCCCACCTGGCGCCGCCGCGCCAGCCCCCGAAGCATTTTCCGGTAGGGCCGAGGCTCTGGCCACAGCTCCCACGCCCGAAGAGCCAGGAGGGAAAGCCGTGCCTCGTTGGAAAGCTCTTTGGCAGCCGCTCGCGTGGCCCCACAGCCCGTGGGGCTGCGGGCTTTGCGGCGGCCGTCAGCCTCGGCGCCACCGACGCCCACCTGGCGCCGCTGCGCCAGCCTGCGAAGCATTTTCTGGTAGGGCCGCGGCTCTGGCCACAGCTCCCACGCCCAAAGAGCCAGGAGGGAAAGCCGTGCCTCGTTGGAAAGCTCTTTGGCAGCCGCTCGCGTGGCCCCACAGCCCGTGGGGCTGCGGGCTTTGCGGCGGCCGTCAGCCTCGGCGCCACCGGCGCCCACGTGGCGCCACCGCGCCAGCCCCCGAAGCATTTTCCGGTAGGGCCGCGGCTCTGGCCACAGCTCCCACGCCCGAAGAGCCAGGAGGGAAAGCCGTGCCTCGTTGGAAAGCTCTTTGGCAGCCGCTCGCGTGGCCCCCAGCCCGTGGGGCTGCGGGCTTTGCGGCGGCTGTCAGCCTCGGCGCCACCGGCGCCCACCTGGCGCCGCCGCGCCAGCCCCCGAAGCATTTTCCGGTAGGGCCGCGGCTCTGGCCACAGCTCCCACGCCCGAAGAGCCAGGAGGGAAAGCCGTGCCTCGTTGGACAGCTCTTTGGCAGCCGCTCGCGTGGCCCCACAGCCCGTGGGGCTGCGTGCTTTCCGGCGGCCGTCAGCCTCGGCGCCACCGGCGCCCACCTTGCGCCGCCGCGCCAGCCTGCGAAGCATTTTCCGGTAGGGCCGCATCTCTGGCCACAGCTCCCACGCCCGAAGAGCCAGGAGGGAAAGCCGTGCCTCGTTGGAAAGCTCTTTGGCAGCCGCTCGCGTGGCCCCACAGCCCGTGGGGCTGCGTGCTTTCCGGCGGCCGTCAGCCTCGGCGCCACCGGCGCCCACCTTGCGCCGCCGCGCCAGCCTGCGAAGCATTTTCCGGTAGGGCCGCATCTCTGGCCACAGCTCCCACGCCCGAAGAGCCAGGAGGGAAAGCCGTGCCTCGTTGGAAAGCTCTTTGGCAGCCGCTCGCGTGGCCCCACAGCCCGTGGGGCTGCGGGCTTTGCGGCGGTCGTCAGCCTCGGCGCCACCGGCGCCCACCTGGCGCCGCCACGACAGCCCCAAAAGCATTTTCCGGTAGGGCCGCGGCTCTGGCCACAGCTCCCACGCCCGAAGAGCCAGGAGGGAAAGCCGTGCCTCGTTGGAAAGCTCTTTGGCAGCCGCTCGCGTGGCCCCACAGCCCGTGGGGCTGCGGGCTTTGCGGCGGCCGTCAGCCTCGGCGCCACCGGCGCCCACCTGGCGCCGCCGTGCCAGCCTGCGAAGCATTTTCCGGTAGGGCCGCGGCTCTGGCCACAGCTCCCACGCCCGAAGAGCCAGGAGGGAAAGCTGTGCCTCGTTGGAAAGCTCTTTGGCAGCCGCTCGCGTGGCCCCACAGCCCATGGGGCTGCGGGCTTTGCGGCGGCCGTCAGCCTCGGCGCCACCGGCGCCCACGTGGCGCCGCCGCGCCAGCCTGCGAAGCATTTTCCGGTAGGGCCGTGTCTCTGGCCACAGCTCCCACGCCCGAAGAGCCAGGAGGGAAAGCCGTGCCTCGTTGGAAAGCTCTTTGGCAGCCGCTCGCGTGGCCCCACAGCCCGTGGGGCTGCGGGCTTTGCGGCGGCCGTCAGCCTCGGCGCCACCGGCGCCCACCTGGCGCCGTCGCGCCAGCCCCCGAAGCATTTTCCGGTAGGGCCGCGGCTCTGGCCACAGCTCCCACGCCCGAAGAGCCAGGAGGGAAAGCCGTGCCTCGTTGGAAAGCTCTTTGGCAGCCGCTCGCGTGGCCCCACAGCCCGTGGGGCTGCGGGCTTTGCAGCGGCCGTCAGCCTCGGCGCCACCGGCGCCCACCTGGCGCCGCCGCGCCAGCCCCCGAAGCATTTTCCGGTAGGGCCGCGGCTCTGGCCACAGCTCCCACGCCCGAAGAGCCAGGAGGGAAAGCCGTGCCTCGTTGGAAAGCTCTTTGGCAGCCGCTCGCGTGGCCCCACAGCCCGTGGGGCTGCGGGCTTTCCGGCGGCTGTCAGCCTCGGCGCCACCGGCGCCCACCTGGCGCCGCCGTGCCAGCCCCCGAAGCATTTTCCAGTAGGGCCGCGTCTCTGGCCACAGCTCCCACGCCCGAAGAGCCAGGAGGGAAAGCCGTGCCTCGTTGGAAAGCTCTTTGGCAGCCGCTCGCGTGGCCCCACAGCCCGTGGGGCTGCGGGCTTTGCGGCGGCCGTCAGCCTCGGCGCAACCGGCGCCCACGTGGTGCCGCCGCGCCAGCCCCCGAAGCATTTTCCGGTAGGGCCGCGGCTCTGGCCACAGCTCCCACGCCCGAAGAGCCAGGAGGGAAAGCCGTGCCTCGTTGGAAAGCTCTTTGGCAGCCGCTCGCGTGGCCCCACAGCCCGTGGGGCTGCGGGCTTTCCGACGGCTGTCACCCTCGGCGCCACCATCGCCCACCTGGCGCCGCCGCGCCAGCCCCAAAAGCATTTTCCGGTAGGGCCGCATCTGTGGCCACAGCTCCGACGCCCGAAGAGCCAGGAGGGAAAGCCGTGCCTCGTTGGAAAGCTCTTTGGCAGCCGCTCGCGTGGCCCCACAGCCCGTGGGGCTGCGGGCTTTGCGGCGGCCGTCAGCCTCGGCGCCACCGGCGCCCACCTGGCGCCGCCGCGCCAGCCCCCGAAGCATTTTCCGGTAGGGCCGCGGCTCTGGCCACAGCTCCCACGCCCGAAGAGCCAGGAGGGAAAGCCGTGCCTCGTTGGAAAGCTCTTTGGCAGCCGCTCGCGTGGCCCCACAGCCCGTGGGGCTGCGGGCTTTGCGGCGGCCGTCAGCCTCGGCGCCACCGGCGCCCACCTGGCGCCGCCGCGCCAGCCCCCGAAGCATTTTCCGGTAGGGCCGCGGCTCTGGCCACAGCTCCCACGCCCGAAGAGCCAGGAGGGAAAGTCGTGCCTCGTTGGAAAGCTCTTTGGCAGCCGCTCGCGTGGCCCCACAGCCCGTGGGGCTGCGGGCTTTCCGGCGGCCGTCAGCCTCGGCGCCACCGGCGCCCACCTGGCGCCGCCGCGCCAGCCTGCGAAGCATTTTCCGGTAGGGCCGCGGCTCTGGCCACAGCTCCCACGCCCGAAGAGCCAGGAGGGAAAGCCGTGCCTCATTGGAAAGCTCTTTGGAAGCCGCTCGCGTGGCCCCACAGCCCGTGGGGCTGCGGGCTTTGCGGCGGCCGTCAGCCTCGGCGCCACCGGCGCCCACCTGGCGCCGCCGCGCCAGCCCCCGAAGCATTTTCCGGTAGGGCCGCGTCTCTGGCCACAGCTCCCATGCCCGAAGAGCCAGGAGGGAAAGCCGTGCCTCGTTGGAAAGCTCTTTGGCAGCCGCTCGCGTGGCCCCACAGCCCGTGGGGCTGCGGGCTTTGCGGCGGCCGTCAGCCTCGGCGCCACCGGCGCCCACCTGGCGCCGCCGTGCCAGCCCCCGAAGCATTTTCCGGTAGGGCCGCGTCTCTGGCCACAGCTCCCACGCCCGAAGAGCCAGCAGGGAAAGCCGTGCCTCATTGGAAAGCTCTTTGGCAGCCGCTCGCGTGGCCCCACAGCCCGTGGGGCTGCGGGCTTTGCGGCGGCCGTCAGCCTCGGCGCCACCGACGCCTACGTAGCACTGCCGCGCCAGCCTGTGAATCATTTTCCGGTAGGGCCGCGTCTCTGGCCACAGCTCCCACGCCCGAAGAGCCAGGAGGGAAAGCCGTGCCTCGTTGGAAAGCTCTTTGGCAGCCGCTCGCGTGGCCCCACAGCCCGTGGGGCTGCGGGCTTTCCGGCGGCCATCAGCCTCGGCGCCACCGGCGCCCACCTGGCGCCGCCGCGCCAGCCCCCGAAGCATTTTCCGGTAGGGCCGCGGCTCTGGCCACAGCTCCCACGCCCGAAGAGCCAGGAGGGAAAGCCGTGCCTCGTTGGAAAGCTCTTTGGCAGCCGCTCACGTGGCCCCACAGCCCGTGGGGCTGCGGGCTTTGCGGCGGCCGTCAGCCTCGGCGCCACCGGCGCCCACCTGGCGCCGCCGCGCCAGCCCCCGAAGCATTTTCTGGTAGGGCCGCGGCTCTGGCCACAGCTCCCACGACCGAAGAGCCAGGAGGGAAAGCCGTGCCTCGTTGGAAAGCTCTTTGGCAGCCGCTCGCGTGGCCCCACAGCCCGTGGGGCTGCGGGCTTTGCGGCAGCCGTCAGCCTCGGCGCCACCGGCGCCCACCTGGCGCCGCCGCGCCAGCCTGCGAAGCATTTTCCGGTAGGGCCGCGGCTCTGGCCACAGCTCCCACGCCCGAAGAGCCAGGAGGGAAAGCCGTGCCTCGTTGGAAAGCTCTTTGGCAGCCGCTCGCGTGGCCCCACACACCATGGGGCTGCGGGCTTTGCGGCGGCCGTCAGCCTCGGCGCCACCGACGCCTATGTGGCGCCTCTGCGCCAGCCCCCGAAGCATTTTCCGGTAGGGCCGCAGCTCTGGCCACAGCTCCCACGCCCGGAGAGCCAGGAGGGAAAGCCATGCCTCGTTGCAAAGCTCTTTGGCAGCCGCTCGCGTGGCCCCACAGCCCGTGGGGCTGCGGGCTGTCTGTCAGCCGTCAGCCTCGACGCCACCGGCGCCTACGTAGCGCCGCCGCGCCAGGCTGCAAAGCATTTTCCGGTAGGGCCGCATCTCTGGCCACAGCTCCCACGCCCGAAGAGGCAGGAGGGAAAGCCGTGCCTCGTTGGAAAGCTCTTTGGCAGCTGCTCGCGTGGCCCCACAGCCCGTGGGGCTGCGGGCTTTGCGGCGGCCGTCAGCCTCGGCGCCACCGGCGCCTAAGTGGCGCCGCCGCGCCAGCCCCCGAAGCATTTTCCGGTAGGGTCGCGGATCTGGCCACAGCTCCCACGCCCGAAGAGCCAGGAGGGAAAGCCATGCCTCGTTGGAAAGCTCTTTGGCAGCCGCTCGCGTGGCCCCACAGCCCGTGGGGCTGCGGGCTTTGCGGCGGCCGTCAGCCTCGGCGCCACCGGCGCCCACCCGGCGCCGCCGTGCCAGCCTGCGAAGCATTTTCCGGTAGGGCCGCGGCTCTGGCCACAGCTCCCACGCCCGAAGAGCCAGCAGGGAAAGCCGTGCCTCGTTGGAAAGCTCTTTGGCAGCCGCTCACGTGGCCCCACAGCCCGTGGGGCTGCGGGCTTTGCGGCGGCCGTCAGCCTCGGCGCCACCGGCGCCCACCTGGCGCCGCCGCGCCAGCCCCCGAAGCATTTTCCGGTAGGGCCGCGGCTCTGGCCACAGCTCCCACGCCCGAAGAGCCAGGAGGGAAAGCCGTGCCTCGTTGGAAAGCTCTTTGGCAGCCGCTCGCGTGGCCCGACAGCCCGTGGGGCTGCGGGATTTGCGGCGGCCGTCAGCCTCGGCGCCACCGGCGCCCACCTGGCGCCGCCGCGCCAGCCCCCGCAGCATTTTCCGGTAGGGCCGCGGCTCTGGCCACAGCTCCCACGCCCGAAGAGCCAGCAGGGAAAGCCGTGCCTCGTTGGAAAGCTCTTTGGCAGCCGCTCACGTGGCCCCACAGCCCGTGGGGCTGCGGGCTTTCCGGCGGCTGTCAGCCTCGGCGCCACCGGCGCCCACCTGGCGCCGCCGCGCCAGCCTGCGAAGCATTTTCCGGTAGGGCCACGGCTCTGGCCACAGCTCCCATGCCCGAAGAGCCAGGAGGGAAAGCCATGCCTCGTTGGAAAGCTCTTTGGCAGCCGCTCGCGTGGCCCCACAGCCCGTGGGGCTGCGGGCTTTCCGGCAGCCGTCAGCCTCGGCGCCACCGGCGCCCACGTGGCGCCGCCGCGCCAGCCTGCGAAGCATTTTCCGGTAGGGCCGCATCTCTGGCCACAGCTCCCACGCCCGAAGAGCCAGGAGGGAAAGCCGTGCCTCGTTGGAAAGCTCTTTGGCAGCCGCTCGCGTGGCCCCACACACCATGGGGCTGCAGGCTTTGCGGCGGCCGTCAGCCTGGGCGCCACCGACGCCTATGTGGCGCCTCTGCGCCAGCCCCCGAAGCATTTTCCGGTAGGGCCGCGTCTCTGGCCACAGCTCCCACGCCCGAAGAGCCAGGAGGGAAAGCCGTGCCTCGTTGGAAAGCTCTTTGGCAGCCGCTCGCGTGGCCCCACAGCCCGTGGGGCTGCGGGCTTTGCGGCGGCCGTCAGCCTCGGCGCCACTGGCGCCCACCTGGCGCCGCCGCGCCAGCCCCCGAAGCATTTTCCGGTAGGGCCGCGGCTCTGGCCACAGCTCCCACGCCCGAAGAGCCAGGAGGGAAAGTCGTGCCTCGTTGGAAAGCTCTTTGGCAGCCGCTCGCGTGGCCCCACAGCCCGTGGGGCTGCGGGCTTTGCAGCGGCTGTCAGCCTCGGCGCCACCGGCGCCCACCTGGCGCCGCCGCGCCAGCCCCCGAAGCATTTTCCGGTAGGGCCGCGTCTCTGGCCACAGCTCCCACGCCCGAAGAGCCAGGAGGGAAAGCCGTGCCTCGTTGGAAAGCTCTTTGGCATCCGCTCGCGTGGCCCCACAGCCCGTGGGGCTGCGGGCTTTGCGGCGGCCGTCAGCCTCGGCGCCACCGGCGCCCACCTGGCGCCGCCGCGCCAGCCCCCGAAGCATTTTCCGGTAGGGCCGCAGCTCTGGCCACAGCTCCCACGCCCGAAGAGCCAGGAGGGAAAGCCGTGCCTCGTTGGAAAGCTCTTTGGCAGCCGCTCGCGTGGCCCCACAGCCCGTGGGGCTGCGGGCTTTGCGGCGGCCATCAGCCTCGCCGCCACCGACGCCCACGTGGCGCCGCTGCGCCAGCCTGCGAAGCATTTTCCAGTAGGGCCGCGGCTCTGGCCACAGCTCCCGCGCCCGAAGAGCCAGGAGGGAATGCCGTGCCTCATTGGAAAGCTCTTTGGCAGCCGCTCGCGTGGCTCCACAGCCCGTGGGGCTGCGGGATTTCCGGCGGCCGTCAGCCTCGGCGCCACCGGCGCCCACCTGGCGCCGCCGCACCAGCCCCCGAAGCATTTTCCGGTAGGGCCGCGTCTCTGGCCACAGCTCCCACGCCCGAAGAGCCAGGAGGGAAAGCCGTGCCTCGTTGGAAAGCTCTTTGGCAGCCGCTCGCGTGGCCCCACAGCCCGTGGGGCTGCGGGCTTTGCGGCGGCCGTCAGCCTCGGCGCCACTGGCGCCCACCTGGCGCCGCCGCGCCAGCCCCCGAAGCATTTTCCGGTAGGGCCGCGGCTCTGGCCACAGCTCCCACGCCCGAAGAGCCAGGAGGGAAAGTCGTGCCTCGTTGGAAAGCTCTTTGGCAGCCGCTCGCGTGGCCCCACAGCCCGTGGGGCTGCGGGCTTTCTGTCAGCCGTCAGCCTCGGCGCCACCGGCGCCCACCTGGCGCCGCCGCACCAGCCCCCGAAGCATTTTCCGGTAGGGCCGCGGCTCTGGCCACAGCTCCCACGCCCGAAGAGCCAGGAGGGAAAGCCGTGCCTCGTTGGAAAGCTCTTTGGCAGCCGCTCGCGTGGCCCCACAGCCCGTGGGGCTGCGGGCTTTGCGGCGGCCGTCAGCCTCGGCGCCACCGGCGCCTATGTGGCGCCGCCGCGCCAGCCTGCGAAGCATTTTCCAGTAGGGCCGCGGCTCTGGCCACAGCTCCCACGCCCGAAGAGCCAGGAGGGAAAGCCGTGCCTCGTTGCAAAGCTCTTTGGCAGCCGCTCGCGTGGCCCCACAGCCCGTGGGGCTGCGGGCTTTGCGGCGGCCGTCAGCCTCGGCGCCACCGGCGCCCACGTGGCGCCGCCGCGCCAGCCCCCGAAGCATTTTCCGGTAGGGCCGAGGCTCTGGCCACAGCTCCCACGCCCGAAGAGCCAGGAGGGAAAGCCGTGCCTCATTGGAAAGCTCTTTGGCAGCCGCTCGCGTGGCCCCACAGCCCGTGGGGCTGCGGGCTTTGCGGCTGCCATCAGCCTCGGCGCCACTGACGCCCATGTGGCGCCGCCGCGCCAGCCTGCGAAGCATTTTCCAGTAGGGCCGCGGCTCTGGCCACAGCTCCCACGCCCGAAGAGCCAGGAGGGAAAGCCGTGCCTCGTTGGAAAGCTCTTTGGCAGCCGCTCGTGTGGCCCCACAGCCCGTGGGGCTGCGGGCTTTGCGGTGGCCGTCAGCCTCGGCGCCACCGGCGCCCACCTGACGCCGCCGCGCCAGCCCCCGAAGCATTTTCCGGTAGGGCCGCGGCTCTGGCCACAGCTCCCACGCCCGAAGAGCCAGGAGGGAAAGCTGTGCCTCGTTGGAAAGCTCTTTGGCAGACGCTCGCGTGGCCCCACACACCGTGGGGCTGCGGGCTTTCCGGCGGCCGTTAGCCTCGGCGCCACCGGCGCCTATGTGGGGCCGCCGCGCCAGCCTGTGAATCATTTTCCGGTAGGGCCGCGTCTCTGGCCACAGCTCCCACGCCAGAAGAGCCAGCAGGGAAAGCCGTGCCTCGTTGGAAAGCTCTTTGGCAGACGCTTGCGTGGCCCCACAGCCCGTGGGGCTGCGGACTTTCCGGCGGCCGTCAGCCTCGGCGCCACCGGCGCCCACGTGGCGCCGCCGCGCCAGCCCCCGAAGCATTTTCCGGTAGGGCCGCGGCTCTGGCCACAGCTCCCACGCCCGAAGAGCCAGGAGGGAAAGCCATGCCTCGTTGGAAAGCTCTTTGGAAGCCGCTCACGTGGCCCCACAGCCCGTGGGGCTGCGGGCTTTCCGGCGGCCGTCAGCCTCGGCGCCACTGGCGCCTACGTAGCGCTGCCGCAACAGCCTGGGAAGCATTTTCCGGTAGGGCCGCATCTCTGGCCACAGCTCCCACGCCCGAAGAGCCAGGAGGGAAAGCCATGCCTCGCTGGAAAGCTCTTTGGCAGCCGCTCGCGTGGCCCCACAGCCCGTGGGGCTGCGGGCTTTGCGGCGGCCGTCAGCCTCGGCGCCACCGGCGCCCAGGTGGCGCCGCAGCGCCAGCCCCCGAAGCATTTTCCGGTAGGGCCGCGGCTCTGGCCACAGCTCCCACGCCCGAAGAGCCAGGAGGGAAAGCCGTGCCTCGTTGCAAAGCTCTTTGGCAGCCGCTCGCGTGGCCCCACACACCATGGGGCTGCGGGCTTTGCGGCGGCCGTCAGCCTCGGCGCCACCGACGCCTATGTGGCGCCTCTGCGCCAGCCCCCGACGCATTTTCCTGTAGGGCCGCAGCTCTGGCCACAGCTCCCACGCCCGAAGAGCCAGGAGGGAAAGCCGTGCCTCGTTGCAAAGCTCTTTGGCAGCCGCTCGCGTGGCCCCACAGCCCGTGGGGCTGTGGGCTGTCTGTCAGCCGTCAGCCTCGGCGCCACCGGCGCCTACGTAGCGCCGCCGCGCCAGCCTGCGAAGCATTTTCCGGTAGGGCCGCATCTCTGGCCACAGCTCCCACGCCCGAAGAGCCAGGAGGGAAAGCCGTGCCTCGTTGGAAAGCTCTTTGGCAGCCGCTCGCGTGGCCCCACAGCCCGTGGGGCTGCGGGCTTTGCGGCGGCCGTCAGCCTCGGCGCCACCGGCGCCCACCCGGCGCCGCCGTGCCAGCCTGCGAAGCATTTTCCGGTAGGGCCGCGGCTCTGGCCACAGCTCCCACGCCCGAAGAGCCAGCAGGGAAAGCCGTGCCTCGTTGGAAAGCTCTTTGGCAGCCGCTCACGTGGCCCCACAGCCCGTGGGGCTGCGGGCTTTGCGGCGGCCGTCAGCCTCGGCGCCACCGGCGCCCACCTGGCGCCGCCGCGCCAGCCCCCGAAGCATTTTCCGGTAGGGCCGCGGCTCTGGCCACAGCTCCCACGCCCGAAGAGCCAGGAGGGAAAGCCGTGCCTCGTTGGAAAGCTCTTTGGCAGCCGCTCGCGTGGCCCGACAGCCCGTGGGGCTGCGGGATTTGCGGCGGCCGTCAGCCTCGGCGCCACCGGCGCCCACCTGGCGCCGCCGCGCCAGCCCCCGCAGCATTTTCCGGTAGGGCCGCGGCTCTGGCCACAGCTCCCACGCCCGAAGAGCCAGCAGGGAAAGCCGTGCCTCGTTGGAAAGCTCTTTGGCAGCCGCTCACGTGGCCCCACAGCCCGTGGGGCTGTGGGCTTTCCGGCGGCTGTCAGCCTCGGCGCCACCGGCGCCCACCTGGCGCCGCCGCGCCAGCCTGCGAAGCATTTTCCGGTAGGGCCACGGCTCTGGCCACAGCTCCCACGCCCGAAGAGCCAGGAGGGAAAGCCATGCCTCGTTGGAAAGCTCTTTGGCAGCCGCTCGCGTGGCCCCACAGCCCGTGGGGCTGCGGGCTTTCCGGCAGCCGTCAGCCTCGGCGCCACCGGCGCCCACGTGGCGCCGCCGCGCCAGCCCCCGAAGCATTTTCCGGTAGGGCCGCGTCTCTGGCCACAGCTCCCACGCCCGAAGAGCCAGGAGGGAAAGCCGTGCCTCGTTGGAAAGCTCTTTGGCAGCCGCTCGCGTGGCCCCACACACCATGGGGCTGCGGGCTTTGCGGCGGCCGTCAGCCTCGGCGCCACCGACGCCTATGTGGCGCCTCTGCGCCAGCCCCCGAAGCATTTTCCGGTAGGGCCGCAGCTCTGGCCACAGCTCCCACGCCCGAAGAGCCAGGAGGGAAAGCCATGCCTCGTTGCAAAGCTCTTTGGCAGCCGCTCGCGTGGCCCCACAGCCCGTGGGGCTGTGGGCTGTCTGTCAGCCGTCAGCCTCGACGCCACCGGCGCCTACGTAGCGCCGCCGCGCCAGGCTGCAAAGCATTTTCCGGTAGGGCCGCATCTCTGGCCACAGCTCCCACGCCCGAAGAGCCAGGAGGGAAAGCCGTGCCTCGTTGGAAAGCTCTTTGGCAGCTGCTCGCGTGGCCCCACAGCCCGTGGGGCTGCGGGCTTTGCGGCGGCCGTCAGCCTCGGCGCCACCGGCGCCTAAGTGGCGCCGCCGCGCCAGCCCCCGAAGCATTTTCCGGTAGGGTCGCGGATCTGGCCACAGCTCCCACGCCCGAAGAGCCAGGAGGGAAAGCCATGCCTCGTTGGAAAGCTCTTTGGCAGCCGCTCGCGTGGCCCCACAGCCCGTGGGGCTGCGGGCTTTGCGGCGGCCGTCAGCCTCGGCGCCACCAGCGCCCACCTGGCGCCGCCGTGCCAGCCTGCGAAGCATTTTCCGGTAGGGCCGCGGCTCTGGCCACAGCTCCCACGCCCGAAGAGCCAGCAGGGAAAGCCGTGCCTCGTTGGAAAGCTCTTTGGCAGCCGCTCACGTGGCCCCACAGCCCGTGGGGCTGCGGGCTTTGCGGCGGCCGTCAGCCTCGGCGCCACCGGCGCCCACCTGGCGCCGCCGCGCCAGCCCCTGAAGCATTTTCCGGTAGGGCCGCGGCTCTGGCCACAGCTCCCACGCCCGAAGAGCCAGGAGGGAAAGCCGTGCCTGGTTGGAAAGCTCTTTGGCAGCCGCTCGCGTGGCCCGACAGCCCGTGGGGCTGCGGGATTTGCGGCGGCCGTCAGCCTCGGCGCCACCGGCGCCCACCTGACGCCGCCGCGCCAGCCCCCGCAGCATTTTCCGGTAGGGCCGCGGCTCTGGCCACAGCTCCCACGCCCGAAGAGCCAGCAGGGAAAGCCGTGCCTCGTTGGAAAGCTCTTTGGCAGCCGCTCACGTGGCCCCACAGCCCGTGGGGCTGCGGGCTTTCCGGCGGCTGTCAGCCTCGGCGCCACCGGCGCCCACCTGGCGCCGCCGCGCCAGCCTGCGAAGCATTTTCCGGTAGGGCCACGGCTCTGGCCACAGCTCCCACGCCCGAAGAGCCAGGAGGGAAAGCCATGCCTCGTTGGAAAGCTCTTTGGCAGCCGCTCGCGTGGCCCCACAGCCCGTGGGGCTGCGGTCTTTCCGGCAGCCGTCAGCCTCGGCGCCACCGGCGCCCACGTGGCGCCGCCGCGCCAGCCTGCGAAGCATTTTCCGGTAGGGCCGCATCTCTGGCCACAGCTCCCACGCCCGAAGAGCCAGGAGGGAAAGCCGTGCCTCGTTGGAAAGCTCTTTGGCAGCCGCTCGCGTGGCCCCACACACCATGGGGCTGCAGGCTTTGCGGCGGCCGTCAGCCTCGGCGCCACCGACGCCTATGTGGCGCCTCTGCGCCAGCCCCCGAAGCATTTTCCGGTAGGGCCGCAGCTCTGGCCACAGCTCCCACGCCCGAAGAGCCAGGAGGGAAAGCCATGCCTCGTTGCAAAGCTCTTTGGCAGCCGCTCGCGTGGCCCCACAGCCCGTGGGGCTGTGGGCTGTCTGTCAGCCGTCAGCCTCGACGCCACCGGCGCCTACGTAGCGCCGCCGCGCCAGCCTGCAAAGCATTTTCCGGTAGGGCCGCATCTCTGGCCACAGCTCCCACGCCCGAAGAGGCAGGAGGGAAAGCCGTGCCTCGTTGGAAAGCTCTTTGGCAGCTGCTCGCGTGACCCCACAGCCCGTGGGGCTGCGGGCTTTGCGGCGGCCGTCAGCCTCGGCGCCACCGGCGCCTAAGTGGCGCCGCCGCGCCAGCCCCCGAAGCATTTTCCGGTAGGGTCGCGGATCTGGCCACAGCTCCCACGCCCGAAGAGCCAGGAGGGAAAGCCATGCCTCGTTGGAAAGCTCTTTGGCAGCCGCTCGCGTGGCCCCACAGCCCGTGGGGCTGCGGGCTTTGCGGCGGCCGTCAGCCTCAGCGCCACCGACACCTATGTGGCGCTGCCGCGCCAGCCTGTGAATCATTTTCCGGTAGGGCCGCGTCTCTGGCCACAGCTCCCACGCCAGAAGAGCCAGCAGGGAAAGCCGTGCCTCGTTGGAAAGCTCTTTGGCAGCCGCTCGCGTGGCCCCACAGCCCGTGGGGCTGCGGACTTTCCGGCGGCCGTCAGCCTCGGCGCCACCGGCGCCCACGTGGCGCCGCCGCGCCAGCCCCCGAAGCATTTTCCGGTAGGGCCGCGGCTCTGGCCACAGCTCCCACGCCCGAAGAGCCAGGAGGGAAAGCCATGCCTCGTTGGAAAGCTCTTTGGCAGCCGCTCACGTGGCCCCACAGCCCGTGGGGCTGCGGGCTTTCCGGCGGCCGTCAGCCTCGGCGCCACTGGCGCCTACGTAGCCCTGCCGCAACAGCCTGGGAAGCATTTTCCGGTAGGGCCGCATCTCTGGCCACAGCTCCCACGCCCGAAGAGCCAGGAGGGAAAGCCGTGCCTCGTTGGAAAGCTCTTTGGCAGCCGCTCGCGTGGCCCCACAGCCCGTGGGGCTGCGGGCTTTGCGGCGGCCGTCAGCCTCGGCGCCACCGGCGCCCACCCGGCGCCGCCGTGCCAGCCTGCGAAGCATTTTCCGGTAGGGCCGCGGCTCTGGCCACAGCTCCCACGCCCGAAGAGCCAGCAGGGAAAGCCGTGCCTCGTTGGAAAGCTCTTTGGCAGCCGCTCACGTGGCCCCACAGCCCGTGGGGCTGCGGGCTTTCCGGCGGCCGTCAGCCTCGGCGCCACCGGCGCCCACCTGGCGCCGCCGCGCCAGCCCCCGAAGCATTTTCCGGTAGGGCCGCGGCTCTGGCCACAGCTCCCACGCCCGAAGAGCCAGGAGGGAAAGCCGTGCCTCGTTGGAAAGCTCTTTGGCAGCCGCTCGCGTGGCCCCACACCCCGTGGGGCTGCGGGATTTGCGGCGGCCGTCAGCCTCGGCGCCACCGGCGCCCACCTGGCGCCGCCGCGCCAGCCCCCGCAGCATTTTCCGGTAGGGCCGCGGCTCTGGCCACAGCTCCCACGCCCAAGAGCCAGCAGGGAAAGCTGTGCCTCGTTGGAAAGCTCTTTGGCAGCCGCTCACGTGGCCCCACAGCCCGTGGGGCTGCGGGCTTTCCGGCGGCCGTCAGCCTCGGCGCCACCGGCGCCCACGTGGCGCCGCCGTGCCAGCCTGCGAAGCATTTTCCGGTAGGGCCGCGGCTCTGGCCACAGCTCCCACGCCCGAAGAGCCAGGAGGGAAAGCCATGCCTCGTTGGAAAGCTCTTTGGAAGCCGCTCACGTGGCCCCACAGCCCGTGGGGCTGCGGGCTTTCCGGCGGCCGTCAGCCTCGGCGCCACTGGCGCCTACGTAGCGCTGCCGCAACAGCCTGGGAAGCATTTTCCGGTAGGGCCGCATCTCTGGCCACAGCTCCCACGCCCGAAGAGCCAGGAGGGAAAGCCATGCCTCGTTGGAAAGCTCTTTGGCAGCCGCTCGCGTGGCCCCACAGCCCGTGGGGCTGTGGGCTTTGCGGCGGCCGTCAGCCTCGGCGCCACCGGCGCCCAGGTGGCGCCGCAGCGCCAGCCCCCGAAGCATTTTCCGGTAGGGCCGCGGCTCTGGCCACAGCTCCCACGCCCGAAGAGCCAGGAGGGAAAGCCGTGCCTCGTTGGAAAGCTCTTTGGCAGCCGCTCGCGTGGCCCCACAGCCCGTGGGGCTGCGGGCTTTGCGGCGGCCGTCAGCCTCGGCGCCACCGGCGCCCACCTGGCGCCGCCGCGCCAGCCCCCGAAGCATTTTCCGGTACGGCCGAGGCTCTGGCCACAGCTCCCACGCCCGAAGAGCCAGGAGGGAAAGCCGTGCCTCGTTGGAAAGCTCTTTGGCAGCCGCTCGCGTGGCCCCACAGCCCGTGGGGCTGCGGGCTTTGCGGCGGCCATCAGCCTCGGCGCCACTGACGCCCATGTGGCGCCGCCGCGCCAGCCTGCGAAGCATTTTCCAGTAGGGCCGCGGCTCTGGCCACAGCTCCCACGCCCGAAGAGCCAGGAGGGAAAGCCGTGCCTCATTGGAAAGCTCTTTGGCAGCCGCTCGTGTGGCCCCACAGCCCGTGGGGCTGCGGGCTTTGCGGTGGCCGTCAGCCTCGGCGCCACCGGCGCCCACCTGACGCCGCCGCGCCAGCCCCCGAAGCATTTTCCGGTAGGGCCGCGGCTCTGGCCACAGCTCCCACGCCCGAAGAGCCAGGAGGGAAAGCCGTGCCTCGTTGGAAAGCTCTTTGGCAGCCGCTCGCGTGGCCCCACACACCGTGGGGCTGCGGGCTTTCCGGCGGCCGTCAGCCTCGGCGCCACCGGCGCCTATGTGGCGCCGCCGCGCCAGCCTGCGAAGCATTTTCCGGTAGTGCCGCGTCTCTCGCCACAGCTCCCACGCCCGAAGAGCCAGGAGGGAAAGCCATGCCTCGTTGGAAAGCTCTTTGGCAGCCGCTCGCGTGGCCCCACAGCCCGTGGGGCTGCGGGCTTTGCGGCGGCCGTCAGCCTCAGCGCCACCGACGCCTACGTAGCGCTGCCGCGCCAGCCTGTGAATCGTTTTCCGGTAGGGCCGCATCTCTGGCCACAGCTCCCACGCCCGAAGAGCCAGCAGGGAAAGCCGTGCCTCATTGGAAAGCTCTTTGGCAGCCGCTCGTGTGGCCCCACAGCCCGTGGGGCTGCGGGCTTTGCGGTGGCCGTCAGCCTCGGCGCCACCGGCGCCCACCTGACGCCGCCGCGCCAGCCCCCGAAGCATTTTCCGGTAGGGCCGCGGCTCTGGCCACAGCTCCCACGCCCGAAGAGCCAGGAGGGAAAGCCGTGCCTCGTTGGAAAGCTCTTTGGCAGCCGCTCGCGTGGCCCCACACACCGTGGGGCTGCGGGCTTTCCGGCGGCCGTCAGCCTCGGCGCCACCGGCGCCTATGTGGCGCCGCCGCGCCAGCCTGCGAAGCATTTTCCGGTAGTGCCGCGTCTCTCGCCACAGCTCCCACGCCCGAAGAGCCAGGAGGGAAAGCCATGCCTCGTTGGAAAGCTCTTTGGCAGCCGCTCGCGTGGCCCCACAGCCCGTGGGGCTGCGGGCTTTGCGGCGGCCGTCAGCCTCAGCGCCACCGACGCCTACGTAGCGCTGCCGCGCCAGCCTGTGAATCGTTTTCCGGTAGGGCCGCATCTCTGGCCACAGCTCCCACGCCCGAAGAGCCAGCAGGGAAAGCCGTGCCTCGTTGGAAAGCTCTTTGGCAGCCGCTCGCGTGGCCCCACAGCCCGTGGGGCTGCGGACTTTCCGGCGGCCGTCAGCCTCGGCGCCACCGGCGCCCACCTGGCGCCGCCGCACCAGCCTGCGAAGCATTTTCCGGTAGGGCCGCGACTCTGGCCACAGCTCCCACGCCCGAAGAGCCAGGAGGGAAAGCCGTGCCTCGTTGGAAAGCTCTTTGGCAGCCGCTCGCGTGGCCCCACAGCCCGTGGGGCTGCGGGCTTTGCGGCGGCCGTCAGCCTCGGCGCCAGCGGCGCCCACCTGGCGCCGCCGCGCCAGCCTGCGAAGCATTTTCCGGTAGGGCCGCGGCTCTGGCCACAGCTCCCACGCCCGAAGAGCCAGGAGGGAAAGCCGTGCCTCGTTGGAAAGCTCTTTGGCAGCCGCTCGCGTGGCCCCACAGCCCGTGGGGCTGCGGGCTTTCCGGCGGCCGTCAGCCTCGGCGCCACTGGCGCCTAAGTAGCGCTGCCGCAACAGCCTGGGAAGCATTTTCCGGTAGGGCCGCATCTCTGGCCACAGCTCCCACGCCCGAAGAGCCAGGAGGGAAAGCCGTGCCTCGTTGGAAAGCTCTTTGGCAGCCGCTCGCGTGGCCCCACAGACCGTGGGGCTGCGGGCTTTGCGGTGGCCGTCAGCCTCGGCGCCACTGGCGCCTACGTAGCGCTGCCGCGCCAGCCTGTGAATCATTTTCCGGTAGGGCCGCGTCTCTGGCCACAGCTCCCACACCCGAAGAGCCAGGAGGGAAAGCTGTGCCTCGTTGGAAAGCTCTTTGGCAGCCGCTCGCGTGGCCCCACAGCCCGTGGGGCTGCGGGCTTTGCGGCGGCCGTCAGCCTCGGCGCCACCGGCGCCCACCTGGCGCCGCCGCGCCAGCCTGCGAAGCATTTTCCGGTAGGGCCGCGGCTCTGGCCACAGCTCCCACGCCCGAAGAGCCAGGAGGGAAAGCCATGCCTCGTTGGAAAGCTCTTTGGCAGCCGCTCGCGTGGCCCCACAGCCCGTGGGGCTGCGGGCTTTGCGGCGGCCGTCAGCCTCGGCGCCACCGGCGCCCACGTGGCGCCGCCGCGCCAGCCCCCGAAGCATTTTCCGGTAGGGCCGCGGCTCTGGCCACAGCTCCCACGCCCGAAGAGCCAGGAGGGAAAGCCGTGCCTCATTGGAAAGCTCTTTGGCAGCCGCTCGCGTGGCCCCACAGCCCGTGGGGCTGCGGGATTTGCGGCGGCCGTCAGCCTCGGCGCCACCGGCGCCCACCTGGCGCCGCCGCGCCAGCCCCCGAAGCATTTTCCGGTAGGGCCGCGGCTCTGGCCACAGCTCCCACGCCCGAAGAGCCAGGAGGGAAAGCCGTGCCTCATTGGAAAGCTCTTTGGCAGCCGCTCGCGTGGCCCCACAGCCCGTGGGGCTGCGGGATTTGCGGCGGCCGTCAGCCTCGGCGCCACCGGCGCCCACCTGGCGCCGCCGTGCCAGCCTGCGAAGCATTTTCCGGTAGGGCCGCGGCTCTGGCCACAGCTCCCACGCCCGAAGAGCCAGGAGGGAAAGCCGTGCCTCGTTGGAAAGCTCTTTGGCAGCCGCTCACGTGGCCCCACAGCCCGTGGGGCTGCGGGCTTTCCGGCGGCCGTCAGCCTCGGCATCACCCACACCCACCTGGCGCCGCCGCGCCAGCCTTCGAAGCATTTTGTGGTAGGGCCGCGGCTCTGGCCACAGCTCCCACGCCCGAAGAGCCAGGAGGGAAAGCCGTGCCTCCTTGGAAAGCTCTTTGGCAGCCGCTCGCGTGGCCCCACAGCCCGTGGGGCTGCGGGCTTTGCAGCGGCCGTCAGCCTCGGCGCCACCGGCGCCCACGTGGCGCCGCCGCGCCAGCCTGCGAAGCATTTTCTGGTAGGGCCGCGGCTCTGGCCACAGCTCCCACGCCCGAAGAGCCAGGAGGGAAAGCCGTGCCTCGTTGGAAAGCTCTTTGGCAGCCGCTCGCGTGGCCCCACAGCCCGTGGGGCTGCGGGCTTTCCGGCGGCCGTCAGCCTCGGCGCTACCGCCGCACAAGTGGCGCCGCCGCGCCGGCGCCCGAAGCATTTTCCGGTAGGGCCGCGGCTCTGGCCACAGCTCCCACGCCCGAAGAGCCAGGAGGGAAAGCCGTGCCTCGTTGGAAAGCTCTTTGGCAGCCGCTCGCGTGGCCCCACAGCCCGTGGGGCTGCGGGCTTTGCGGCGGCCGTCAGCCTCGGCGCCACCGGCGCCCACCCGGCGCCGCCGTGCCAGCCTGGGAAGCATTTTCCGGTAGGGCCGCGGCTCTGGACACAGCTCCCACGCCCGAAGAGCCAGGAGGGAAAGCCGTGCCTCGTTGCAAAGCTCTTTGGCAGCCGCTCGCGTGGCCCCACAGCCCGTGGGGCTGCGGGCTTTCCGGCGGCCGTCAGCCTCGGCGCCACCGGCACCCACCTGGAGCCGCCGCGCCAGCCCCTGAAGCATTTTCCAGTACGGCCGCGGCTCTGGCCACAGCTCCCACGCCCGAAGAGCCAGGAGGGAAAGCCGTGCCTCGTTGGAAAGCTCTTTGGCAGCCACTCGCATGGCCCCACAGCCCGTGGTGCTGCGGGCTTTCCGGTGGCCGTCAGCCTCGGCACCACCGGCGCCCACCTGGCGCCGCCGCGCCAGCCCCCGAAGCATTTTCCGGTAGGGCCGCGGCTCTGGCCACAGCTCCCACGCCCGAAGAGCCAGGAGGGAAAGCCGTGCCTCGTTGGAAAGCTCTTTGGCAGCCGCTCGCGTGGCCCCACAGCCCGTGGGGCTGCGGGCTTTCCGGCGGCCGTCAGCCTCGGCGCCACCGGCGCCCACGTGGCGCCGCCGCGCCAGCCCCCGAAGCATTTTCCGGTAGGGCCGCGGCTCTGGCCACAGCTCCCACGCCCGAAGAGCCAGGAGGGAAAGCCGTGCCTCGTTGGAAAGCTCTTTGGCAGCCGCTCGCGTGGCCCCACAGCCCGTGGGGCTGCGGGCTTTGCGGCGGCCGTCAGCCTCGGCGCCACCGGCGCCCACGTAGCGCCGCCGCGCCAGCCCCCGAAGCATTTTCTGGTAGGGCTGCGGCTCTGGCCACAGCTCCCACACCCGAAGAGCCAGGAGGGAAAGCCGTGCCTCGTTGGAAAGCTCTTTGGCAGCCGCTCGCGTGGCCCCACAGCCCGTAGGGCTGCGGGCTTTGCGGCGGCCGTCAGCCTTGGCGCCACCGACGCCTACGTAGCGCCGCCGCGCCAGCCCCCGAAGCATTTTCCGGTAGGGCCGCGTCTCTGGCCACAGCTCCCACGCCTGAAGAGCCAGGAGGGAAAGCCGTGCCTCGTTGGAAAGCTCTTTGGCAGCCGCTCACGTGGCCCCACAGCCCGTGGGGCTGCGGGCTTTGCGGCGGCCGTCAGCCTCGGCGCCACCGGCGCCCACCTGGCGCCGCCGCGCCAGCCCCCGAAGCATTTTCCGGTAGGGCCGCGGCTCTGGCCACAGCTCCCACGCCCGAAGAGCCAGGAGGGAAAGCCGTGCCTCGTTGGAAAGCTCTTTGGCAGCCGCTCGCATGGCCCCACACACCGTGGGGCTGCGGGATTTGCGGCGGCCGTCAGCCTCGGCGCCACCGGCGCCTATGTGGCGCCTCTGCGCCAGCCTGCGAAGCATTTTCCGGTAGGGCCGCGGCTCTGGCCACAGCTCCCACGCCCGAAGAGCCAGGAGGGAAAGCCATGCCTCGTTGGAAAGCTCTTTGGCAGCCGCTCGCGTGGCCCCACAGCCCGTGGGGCTGAGGGATTTGCGGCGGCCGTCAGCCTCGGCGCCACCGGCGCCCACCTGGCGCCGCCGCGCCAGCCTGCGAAGCATTTTCCGGTAGGGCCGCGGCTCTGGCCACAGCTCCCACGCCCGAAGAGCCAGGAGGGAAAGCCGTGCCTCGTTGGAAAGCTCTTTGGCAGCCGCTCGCGTGGCCCCACAGCCCGTGGGGCTGCGGGCTTTGCGGCGGCCGTCAGCCTCGGCGCCACCGGCGCCCACGTGGCGCCGCCGCGCCAGCCCCCGAAGCATTTTCCGGTAGGGCCGCGGCTCTGGCCACAGCTCCCACGCCCGAAGAGCCAGGAGGGAAAGCCGTGCCTCATTGGAAAGCTCTTTGGCAGCCGCTCGCGTGGCCCCACAGCCCGTGGGGCTGCGGGCTTTGCGGCGGCCGTCAGCCTCGGCGCCACCGGCGCCCACCTGGCGCCGCCGCGCCAGCCCCCGCAGCATTTTCCGGTAGGGCCGCGGCTCTGGCCACAGCTCCCACGCCCGAAGAGCCAGGAGGGAAAGCCGTGCCTCGTTGGAAAGCTCTTTGGCAGCCGCTCGCGTGGCCCCACAGCCCGTGGGGCTGCGGGCTTTCCGGCGGTCGTCAGCCTCGGCGCCACCGGCGCCCACCCGGCGCCGCTGCGCCAGCCTGTGAATCATTTTCCGGTAGGGCCCAGGCTCTGGCCACAGCTCCCACGCCCGAAGAGCCAAGAAGGAAAGCCGTGCCTCATTGGAAAGGTCTTTGGCAGCCGCTCGCGTGGCCCCACAGCCCGTGGGGCTGCGGGCTTTCCGGCGGCCGTCAGCCTCGGCGCCACCGGCGCCCACGTGGCGCCGCCGCGCCAGCCTGCGAAGCATTTTCCGGTAGGGCCGCGGCTCTGGCCACAGCTCCCACGCCCGAAGAGCCAGGAGGGAAAGCCATGCCTCGTTGGAAAGCTCTTTGGCAGCCGCTCGCGTGGCCCCACACCCCGTGGGCCTGCGGGCTTTCCAGCAGCCGTCAGCCTCGGCGCCACCGGCGCCCACGTGGCGCCGCCGCGCCAGCCCCCGAAGCATTTTCCGGTAGGGCCGCATCTCTGGCCACAGCTCCCACGCCCGAAGAGCCAGGAGGGAAAGCCGTGCCTCGTTGGAAAGCTCTTTGGCAGCCGCTCGCGTGGCCCCACAGCCCGTGGGGCTGCGGGCTTTGCGGCGGCCGTCAGCCTCGGCGCCACCGGCGCCCACCCGGCGCCGCCGTGCCAGCCTGCGAAGCATTTTCCGGTAGGGCCGCGGCTCTGGCCACAGCTCCCACGCCCGAAGAGCCAGGAGGGAAAGCCGTGCCTCGTTGGAAAGCTCTTTGGCAGCCGCTCACGTGGCCCCACAGCCCGTGGGGCTGCGGGCTTTCCGGCGGCCGTCAGCCTCGGCATCACCCACACCCACCTGGCGCCGCCGCGCCAGCCTTCGAAGCATTTTGTGGTAGGGCCGCGGCTCTGGCCACAGCTCCCACGCCCGAAGAGCCAGGAGGGAAAGCCGTGCCTCCTTGGAAAGCTCTTTGGCAGCCGCTCGCGTGGCCCCACAGCCCGTGGGGCTGCGGGCTTTGCAGCGGCCGTCAGCCTCGGCGCCACCGGCGCCCACGTGGCGCCGCCGCGCCAGCCTGCGAAGCATTTTCTGGTAGGGCCGCGGCTCTGGCCACAGCTCCCACGCCCGAAGAGCCAGGAGGGAAAGCCGTGCCTCGTTGGAAAGCTCTTTGGCAGCCGCTCGCGTGGCCCCACAGCCCGTGGGGCTGCGGGCTTTCCGGCGGCCGTCAGCCTCGGCGCTACCGCCGCACAAGTGGCGCCGCCGCGCCGGCGCCCGAAGCATTTTCCGGTAGGGCCGCGGCTCTGGCCACAGCTCCCACGCCCGAAGAGCCAGGAGGGAAAGCCGTGCCTCGTTGGAAAGCTCTTTGGCAGCCGCTCGCGTGGCCCCACAGCCCGTGGGGCTGCGGGCTTTGCGGCGGCCGTCAGCCTCGGCGCCACCGGCGCCCACCCGGCGCCGCCGTGCCAGCCTGGGAAGCATTTTCCAGTAGGGCCGCGTCTCTGGCCACAGCTCCCACGCCCGAAGAGCCAGGAGGGAAAGCCGTGCCTCATTGGAAAGCTCTTTGGCAGCCGCTCACGTGGCCCCACAGCCCGTGGGGCTGCGGGCTTTCCGGCGGCCGTCAGCCTCGGCGCCACCGGCGCCCACCTGGCGCCGCCGCGCCAGCCTGTGAATCATTTTCCAGTAGGGCTGCGTCTCTGGCCACAGCTCCCACGCCCGAAGAGCCAGGAGGGAAAGCCGTGCCTCATTGGAAAGCTCTTTGGCAGCCGCTCGCGTGGCCCCACAGCCCGTGGGGCTGCGGGCTTTGCGGCGGCCGTCAGCCTCGGCGCCACCGGCGCCCACCTGGCGCCGCCGCGCCAGCCTGCGAAGCATTTTCCGGTAGGGCCGCGGCTCTGGCCACAGCTCCCACGCCCGAAGAGCCAGGAGGGAAAGCCGTGCCTCGTTGGAAAGCTCTTTGGCAGCCGCTCGCGTGGCCCCACAGCCCGTGGGGCTGCGGGCTTTGCGGCAGCCGTCAGCCTCGGCGCCACCTGCGCCCACGTGGCGCCGCCGCGCCAGCCTGCGAAGCATTTTCCGGTAGGGCCGCGGCTCTGGCCACAGCTCCCACGCCCGAAGAGCCAGGAGGGAAAGCCGTGCCTCGTTGGAAAGCTCTTTGGCAGCCGCTCGCGTGGCCCCACAGCCTGTGGGGCTGCGGGCTTTGCGGCGGCCGTCAGCCTCGGCGCCACCGGCGCCCACCTGGCGCCGCCGCGCCAGCCCCCGCAGCATTTTCCGGTAGGGCCGCGGCTCTGGCCACAGCTCCCACGCCCGAAGAGCCAGCAGGGAAAGCCGTGCCTCGTTGGAAAGCTCTTTGGCAGCCGCTCGCGTGGCCCCACAGCCCGTGGGGCTGCGGGCTTTCCGGCGGTCGTCAGCCTCGGCGCCACCGGCGCCCACCTGGCGCCGCTGCGCCAGCCTGTGAATCATTTTCCGGTAGGGCCCAGGCTCTGGCCACAGCTCCCACGCCCGAAGAGCCAAGAAGGAAAGCCGTGCCTCATTGGAAAGGTCTTTGGCAGCCGCTCGCGTGGCCCCACAGCCCGTGGGGCTGCGGGCTTTCCGGCGGCCGTCAGCCTCGGCGCCACCGGCGCCCACGTGGCGCCGCCGCGCCAGCCTGCGAAGCATTTTCCGGTAGGGCCACAGCTCTGGCCACAGCTCCCACGCCCGAAGAGCCAGGAGGGAAAGCCGTGCCTCGTTGGAAAGCTCTTTGGCAGCCGCTCGCGTGGCCCCACACCCCGTGGGCCTGCGGGCTTTCCAGCAGCCGTCAGCCTCGGCGTCACCGGCGCCTATGTGGCGCCGCCGCGCCAGCCTGCGAAGCATTTTCCGGTAGGGCCTTGGCTCTGGCCACAGCTCCCACGCCCGAAGAGCCAGGAGGAAAAGCCGTGCCTCGTTGGAAAGCTCTTTGGCAGCCACTCGCATGGCCCCACAGCCCGTGGTGCTGCGGGCTTTCCGGTGGCCGTCAGCCTCGGCACCACCGGCGCCCACCTGGCGCCGCCGCGCCAGCCCCCGAAGCATTTTCCGGTAGGGCCGCGGCTCTGGCCACAGCTCCCACGCCCGAAGAGCCAGGAGGGAAAGCCGTGCCTCGTTGGAAAGCTCTTTGGCAGCCGCTCGCGTGGCCCCACAGCCCGTGGGGCTGCGGGCTTTCCGGCGGCCGTCAGCCTCGGCGCCACCGGCGCCCACGTGGCGCCGCCGCGCCAGCCCCCGAAGCATTTTCCGGTAGGGCCGCGGCTCTGGCCACAGCTCCCACGCCCGAAGAGCCAGGAGGGAAAGCCGTGCCTCATTGGAAAGCTCTTTGGCAGCCGCTCACGTGGCCCCACAGCCCGTGGGGCTGCGGGCTTTCCGGCGGCCGTCAGCCTCGGCGCCACCGGCGCCCACGTAGCGCCGCCGCGCCAGCCCCCGAAGCATTTTCTGGTAGGGCTGCGGCTCTGGCCACAGCTCCCACACCCGAAGAGCCAGGAGGGAAAGCCGTGCCTCGTTGGAAAGCTCTTTGGCAGCCGCTCGCGTGGCCCCACAGCCCGTGGGGCTGCGGGCTTTGCGGCGGCCGTCAGCCTCGGCGCCACCGGCGCCCACCTGGCGCCGCCGCGCCAGCCCCCGAAGCATTTTCCGGTAGGGCCGCGGCTCTGGCCACAGCTCCCACGCCCGAAGAGCCAGGAGGGAAAGCCGTGCCTCGTTGGAAAGCTCTTTGGCAGCCGCTCGCATGGCCCCACACACCGTGGGGCTGCGGGATTTGCGGCGGCCGTCAGCCTCGGCGCCACCGGCGCCTATGTGGCGCCTCTGCGCCAGCCTGCGAAGCATTTTCCGGTAGGGCCGCGGCTCTGGCCACAGCTCCCACGCCCGAAGAGCCAGGAGGGAAAGCCATGCCTCGTTGGAAAGCTCTTTGGCAGCCGCTCGCGTGGCCCCACAGCCCGTGGGGCTGAGGGATTTGCGGCGGCCGTCAGCCTCGGCGCCACCGGCGCCCACCTGGCGCCGCCGCGCCAGCCTGCGAAGCATTTTCCGGTAGGGCCGCGGCTCTGGCCACAGCTCCCACGCCCGAAGAGCCAGGAGGGAAAGCCGTGCCTCGTTGGAAAGCTCTTTGGCAGCCGCTCGCGTGGCCCCACAGCCCGTGGGGCTGCGGGCTTTGCGGCGGCCGTCAGCCTCGGCGCCACCGGCGCCCACGTGGCGCCGCCGCGCCAGCCCCCGAAGCATTTTCCGGTAGGGCCGCGGCTCTGGCCACAGCTCCCACGCCCAAAGAGCCAGGAGGGAAAGCCGTGCCTCATTGGAAAGCTCTTTGGCAGCCGCTCGCGTGGCCCCACAGCCCGTGGGGCTGCGGGATTTGCGGCGGCCGTCAGCCTCGGCGCCACCGGCGCCCACGTGGCGCCGCCGCGCCAGCCCCCGCAGCATTTTCCGGTAGGGCCGCGGCTCTGGCCACAGCTCCCACGCCCGAAGAGCCAGGAGGGAAAGCCGTGCCTCGTTGGAAAGCTCTTTGGCAGCCGCTCGCGTGGCCCCACAGCCCGTGGGGCTGCGGGCTTTCCGGCGGTCGTCAGCCTCGGCGCCACCGGCGCCCACCTGGCGCCGCTGCGCCAGCCTGTGAATCATTTTCCAGTAGGGCTGCGTCTCTGGCCACAGCTCCCACGCCCGAAGAGCCAGGAGGGAAAGCCGTGCCTCATTGGAAAGCTCTTTGGCAGCCGCTCGCGTGGCCCCACAGCCCGTGGGGCTGCGGGCTTTGCGGCGGCCGTCAGCCTCGGCGCCACCGGCGCCCACCTGGCGCCGCCGCGCCAGCCTGCGAAGCATTTTCCGGTAGGGCCGCGGCTCTGGCCACAGCTCCCACGCCCGAAGAGCCAGGAGGGAAAGCCGTGCCTCGTTGGAAAGCTCTTTGGCAGCCGCTCGCGTGGCCCCACAGCCCGTGGGGCTGCGGGCTTTGCGGCAGCCGTCAGCCTCGGCGCCACCGGCGCCCACCTGGCGCCGCCGCGCCAGCCTGCGAAGCATTTTCCGGTAGGGCCGCGGCTCTGGCCACAGCTCCCACGCCCGAAGAGCCAGGAGGGAAAGCCGTGCCTCGTTGGAAAGCTCTTTGGCAGCCGCTCGCGTGGCCCCACAGCCCGTGGGGCTGCGGGCTTTGCGGTGGCCGTCAGCCTCGGCGCCACCGGCGCCTATATGGCGCCGCCGCGCCAGCCTGCGAAGCATTTTCCGGTAGGGCCTTGGCTCTGGCCACAGCTCCCACGCCCGAAGAGCCAGGAGGAAAAGCCGTGCCTCGTTGGAAAGCTCTTTGGCAGCCACTCGCATGGCCCCACAGCCCGTGGTGCTGCGGGCTTTCCGGTGGCCGTCAGCCTCGGCACCACCGGCGCCCACCTGGCGCCGCCGCGCCAGCCCCCGAAGCATTTTCCGGTAGGGCCGCGGCTCTGGCCACAGCTCCCACGCCCGAAGAGCCAGGAGGGAAAGCCGTGCCTTGTTGGAAAGCTCTTTGGCAGCCGCTCGCGTGGCCCCACAGCCCGTGGGGCTGCGGGCTTTCCGGCGGCCGTCAGCCTCGGCGCCACCGGCGCCCACGTGGCGCCGCCGCGCCAGCCCCCGAAGCATTTTCCGGTAGGGCCGCGGCTCTGGCCACAGCTCCCACGCCCGAAGAGCCAGGAGGGAAAGCCGTGCCTCGTTGGAAAGCTCTTTGGCAGCCGCTCACGTGGCCCCACAGCCCGTGGGGCTGCGGGCTTTGCGGCGGCCGTCAGCCTCGGCGCCACCGGCGCCCACGTAGCGCCGCCGCGCCAGCCCCCGAAGCATTTTCTGGTAGGGCTGCGGCTCTGGCCACAGCTCCCACACCCGAAGAGCCAGGAGGGAAAGCCGTGCCTCGTTGGAAAGCTCTTTGGCAGCCGCTCGCGTGGCCCCACAGCCCGTGGGGCTGCGGGCTTTGCGGCGGCCGTCAGCCTTGGCGCCACCGACGCCTACGTAGCGCCGCCGCGCCAGCCCCCGAAGCATTTTCCGGTAGGGCCGCGGCTCTGGCCACAGCTCCCACGCCTGAAGAGCCAGGAGGGAAAGCCGTGCCTCGTTGGAAAGCTCTTTGGCAGCCGCTCACGTGGCCCCACAGCCCGTGGGGCTGCGGGCTTTGCGGCGGCCGTCAGCCTCGGCGCCACCGGCGCCCACCTGGCGCCGCCGCGCCAGCCCCCGAAGCATTTTCCGGTAGGGCCGCGGCTCTGGCCACAGCTCCCACGCCCGAAGAGCCAGCAGGGAAAGCCGTGCCTCGTTGGAAAGCTCTTTGGCAGCCGCTCGCATGGCCCCACACACCGTGGGGCTGCGGGATTTGCGGCGGCCGTCAGCCTCGGCGCCACCGGCGCCTATGTGGCGCCTCTGCGCCAGCCTGCGAAGCATTTTCCGGTAGGGCCGCGGCTCTGGCCACAGCTCCCACGCCCGAAGAGCCAGGAGGGAAAGCCGTGCCTCGTTGGAAAGCTCTTTGGCAGCCGCTCGCGTGGCCCCACAGCCCGTGGGGCTGCGGGCTTTGCGGTGGCCGTCAGCCTCGGCGCCACCGGCGCCCACCTGGCGCCGCCGCGCCAGCCTGCGAAGCATTTTCCGGTAGGGCCGCGGCTCTGGCCACAGCTCCCACGCCCGAAGAGCCAGGAGGGAAAGCCGTGCCTCGTTGGAAAGCTCTTTGGCAGCCGCTCGCGTGGCCCCACAGCCCGTGGGGCTGCGGGCTTTGCGGCGGCCATCAGCCTCGGCGCCACCGGCGCCTATGTGGCGCCGCCGCGCCAGCCTGCGAAGCATTTTCCGGTAGGGCCTTGGCTCTGGCCACAGCTCCCACGCCCGAAGAGCCAGGAGGAAAAGCCGTGCCTCGTTGGAAAGCTCTTTGGCAGCCACTCGCATGGCCCCACAGCCCGTGGTGCTGCGGGCTTTCCGGTGGCCGTCAGCCTCGGCACCACCGGCGCCCACCTGGCGCCGCCGCGCCAGCCCCCGAAGCATTTTCCGGTAGGGCCGCGGCTCTGGCCACAGCTCCCACGCCCGAAGAGCCAGGAGGGAAAGCCGTGCCTCGTTGGAAAGCTCTTTGGCAGCCGCTCGCGTGGCCCCACAGCCTGTGGGGCTGCGGGCTTTCCGGCGGCCGTCAGCCTCGGCGCCACCGGCGCCCACGTGGCGCCGCCGCGCCAGCCCCCGAAGCATTTTCCGGTAGGGCCGCGGCTCTGGCCACAGCTCCCACGCCCGAAGAGCCAGGAGGGAAAGCCGTGCCTCGTTGGAAAGCTCTTTGGCAGCTGCTCACGTGGCCCCACAGCCCGTGGGGCTGTGGGCTTTCCGGCGGCCGTCAGCCTCGGCGCCACCGGCGCCCACGTAGCGCCACCGCGCCAGCCCCCGAAGCATTTTCTGGTAGGGCTGCGGCTCTGGCCACAGCTCCCACACCCGAAGAGCCAGGAGGGAAAGCCGTGCCTCGTTGGAAAGCTCTTTGCCAGCCGCTCGCGTGGCCCCACAGCCCGTGGGGCTGCGGGCTTTGCGGCGGCCGTCAGCCTTGGCGCCACCGACGCCTACGTAGCGCCGCCGCGCCAGCCCCCGAAGCATTTTCCGGTAGGGCCGCGGCTCTGGCCACAGCTCCCACGCCCGAAGAGCCAGGAGGGAAAGCCGTGCCTCGTTGGAAAGCTCTTTGGCAGCCGCTCGCGTGGCCCCACAGCCCGTGGGGCTGCGGGCTTTGCGGCGGCCGTCAGCCTCGGCGCCACCGGCGCCCACCTGGCGCCGCCGCGCCAGCCCCCGAAGCATTTTCCGGTAGGGCCGCGGCTCTGGCCACAGCTCCCACGCCCGAAGAGCCAGGAGGGAAAGCCGTGCCTCGTTGGAAAGCTCTTTGGCAGCCGCTCACGTGGCCCCACAGCCCGTGGGGCTGCGGGCTTTCCGGCGGCCGTCAGCCTCGGCGCCACCGGCGCCCACGTAGCGCCGCCGCGCCAGCCCCCGAAGCATTTTCTGGTAGGGCTGCGGCTCTGGCCACAGCTCCCACACCCGAAGAGCCAGGAGGGAAAGCCGTGCCTCGTTGGAAAGCTCTTTGGCAGCCGCTCACGTGGCCCCACAGCCCGTGGGGCTGCGGGCTTTGTGGCGGCCGTCAGCCTCGGCGCCACCGGCGCCCACCTGGCGCCGCCGCGCCAGCCCCCGAAGCATTTTCCGGTAGGGCCGCGGCTCTGGCCACAGCTCCCACGCCCGAAGAGCCAGGAGGGAAAGCCGTGCCTCGTTGGAAAGCTCTTTGGCAGCCGCTCGCATGGCCCCACACACCGTGGGGCTGCGGGATTTGCGGCGGCCGTCAGCCTCGGCGCCACCGGCGCCTATGTGGCGCCTCTGCGCCAGCCTGCGAAGCATTTTCCGGTAGGGCCGCGGCTCTGGCCACAGCTCCCACGCCCGAAGAGCCAGGAGGGAAAGCCGTGCCTCGTTGGAAAGCTCTTTGGCAGCCGCTCGCGTGGCCCCACAGCCCGTGGGGCTGCGGGCTTTGCGGCAGCCGTCAGCATCGGCGCCACCTGCGCCCACGTGGCGCCGCCGCGCCAGCCTGCGAAGCATTTTCCGGTAGGGCCGCGGCTCTGGCCACAGCTCCCACGCCCGAAGAGCCAGGAGGGAAAGCCGTGCCTCGTTGGAAAGCTCTTTGGCAGCCGCTCGCGTGGCCCCACACCCCGTGGGGCTGCGGGCTTTGCGGTGGCCGTCAGCCTCAGCGCCACCGGCGCCTATGTGGCGCCGCCGCGCCAGCCTGCGAAGCATTTTCCGGTAGGGCCGCGGCTCTGGCCACAGCTCCCACGCCCGAAGAGCCAGGAGGAAAAGCCGTGCCTCGTTGGAAAGCTCTTTGGCAGCCACTCGCATGGCCCCACAGCCCGTGGTGCTGCGGGCTTTCCGGTGGCCGTCAGCCTCGGCACCACCGGCGCCCACCTGGCGCCGCCGCGCCAGCCCCCGAAGCATTTTCCGGTAGGGCCGCGGCTCTGGCCACAGCTCCCACGCCCGAAGAGCCAGGAGGGAAAGCCATGCCTCGTTGGAAAGCTCTTTGGCAGCCGCTCGCGTGGCCCCACAGCCTGTGGTGCTGCGGGCTTTCCGGCGGCCGTCAGCCTCGGCGCCACCGGCGCCCACGTGGCGCCGCCGCGCCAGCCCCCGAAGCATTTTCCGGTAGGGCCGCGGCTCTGGCCACAGCTCCCACGCCCGAAGAGCCAGGAGGGAAAGCCGTGCCTCGTTGGAAAGCTCTTTGGCAGCTGCTCACGTGGCCCCACAGCCCGTGGGGCTGCGGGCTTTCCGGCGGCCGTCAGCCTCGGCGCCACCGGCGCCCACGTAGCGCCGCCGCGCCAGCCCCCGAAGCATTTTCTGGTAGGGCTGCGGCTCTGGCCACAGCTCCCACACCCGAAGAGCCAGGAGGGAAAGCCGTGCCTCGTTGGAAAGCTCTTTGGCAGCCGCTCGTGTGGCCCCACACACCGTGGGGCTGCGGGCTTTGCGGCGGCCGTCAGCCTTGGCGCCACCGACGCCTACGTAGCGCCGCCGCACCAGCCCCCGAAGCATTTTCCGGTAGGGCCGCGTCTCTGGCCACAGCTCCCACGCCTGAAGAGCCAGGAGGGAAAGCCGTGCCTCGTTGGAAAGCTCTTTGGCAGCCGCTCACGTGGCCCCACAGCCCGTGGGGCTGCGGGCTTTGCGGCGGCCGTCAGCCTCGGCGCCACCGGCGCCCACCTGGCGCCGCCGCGCCAGCCCCCGAAGCATTTTCCGGTAGGGCCGCGGCTCTGGCCACAGCTCCCACGCCCGAAGAGCCAGCAGGGAAAGCCGTGCCTCGTTGCAAAGCTCTTTGGCAGCCGCTCGCGTGGCCCCACAGCCCGTGGGGCTGTGGGCTGTCTGTCAGCCGTCAGCCTCGGCGCCACCGGCGCCTACGTACCGCCGCCGCGCCAGCCTGCGAAGCATTTTCCGGTAGGGCCGCATCTCTGGCCACAGCTCCCACGCCCGAAGAGGCAGGAGGGAAAGCCGTGCCTCGTTGCAAAGCTCTTTGGCAGCCGCTCGCGTGGCCCCACAGCCCGTGGGGCAGCGGGCTTTGCGGCGGCCGTCAGCCTCGGCGCCACCGGCGCCCACCCGGCGCCGCCGTGCCAGCCTGCGAAGCATTTTCCGGTAGGGCCGCGGCTCTGGCCACAGCTCCCACGCCCGAAGAGCCAGCAGGGAAAGCCGTGCCTCGTTGGAAAGCTCTTTGGCAGCTGCTCACGTGGCCCCACAGCCCGTGGGGCTGCGGGCTTTCCGGCGGCCGTCAGCCTCGGCGCCACCGGTGCCCACCTGGCGCCGCCGCGCCAGCCCCCGAAGCATTTTCCGGTAGGGCCGCCGCTCTGGCCACAGCTCCCACGCCCGAAGAGCCAGGAGGGAAAGCCGTGCCTCGTTGGAAAGCTCTTTGGCAGCCGCTCGCGTGGCCCGACAGCCCGTGGGGCTGCGGGATTTGCGGCGGCCGTCAGCCTCGGCGCCACCGGCGCCCACCTGGCGCCGCCGCGCCAGCCCCCGCAGCATTTTCCGGTAGGGCCGCGGCTCTGGCCACAGCTCCCACGCCCGAAGAGCCAGGAGGGAAAGCCGTGCCTCGTTGGAAAGCTCTTTGGCAGCCGCTCACGTGGCCCCACAGCCCGTGGGGCTGCGGGCTTTCCGGCGGCCGTCAGCCTCGGCGCCACCGGCGCCCACGTGGCGCCGCCGCGCCAGCCTGCGAAGCATTTTCCGGTAGGGCCACGGCTCTGGCCACAGCTCCCACGCCCGAAGAGCCAGGAGGGAAAGCCATGCCTCGTTGGAAAGCTCTTTGGCAGCCGCTCGCGTGGCCCCACAGCCCGTGGGGCTGCGGGCTTTCCGGCAGCCGTCAGCCTCGGCGCCACCGGCGCCCACGTGGCGCCGCCGCGCCAGCCTGCGAAGCATTTTCCGGTAGGGCCGCATCTCTGGCCACAGCTCCCACGCCCGAAGAGCCAGGAGGGAAAGCCGTGCCTCGTTGGAAAGCTCTTTGGCAGCCGCTCGCGTGGCCCCACACACCATGGGGCTGCGGGCTTTGCGGCGGCCGTCAGCCTCGGCGCCACCGACGCCTATGTGGCGCCTCTGCGCCAGCCCCCGAAGCATTTTCCGGTAGGGCCGCAGCTCTGGCCACAGCTCCCACGCCCGAAGAGCCAGGAGGGAAAGCCGTGCCTCGTTGCAAAGCTCTTTGGCAGCCGCTCGCGTGGCCCCACAGCCCGTGGGGCTGTGGGCTGTCTGTCAGCCGTCAGCCTCGACGCCACCGGCGCCTACGTAGCGCCGCCGCGCCAGCCTGCGAAGCATTTTCCGGTAGGGCCGCATCTCTGGCCACAGCTCCCACGCCCGAAGAGGCAGGAGGGAAAGCCGTGCCTCTTTGCAAAGCTCTTTGGCAGCCGCTCGCGTGGCCCCACAGCCCGTGGGGCTGCGGGCTTTGCGGCGGCCGTCAGCCTCGGCGCCACCGGCGCCCACCTGGCGCCGCCGCGCCAGCCCCCGAAGCATTTTCCGGTAGGGCCGCGGCTCTGGCAACAGCTCCCACGCCCGAAGAGCCAGGAGGGAAAGCCGTGCCTCGTTGGAAAGCTCTTTGGCAGCCGCTCACGTGGCCCCACAGCCCGTGGGGCTGCGGGCTTTCCGGCGGCCGTCAGCCTCGGCGCTACCGGCGCACAAGTGGCGCCGCCGCGCCGGCGCCCGAAGCATTTTCCGGTAGGGCCGCGGCTCTGGCCACAGCTCCCACGCCCGAAGAGCCAGGAGGGAAAGCCGTGCCTCGTTGGAAAGCTCTTTGGCAGCCGCTCGCGTGGCCCCACAGCCCGTGGGGCTGCGGGCTTTGCGGCAGCCGTCAGCCTCGGCGCCACCGGCGCCCACCTGGCGCCGCCGTGCCAGCCTGCGAAGCATTTTCCGGTAGGGCCGCGGCTCTGGCCACAGCTCCCACGCCCGAAGAGCCAGGAGGGAAAGCCGTGCCTCGTTGGAAAGCTCTTTGGCAGCCGCTCGCGTGGCCCCACAGCCCGTGGGGCTGCGGGCTTTCCGGCGGCCGTCAGCCTCGGCGCCACCGGCGCCCACCTGGAGCCGCCGCGCCAGCCCCTGAAGCATTTTCCAGTACGGACGCATCTCTGGCCACAGCTCCCACGCCCGAAGAGCCAGGAGGGAAAGCCGTGCCTCATTGGAAAGCTCTTTGGCAGCCGCTCGCGTGGCCCCACAGCCAGTGGGGCTGCGGGCTTTGCGGCGGCCGTCAGCCTCGGCGCCACCGGCGCCCACCTGGCGCCGCCGCGCCAGCCTGTGAATCATTTTCCGGTAGGGCCGCGTCTCTGGCCACAGCTCCCACGCCCGAAGAGCCAGGAGGGAAAGCCGTGCCTCATTGGAAAGCTCTTTGGCAGCCGCTCGCGTGGCCCCACAGCCCGTGGGGCTGCGGGCTTTGCGGCGGCCGTCAACCTCGGCGCCACCGGAGCCCACGTGGCGCCGCCGCGCCAGCCTGCGAAGCATTTTCCGGTAGGGCCGCGGCTCTGGCCACAGCTCCCACGCCCAAAGAGCCAGGAGGGAAAGCCGTGCCTCGTTGGAAAGCTCTTTGGCAGCCGCTCGCGTGGCCCCACAGCCCGTGGGGCTGCGGGCTTTCCGGCGGCCATCAGCCTCGGCGCCACCGGCGCCTATGTGGCGCCGCCGCGCCAGCCTGCGAAGCATTTTCCGGTAGGGCCGCGGCTCTGGCCACAGCTCCCACGCCCGAAGAGCCAGGAGGAAAAGCCGTGCCTCGTTGGAAAGCTCTTTGCAGCCGCTCGCGTGGCCCCACAGCCCGTGGTGCTGCGGGCTTTCCGGTGGCCGTCAGCCTCGGCACCACCGGCGCCCACCTGGCGCCTCTGCGCCAGCCTGCGAAGCATTTTCCGGTAGGGCCGCGGCTCTGGCCACAGCTCCCACGCCCGAAGAGCCAGGAGGGAAAGCCGTGCCTCGTTGGAAAGCTCTTTGGCAGCCGCTCGCGTGGCCCCACAGCCCGTGGGGCTGCGGGCTTTCCGGTGGCCGTCAGCCTCGGCGCCACCGGCGCCCACCTGGCGCCGCCGCGCCAGCCCCCGAAGCATTTTCCGGTAGGGCCGCGGCTCTGGCCACAGCTCCCACGCCCGAAGAGCCAGGAGGGAAAGCCGTGCCTCGTTGGAAAGCTCTTTGGCAGCCGCTCACGTGGCCCCACAGCCCGTGAGGCTGCGGGCTTTCCGGCGGCCGTCAGCCTTGGCGCCACCGGCGCCCACGTAGCGCCGCCGCGCCAGCCCCCGAAGCATTTTCCGGTAGGGCTGCGGCTCTGGCCACAGCTCCCACGCCCGAAGAGCCAGGAGGGAAAGCCATGCCTCGTTGCAAAGCTCTTTGGCAGCCGCTCGCGTGGCCCCACAGCCCGTGGGGCTGCGGGCTTTGCGGCGGCCGTCAGCCTTGGCGCCACCGACGCCTACGTAGCGCTGCCGCGCCAGCCCCCGAAGCATTTTCCGGTAGGGCTGCGGCTCTGGCCACAGCTCCCACGCCCGAAGAGCCAGGAGGGAAAGCCGTGCCTCGTTGCAAAGCTCTTTGGCAGCCGCTCGCGTGGCCCCACAGCCCGTGGGGCTGCGGGCTTTCCGGCGGCCGTCAGCCTCGGCACCACCCGCGCCCACCTGGCGGCGCCGCGCCAGCCTTCGAAGCATTTTCTGGTAGGGCCGCGGCTCTGGCCACAGCTCCCACGCCCGAAGAGCCAGGAGGGAAAGCCGTGCCTCCTTGGAAAGCTCTTCGGCAGCCGCTCGCGTGGCCCCACACCCCGTGGGGCTGCGGGCTTTGCGGCGGCCGTCAGCCTCGGCGCCACCGGCGCCCACCTGGCGCCGCCGCGCCAGCCTGCGAAGCATTTTCTGGTAGGGCCGCGGCTCTGGCCACAGCTCCCACGCCCGAAGAGCCAGGAGGGAAAGCCGTGCCTCGTTGAAAAGCTCTTTGGCAGCCGCTCGCGTGGCCCCACAGCCCGTGGGGCTGCGGGCTTTCCGGCGGCCGTCAGCCTCGGCGCCACCGGCGCCCACCTGGAGCCGCCGCGCCAGCCCCTGAAGCATTTTCCAGTACGGCCGCATCTCTGGCCACAGCTCCCACGCCCGAAGAGCCAGGAGGGAAAGCCGTGCCTCGTTGGAAAGCTCTTTGGCAGCCGCTCGCGTGGCCCCACAGCCCGTGGGGCTGCGGGCTTTGCGGCGGCCGTCAGCCTCGGCACCACCGGCGCCCACGTGGCGCCGCCGCGCCAGATTACGAAGCATTTTCGGGTAGGGCCGCGGCTCTGGCCACAGCTCCCACGCCCGAAGAGCCAGGAGGGAAAGCCGTGCCTCGTTGGAAAGCTCTTTGGCAGCCGCTCGCGTGGCCCCACAGCCCGTGGGGCTGCGGGCTTTCCGGCAGCCGTCAGCCTCGGCGCCACCTGCGCCCACGTGGCGCCGCCGCGCCAGCCTGCGAAGCATTTTCCGGTAGGGCCGCGGCTCTGGCCACAGCTCCCACGCCCGAAGAGCCAGGAGGGAAAGCCGTGCCTCGTTGGAAAGCTCTTTGGCAGCCGCTCGCGTGGCCCCACAGCCCGTGGGGCTGCGGGCTTTCCGGCGGCCGTCAGCCTCGGCGCCACCGGGGCCTATGTGGCGCCGCCGCGCCAGACTGTGAAGCATTTTCCGGTAGGGCCGCGGCTCTGGCCACAGCTCCCACGCCCGAAGAGCCAGGAGGAAAAGCCGTGCCTCGTTGGAAAGCTCTTTGCAGCCGCTCGCATGGCCCCACAGCCCGTGGTGCTGCGGGCTTTCCGGTGGCCGTCAGCCTCGGCGCCACCGGCGCCCACGTAGCGCCGCCGCGCCAGACCCCGAAGCATTTTCCTGTAGGGCTGCGGCTCTGGCCACAGCTCCCACGCCCGAAGAGCCAGGAGGGAAAGCCGTGCCTCGTTGCAAAGCTCTTTGGCAGCCGCTCGCGTGGCCCCACAGCCCGTGGGGCTGCGGGCTTTGCGGCGGCCGTCAGCCTTGGCGCCACCGACGCCTACGTAGCGCTGCCGCGCCAGCCTGTGAATCATTTTCCGGTAGGGCCGCGTCTCTGGCCACAGCTCCCACGCCCGAAGAGCCAGGAGGGAAAGCCGTGCCTCGTTGGAAAGCTCTTTGGCAGCCGCTCGCGTGGCCCCACAGCCCGTGGGGCTGCGGGCTTTGCGGCGGCCGTCAGCCTCGGCACCACCGGCGCCCACCTGGCGCCGCCGCGCCAGCCCCCGAAGCATTTTCCAGTAGGGCCGCGTCTCTGGCCACAGCTCCCACTCCCGAAGAGCCAGGAGTGAAAGCCGTGCCTCGTTGGAAAGCTCTTTGGCAGCCGCTCACGTGGCCCCACAGCCCGTGGGGCTGCGGGCTTTGCGGCGGCCGTCAGCCTCGGCGCCACCGGCGCCCACCTGGCGCCGCCGCGCCAGCCCCCGAAGCATTTTCTGGTAGGTCCGCGGCTCTGGCCACAGCTCCCACGCCCGAAGAGCCAGGAGGGAAAGCCGTGCCTCGTTGGAAAGCTCTTTGGCAGCCGCTCGCATGGCCCCACAGCCCGTGGGGCTGCGGGCTTTGCGGCGGCCGTCAGCCTCGGCGCCACCGGCACACACCTGGCGCCGCTGCGCCAGCCTGCGAAGCATTTTCCGGTAGGGCCGCGGCTCTGGCCACAGCTCCCACGCCCGAAGAGCCAGGAGGGAAAGCCGTGCCTCGTTGGAAAGCTCTTTGGCAGCCGCTCGCGTGGCCCCACAGCCCGTGGGGCTGCGGGCTTTCCGCCGGCCGTCAGCCTCGGCGCCACCGGCGCCCACCTGGCGCCGCCGCGCCAGCCCCCGAAGCATTTTCCGGTAGGGCCGCGGCTCTGGCCACAGCTCCCACGCCCGAAGAGCCAGGAGGGAAAGCCGTGCCTCGTTGGAAAGCTCTTTGGCAGCCGCTCACGTGGCCCCACAGCCCGTGAGGCTGCGGGCTTTCCGGCGGCCGTCAGCCTCGGCGCCACCGGCGCCCACGTAGCGCCGCCGCGCCAGCCCCCGAAGCATTTTCCGGTAGGGCTGCGGCTCTGGCCACAGCTCCCACACCCGAAGAGCCAGGAGGGAAAGCTGTGCCTCGTTGCAAAGCTCTTTGGCAGCCGCTCGCGTGGCCCCACAGCCCGTGGGGCTGCGGGCTTTGCGGCGGCCGTCAGCCTTGGCGCCACCGACGGCTACGTAGCGCTGCCGCGCCAGCCTGTGAATCATTTTCCGGTAGGGCCGCGTCTCTGGCCACAGCTCCCACGCCCGAAGAGCCAGGAGGGAAAGCCGTGCCTCGTTTTAAAGCTCTTTGGCAGCCGCTCGCGTGGCCCCACAGCCCGTGGGGCTGCGGGCTTTGCGGCGGCCGTCAGCCTCGGCGCCACCGGCGCCCACCTGGCGCCGCCGCGCCAGCCCCCGAAGCATTTTCCAGTAGGGCCGCGTCTCTGGCCACAGCTCCCACGCCCGAAGAGCCAGGAGGGAAAGCCGTGCCTCGTTGGAAAGCTCTTTGGCAGCCGCTCGCGTGGCCCCACAGCCCGTGGGGCTGCGGGCTTTGCGGCGGCCGTCAGCCTCGGCGCCACCGGCGCCCACCTGGCGCCGCCGCGCCAGCCCCCGAAGCATTTTCCGGTAGGGCCGCGGCTCTGGCCACATCTCCCACGCCCGAAGAGCCAGGAGGGAAAGCCGTGCCTCGTTGGAAAGCTCTTTGGCAGCCGCTCGCGTGGCCCCACAGCCCGTGGGGCTGCGGGCTTTGCGGTGGCCGTCAGCCTCGGCGCCACCGGCGCCCACCTGGCGCCGCTGCGCCAGCCTGCGAAGCATTTTCCGGTAGGGCCGCGGCTGTGGCCACAGCTCCCACGCCCGAAGAGCCAGGAGGGAAAGCCGTGCCTCGTTGGAAAGCTCTTTGGCAGCCGCTCGCGTGGCCCCACAGCCCGTGGGGCTGCGGGCTTTGCGGCGGCCGTCAGCCTCGGCGCCACCGGCGCCCACCTGGCGCCGCCGCGCCAGCCTGCGAAGTATTTTCTGGTAGGGCCGCGGCTCTGGCCACAGCTCCCACGCCCGAAGAGCCAGGAGGGAAAGCCGTGCCTCGTTGGAAAGCTCTTTGGCAGCCGCTCGCGTGGCCCCACAGCCCGTGGGGCTGCGGGCTTTGCGGCGGCCGTCAGCCTCGGCGCCACCGGCGCCCACGTGGCGCCGCCGCGCCAGCCTGCGAAGCATTTTCCGGTAGGGCCGCGGCTCTGGCCACAGCTCCCACGCCCGAAGAGCCAGGAGGGAAAGCCGTGCCTCGTTGGAAAGCTCTTTGGCAGCCGCTCGCGTGGCCCCACAGCCCGTGGGGCTGCGGGCTTTGCGGCGGCCGTCAGCCTTGGCGCCACGGACGCCTACGTAGCGCTGCCGCGCCAGCCTGTGAATCATTTTCCGGTAGGGCCGCGTCTCTGGCCACAGCTCCCACGCCCGAAGAGCGAGGAGGGAAAGCCGTGCCTCGTTGGAAAGCTCTTTGGCAGCCGCTCGCGTGGCCCCACAGCCCGTGGGGCTGCGGGCTTTGCGGCGGCCGTCAGCCTCGGCGCCACCGGCGCCCACCTGGCGCCGCCGCGCCAGCCCCCGAAGCATTTTCCGGTAGGGCCGCGGCTCTGGCCACAGCTCCCACGCCAGAAGAGCCAGGAGGGAAAGCCGTGCCTCGTTGGAAAGCTCTTTGGCAGCCGCTCGCGTGGCCCCACAGCCCGTGGGGCTGCGGGCTTTGCGGCGGCCGTCAGCCTCGGCGCCACCGGCGCCCACCTGGCGCGGCCGCGCCAGCCTGCGAAGCATTTTCCGGTAGGGCCGCGGCTCTGGCCACAGCTCCCACGCCCGAAGAGCCAGGAGGGAAAGCCGTGCCTCGTTGGAAAGCTCTTTGGCAGCCGCTCGCGTGGCCCCACAGCCCGTGGGGCTGTGGGCTGTCTGTCAGCCGTCAGCCTCGGCGCCACCGTCGCTTACGTAGCGCCGCCGTGCCAGCCTGCGAAGCATTTTCCGGTAGGGCCGCATCTCTGGCCACAGCTCCCACGCCCGAAGAGCCAGGAGGGAAAGCCGTGCCTCGTTGGAAAGCTCTTTGGCAGCCGCTTGCGTGGCCCCACAGCCCGTGGGGCTGCGGGCTTTGCGGCGGCCGTCAGCCTCGGTGCCACCGGCGCCCACCTGGCGCCGCCGTGCCAGCCCCCGAAGCATTTTCCGGTAGGGCCGCGGCTCTGGCCACAGCTCCCACGCCCGAAGAGCCAGGAGGGAAAGCCGTGCCTCGTTGGAAAGCTCTTTGGCAGCCGCTCGCGTGGCCCCACAGCCCGTGGGGCTGCGGGCTTTCCGGCGGCCGTCAGCCTCGGCGCCACCGGCGCCCACCTGGCGCCGCCGCGCCATCGCCCGAAGCATTTTCCTGTAGGGCCGCGGCTCTGGCCACAGCTCCCACGCCCGAAGAGCCAGGAGGGAAAGCCGTGCCTCGTTGGAAAGCTCTTTGGCAGCCGCTCACGTGGCCCCACAGCCCGTGGGGCTGCGGGCTTTGCGGCGGCCGTCAGCCTCGGTACCACCGGCGCCCACCTGGCGCCACCGCGCCAGCCTGTGAATCATTTTCCGGTAGGGCCGCGTCTCTGGCCACAGCTCCCACGCCCGAAGAGCCAGGAGGGAAAGCCGTGCCTCATTGGAAAGCTCTTTGGCAGCCGCTCGCGTGGCCCCACAGCCCGTGGGGCTGCGGGCTTTCCGGCGGCCGTCAGCCTCGGCGCCACTGGCGCCCACGTGGCGCCACCGCGCCAGCCTGCGAAGCATTTTCCGGTAGGGCCGCGGCTCTGGCCACAGCTCCCACGCCCGAAGAGCCAGGAGGGAAAGCCGTGCCTCGTTGGAAAGCTCTTTGGCAGCCGCTCGCGTGGCCCCACAGCCCGTGGGGCTGCGGGCTTTCCGGCGGACGTTAGCCTCGGCGCCACCTGCGCCCACGTGGCGCCGCCGCGCCAGCCTGCGAAGCATTTTCCGGTAGGGCCGCGTCTCTGGCCACAGCTCCCACGCCCGAAGAGCCAGGAGGGAAAGCCGTGCCTCGTTGGAAAGCTCTTTGGCAGCCACTCGCGTGGCCCCACAGCCCGTGGTGCTGCGGGCTTTGCGGCGGCCGTCAGCCTCGCCGCCACCGGCGCCTATGTGGCGCCTCTGCGCCAGCCTGCGAAGCATTTTCCGGTAGGGCCGCGGCTCTGGCCACAGCTCCCACGCCCGAAGAGCCAGGAGGGAAAGCCGTGCCTCATTGGAAAGCTCTTTGGCAGCCGCTCGCGTGGCCCCACAGCCCGTGGGGCTGCGGGCTTTGCGGCGGCCGTCAGCCTCGGCGCCACTGGCGCCTACGTAGTGCTGCCGCAACAGCCTGGGAAGCATTTTCCGGTAGGGCCGCGGCTCTGGCCACAGCTCCCACGCCCGAAGAGCCAGGAGGGAAAGCCGTGCCTCGTTGGAAAGCTCTTTGGCAGCCGCTCGCGTGGCCCCACACACCATGGGGCTGCGGGCTTTGCGGCGGCCGTCAGCCTCGGCGCCACCGGCGCCCACCTGGCGCCGCCGCGCCAGCCCCCGAAGCATTTTCCGGTAGGGCCGCGGCTCTGGCCACAGCTCCCACGCCCGAAGAGCCAGGAGGGAAAGCCGTGCCTCATTGGAAAGCTCTTTGGCAGCCGCTCGCGTGGCCCCACAGCCCGTGGGGCTGCGGGCTTTCCGGCGGCCGTCAGCCTCGGCGCCACCGGCGCCCACGTGGCGCCGCCGCGCCAGCCCCTGAAGCATTTTCCGGTACGGCCGCGGCTCTGGCCACAGCTCCCACACCCGAAGAGCCAGGAGGGAAAGCCGTGCCTTGTTGGAAAGCTCTTTGGCAGCCGCTCGCGTGGCCCCACAGCCCGTGGGGCTGCAGGCTTTCCGGCGGCCGTGAGCCTCGGTGCCACCGGCGCCCACCTGGCGCCGCCGCGCCAGCCCCCGAAGCATTTTCCGGTAGGGCCGCGGATCTGGCCACAGCTCCCACGCCCGAAGAGCCAGCAGGGAAAGCCGTGCCTCGTTGGAAAGCTCTTTGGCAACTGCTCGCGTGGCCCCACAGCCCGTGGGGCTGCGGGCTTTCCGGCGGCCGTCAGCCTCGGCGCCACCGGCGCCCACCTGGCGCCGCCGCGCCAGCCTGCGAAGCATTTTCCGGTAGGGCCGCGTCTCTGGCCACAGCTCCCACGCCCGAAGAGCCAGGAGGGAAAGCCATGCCTCGTTGGAAAGCTCTTTGGCAGCCGCTCGCGTGGCCCCACAGCCCGTGGGGCTGCGGGCTTTCCGGCGGCCGTCAGCCTCGGCGCCACCGGCGCCCACCTGGCGCCGCCGCGCCAGCCCCCGAAGCATTTTCCGGTAGGGCCGCATCTCTGGCCACAGCTCCCACGCCCGAAGAGCCAGGAGGGAAAGCCGTGCCTCGTTGGAAAGCTCTTTGGCAGCCGCTCGCGTGGCCCCACAGCCCGTGGGGCTGCGGGCTTTGCGGCGGCCGTCAGCCTCGGCGCCACTGGCGCCTATGTGGCGCCGCCGCGCCAGCCTGCGAAGCATTTTCCGGTAGGGCCGCGGCTCTGGCCACAGCTCCCACGCCCGAAGAGCCAGGAGGGAAAGCCGTGCCTCGTTGGAAAGCTCTTTGGCAGCCGCTCGCGTGGCCCCACAGCCCGTGGGGCTGCGGGCTTTGCGGCGGCCGTCAGCCTTGGCGCCACCGACGCCTACGTAGCGCTGCCGCGCCAGCCTGTGAATCATTTTCCGGTAGGGCCGCATCTCTGGCCACAGCTCCCATGCCCGAAGAGCCAGGAGGGAAAGCCGTGCCTCGTTGGTAAGCTCTTTGGCAGCCGCTCGCGTGGCCCCACAGCCCGTGGGGCTGCGGGCTTTGCGGCGGCCGTCAGCCTCGGCGCCACTGGCGCCTACGTAGCGCTGCCGCAACAGCCTGGGAAGCATTTTCTGGTAGGGCCGCATCTCTGGCCACAGCTCCCACGCCCGAAGAGCCAGGAGGGAAAGCCGTGCCTCGTTGGAAAGCTCTTTGGCAGCCGCTCGCGTGGCCCCACAGCCCGTGGGGCTGCGGGCTTTGCGGCGGCCGTCAGCCTCGGCGCCACCGGCGCCCACCTGGCGCCGCCACGCCAGCCCCCGCAGCATTTTCCGGTAGGGCCGCGGCTCTGGCCACAGCTCCCACGCCCGAAGAGCCAGGAGGGAAAGCCGTGCCTCATTGGAAAGCTCTTTGGCAGCCGCTCGCGTGGCCCCACAGCCCGTGGGGCTGCGGGCTTTCCGGCGGCCGTCAGCCTCGGCGCCACCGGCGCCCACCTGGCGCCGCCGCGCCAGCCCCTGAAGCATTTTCCGGTAGTGCCGCGTCTCTGGCCACAGCTCCCACGCCCGAAGAGCCAGGAGGGAAAGCTGTGCCTTGTTGGAAAGCTCTTTGGCAGCCGCTCGCGTGGCCCCACAGCCCGTGGGGCTGCGGGCTTTGCGGCGGCCGTCAGCCTCGGCGCCACCGGCGCCCACCTGGCGCCGCCGCGCCAGCCTCCGAAGCATTTTCCGGTAGGGCCGCGGCTCTGGCCACAGCTCCCACGCCCGAAGAGCCAGGAGGGAAAGCCGTGCCTCGTTGGAAAGCTCTTTGGCAGCCGCTCGCGTGGCCCCACAGCCCGTGGGGCTGCGGGCTTTGCGGCGGCCGTCAGCCTCGGCGCCACCGGTGCCCACTTGGTGCCGCCGCGCCAGCCTGCGAAGCATTTTCCGGTAGGGCCGTGGCTCTATTTCTCTAATTCTCTCTAATTCTCGGGATGCGTTAAAAAAATGGGAAAACCTGTAACTGCAGGCGTGAGGCGTCGGGACAGACTGAAATCTCTCATTTATACGTAAGGAATGTGTGTATTGAGAAATAATATTCGTTGGTGGGTGTGAAATAAGTTCAAAATAAAAACCTCCGTCTCTGAGGACTCGCTGACTCTGTGCTTCTGCGTTACACAAAAGGTCCCAGAATATAAAAGTACTTAAAAAATGCATTTACAGAAAGGTTTTAGTGTCAGAACAGACGGGTGAGCCGGCGGCCTGCGCGGACGTACGTGTTTAGGCAGATTCTCTGCGTAAGAGTGAACAGAAAACACAAATTACAGATATAACGTTTGTGTAAAATACAGATACAGCGTTTGTGTAAAATATAGATGTAACGTTTGTGTAAAATACAGATATAATATATGTATAAAACACAGATTAACGTTTGTGTAAAATACAAATATAATATATGTATAAAACACAGATTAACGTTTGTGTAAAGGGCGGCGCGACTGCGGGGGCCGGGGCTGCAGCTGGGCTCGTGCAGCCGGAAAGGAAAACAAAAAAAAAATGGGGAAAAAACCCCCATAATTCATGCGGGAAAAGGCCCAAATCCCCGATTCTCCCGTTCCGGCGGACGAGGCCCCCCCCCGCCCCCCCCCCCCTCCGGCCCCGCCGCCCCGCGCGGGGCGATGCCGCGTCCCCGGGGCTGGTTGCGGGGGGCAAGGCCGCGCTGGGCGGGTCCGGGGCGCGGCGGCGGCGGCTGCAGAGAGGCCGTGGGGCCCGGCGGCGCTGAGGGGCCGCGGGCGGCGGCGGCGCGTGGGAGCGGCGGGACCGAGGGCGGGTCCTGCGGGGGGGGGGGGGGGGCGGGGGGAGCGGCGCGTGCACTGTGGCCCCGCCTCCCGCCCTCCCCGGCCCCGCCCCCGGCAGCCCCGGCCACGCCCCCCACACCCCTCGGCCCCGCCCCTCGGCTCCGCAGCTCGTGCGCATGCGCGGCTTCGCGGCTGCCCGGTCCGGCGCCTGTCCCGAGAGAGCGGCGGCTGGAGGCCGAACCGGGACCGCCGGGGCACCGGCGAGCTCCGCGCCGCCTGGAGCGGCATCCGTGCCGCCCGCCCGGCCCCGAGAGCGGCCGTCGGCCCTCCAGTAATCGGCTCTTAACGCGTTAACGTGCCCCCGGCGGTGCCCGGCAGTTTTCCGGGCGTCCATCTCCATGGCCCCGCGGTCCTCAAGGACCCCGGAAGTGCCCCCTCAGTCAGCCGACGCGCGTCTCTATCGCACTTTAGTCCTCCAGGGGTCCCTTCAGTCAGCCGACGCGCGTCTCTATGGCAGTTTAGTCCTCTGGGAACCCGGAAGTGCCCCCTCAGTCAGCTGACGCGCGTCTCTATCGCACTTTAGTCCTCCAGGGGTCCCTTCAGTCAGCCGACGCGCATCTCTATGGCAGTTTAGTCCTCCAGGGGTCCCTTCAGTCAGCCGACGCGCATCTCTATGGCACTTTAGTCCTCCAGGACCCCGGAAGTGCCCCCTCAGTCAGCCGACACGCGTCTCTATGGCACTTTAGTCCTCCAGAAACCCGGAAGTGCCCCCTCAGTCAGCCGACGCGCGTCTCTATGGCACTTTAGTCCTCCGTGAACCCGGAAGTGCCCCCTCAGTCAGCCGACACGCGTCTCTATGGCAGTTTAGTCCTCCAGAAACCCGGAAGTGCCCCCTCAGTCAGCCGACGCGCGTCTCTATGGCAGTTTAGTCCTCCAGAAACTCGGAAGTGCCCCCTCAGTCAGCCGGCACGCGTCTCTATGGCAGTTTAGTCCTCCAGGGGCCCCCTCAGGCAGCCGACGCGCGTCTCTATGGCAGTTTAGTCCTCCAGGGGCCCCCTCAGGCAGCCGACGCGCGTCTCCGTGGTACTTTAGTCCTCCGGGAGCCCGGAAATGCCCATCAGTCTTCTGGGAATCCCATGATTCCAGCACTCTTCCCAGACCGCAAAGCGCGATGAACAGTTAACCACAAAAATATCCGAAGATCGCAAAAACAAAGCGACCCCTGTGGAACTCTCTTCTCCACAGCAACGACTGGACAGAAATCAACCCAAGGCGGTGAGAGAATCACCAGAGGCGAGTCCCAAAGGGACAGAAAAAGGGGTGGTGCTTCGCCTGCAGGGAACTTAAGGCAGGGGAAAAGCAGCTGCTGCTCCTGCGGCCGCCTTCGCGTCTCCTGGGGGTCGGCCCTGCCCCTTTCCCAGGGGATTGTGGGAAGGGCGGTGGGCGGGGCCCGGGGTATGTGAGCCCCCGCCCGGGCTCAGGAGCTTGTTCTGCTGCTGGGCCCCGGGGGGTCGGTGCTCTGCTGGGCCTTCGGTTGGCGGCAGCTCTGGGGCGGGCTCAGCTGTCTGGGGAGGCGCGTTTTGGCGTTTCGGGGGGCGGGGGTGAGAAGGGCTGAGCTGAGGCCTTCGGGAGCAGTAAACCTCCAGCCGCCTGTACGGCAGAAAGTTGGCTGGTCTGCTGCTTTTTTGTTTCCTTTTTCTCAGGTCAGTGACTTCATGATGCGTGTTTGGGGGGTGCCCGGATGGTTTAACAGCGTGCTTTGCTTTGCTTTGTTCTAGGAGCACCGCGTTTTCCTAGAATTCCTGACTTCTTTGAAGATGGAACTGTGGGTTTTTCACCGGTTTTGCAGTAGGCTGTGTGAATTGCTGATATTGTTTCTCTTAATTGGGCTGACGACGAGATTATCTTGTAGGGGTTACGGCGAGCGTTTTGTATGCGGCTGCATATGGCACTAGCGTTTCTCAAGAAAGCAGCAGGGACGTAAGGCGTAGCGTCGCTCAGGGTGTGGCGTGGCTCGTCACCTTCCCCCATTGCCCGCGGAGTGCCACGGTGTCCCTCGCGTGTTTGCAGCTGGCAGCAAACTGGGTTCGTCAGTCTCTGTCGTGTCGGTTTTGCCTTTGGATCTGGGTGTCGACGGGGTCCAGTCTGTTCTAGTCTCTTGCAGTTGAGGCGAGCTGGACGGTGTGGAGGAGGAGCGCGGGACTGGTGATGTCGCGGAAACGCAATGGTAATTTTGTGTTTGTTGGTATCGTCGGTGCCATAAATAATTGTTGCGGCAGCCTCCGACTCTGGAATCGACGCGACGCAGGTGAGCGGATTGCCGTGGCACCTCTGAGGACGAGGGTGTTGTGGAAGAGGTTGACATCTACTGTCATGGCGGTCGCTGCTGGAGCTGTGCTTTCTCTTTGTTTTGCCGATGAAGAGGAACGTGGTGACTGCAGGAACGCCTCAGTTAGCTGTTTGTTGTGGGTTTTTTTCGTCAAGGATGAATTCAGGCCACTGGCCCTCCGAAAGCGAAGTAGAGGGACAGGCGCTGGAGGGGGCCAAGGTTGGCAGTTTCAGGGAGGAGTTTTCAAGTCAGGGTAGAGCAGAGGCGTATCCAGGAGCAGTGTCCTCTGCGCAGGTAAAGGGGGCGGGTTACTCTTCAGCACAAAGGTAGCGTGTGCTGGGCAGGGCAGTTCTGGCCCGCGTCTGTTGTGTTGTTTGTGTGGTGTGTTTTCTGTGTCTTAAACCTTCCTTGGGACTCAGTGTCCTCTTTCCACTTGAGGAGCGCGGTCTGTATTTCAGGCACCATCCCTAGAGCCTCGAATGCCTGTCCCCATTGGCATTGCCCCAGTCGGGGGCTGCTTTTCTTGCATCATAAGCTTAAAGCGTGGCTGGGTCTTTAGAAACTCGGAAGTTTCTGGACGGTCCTCATCTGCGGCGTTGTTCCTGGCTGCGGGAGCAGCCCTGTTCTCTAGCCACCCCTTTTCAGTGACTGCGACTTCTTCCCTGCATCCTTAAGTTCTTCGGTCTTGAAGACCGGCTTCCCGCGCATACACCTCCTCAGTCTGAGAGTCACTCGTTGTCCCGGGCCGTTGCGTTGTCGTCATTTCCTGGGCTTTCCCTCGAGCCTTCTCACGTCACCGCCATGGGCCCGCAGGTCTTCTTGCCTGACAATCCCTTACGTCGTCGGGGTGTCATCCTTCTTGCTGGGAGTTTTCTCTGATCCGCGAGGTGCGTTGTTTGTGGCGTTGTGTGTAGCGTTGGTCTGTGCTTGTGCGTGTTGGGCTCGAAGCTGCTCTGCCCGGTCGCGTAGAGTCAGGGGCAGGGGGAAGAGCAGCAGGACTCTATGGGTAATACGTTGACGTAACGAGACTGTTGAGGCCAAGGTGGCACAGTCAACTCCCATCAAGGAGCCATCAGCAGGTGGTGTGGGCAGCTCTTTAATTAAGGGGTTTTTTGGGATGAGCAGAGCTGTGTGGGAGGGGCTGTTCCGCAGTAGTGACGCAGACTGCGTCTCCGAGATGTTAAAGCCGCTTTGTGTGGGGTGTCATGTTTGTGTAGTTTGGTTTCTTTTTGATGTCAGGCGGCAATTGTACTCCAGATGGTATTTCTAAGTCAAAAGACGACCTTTTCCGGAGGGGGTGTGTGGGGTGTCACACTGGGTCCCCCCCAAAAATGCCTGAAAATTCATGGGGGGAATGTGTGTTTAAAAATAGAATAAAACCTGTCTATATGGGCGTGAGGCATTGAAATAAAGAAGATTTTCTCATTTTTACAGATATTGTAAAATATGAGTTTATGTGTATAAACTCGTTTTTGTTCTAGCTACTGAGATGTTAATTAGGGTGCTTTATGCAGGTTCAGGAAACACGTGACTTGTAATTCCATGCTTTTTTGTTGCTTTCTGTATTTTGGGACGCAAGTAGCGCTGTGGTGTAAAAAGTCAAAGCGAGATTATCAATATGACTTTAAATTGCCAGCAGTTTACAATAAATAACTTATTTCACAGGGGAAGATGTTTTTGAGGAAGTTTTCTCCTAGAATCTGGTTCTGTTTTGTTATTCGCTCCCATCCAGAAAGGGGTTCTGGCAGAAGGTCGTTAGTGCACACGCTCTCGCTAGAAATGAGGAACGACCCCGTAGTAACAGATTGTGTCTGGGTTTGTATTTTTTTTGTTTTGAAGGACACTCAAGTACATAAATTTTAATAATAATGTTACCATTGCATTGAATAAGCCACTTTCCCGTAGAGATAAGTCTGATGTTTATTTTTTTTCTGTCTCACCTCTCTCTAACTGCTCCCCTGGACACACCGTTGATGCAATGGGAGGAGCAGATGATGCTTTTTCTAGCAAGGGTCGCTCTCACTCTTCACTACTTGTTAGATGGTAAAATTAAAGCAAATAACAACACCTGCTGCCCCTTCAGCTGCTTTTATGCTTCTGGGGGGCGGCCCCACCCTTTACCCAGGGGATTGTGGGAAAGGTGGTGGGCGGGGCCCGGGGTACATGAGCCACAGCTTCGGGTCAGGAGCTCGTTCTGCTGCTGGTCTTCTCCGGGGTCAGAGCTCTGGAGCTCCTTCGGTGTTGTCTTGGAGCTCGTGCGGCCGTTCGGGAAGGCTTGTTTTGGCGTTTGAACTAGCGTAGGTGAGACATCAGAGGTGAGACTCCTCAATGGAAGGGTGGTTGCCACAGAAAGTGGAGTTGTATGTTATCTTTTTTCTTTTTTTTTCCCCCCCCATATCTTTAGTTTCGTAGGGAGCATTTAGTTTGTTTAAATGGTTTAATAGTATGCATCTCTTCTTTTTTTTCTTGCTTATGGCAGGTGGTGTGTGTTTTACTATAATTTCTGACTTCACTGAAGATAAAATGTTGTATTTTTTTCCAATTTTGATGTATGCTACGTTAGTTGGTGTTTTTGTTAGTCTTAATTGGGTGCGTTATGAGATACTGGAGCAGGATTTAGGGCAAGCGTTTTGTAGGTATCTATATATTGAGTTTGTTTTGAGAAAGCAGCAGGGATGTAACAGCAGGGATGGCTCATCATTTCCCCCCAGAGCACACAGGGCATCACGGTGGCCCTGAAGCTCTTGTAGGAGGCTACCGGTAGGTTCTGTAACTGTTTTCCTGGCTTTCCGGGTCTGTAGCAGAGCCCGGAGTCTCTGTGAAGGCAGAAGACGGGAGGTGTCTGCCACACACAGGGCTCAGAAGAGCAGGTCCCGAGGAGCGGTTGGAAAATCAGGGGCAGGAGTTGTGGGGGGGCAGTGGGTCTCCTTCCCTGACGGCTCAGGAGAAGGGAGGGAGTCTCTAAAGTTTTGGCATTAGGGGATGGCTGGGCAAGGGAGGCGGGTTCATGTGTCTTTCTCAAGCCAGTCTTGTAGTTGGGTTTGGTTGTCGATGGTGTCTGGTCTGCTCTAGGCTCTCGCATTTGAGGCAAGACAGATGGTATCGAGGAGGAGCACGGGACTGGTGGGTTGGCAGAAGCGCGGTGGTCATGTTGTGTTTCTTGGTATCTTAGGTGCCGTGAATAACCGTCGCTGCAGCATCCGACTCTAGAATCGGCGCGGGGCAGGCAATCAGACTGCGTCAGCGTTCAGGAGGCTTGAGGGGTTTTGTGGAGGAGGTCGGCATCTCCCCTCGGGGCACTTATTGCTGGTGTTGGGGCTGCTCTTGCGATGACTTTTCCTTTTCCTTTTGCAGAGGAAGAGGAGTAAGCCGGTGACCGCAGGAACGTATCGGATGGTTGTGTCTTGTGGACTATGTCGAGGATGGAATCAGATGCTAGCCCTCCAAAAGCTAAGTTGAGAGACCAGCACCGGAGAGGGGCGGAGGCTGACAACTGTGTAATGGGGTCTTTGATGTTAGTGTAGGGGGGAGGGCTGTTCTGGGGCACAGTCTCCTTTGGGCAGGTAAATGACGTAGCTTACTGTCCGGTGTGATGTGAACGCAACCTGGGCAGGGCAGTTCCAGCCTGTGTGTGTTGTCGTGTCGTTCGACACGGTTGGGTAGTCATCTGGAATTAATTGGCTCTCAGTAGGTTGGGTGCGGGGGTGTTTCATTAGTGGGTGTTGGCATAAGCAGAGCCAAGTCGGAGAGGCTGTTCACAGCCAGTGAAGGATGCAGTATCTCAAAGACGTTCGGGCTGCTTTGTGTGGGGTGTAATGTTTGTGGGCTTTTTCTGTGGTTTTTTTTTTTTTTTTTGATGGCAGGCTGTAGTTGGATCTAATTGAACAGTGTTCCGAAGTAGAAACAAGACCTTTGGAATTAAGCTATTGCTCTGCATCAGGGTAGTGTTGGATTTTTTTTTTCTCTTTTTAGATGCCGAGAGACGAGATGTGCAGGGTGACGCAGGGGAGCAGAGAGGAGCGCTGTACGGAGGTGGCTCGGCATGTGGCGTTAGAGGGAAGATGTGACTGGCGCCTCTATGAATACAATTGGGTGCTTTTTTTTCTCATGTGAATGAAGACAGAAGATAGGAGTCGATGGTGTGGCGGTTTGGCAGAAGCGCAGTGGTAAAGTTGTGTTTCTTGGTCTCTTAGGTGCTGTGAATAACTATCACCGCAGCCTCGGACTCCGGAATCGGCGCGGAGCGGGCGAGCAGAACGCCATGGCCTTCGGGAGGCTGAAGGTGTCGTGGAAGAGGTTGGCGTCTCCTCTCAGGATGCTTATTGCTGGTGCTGTGGCGGCCTCTGGGGTTATTTTTTATTTTCCTTTTGCAGAGGAAGAGGAGGAACCTGGTGACTGCGGAAATGTATCGGATGGCCGGTTTTTGCGGACCGCATCGAAGAAGGATTCAGACGCCTGGCCCTCCAAAAGCTAAGTTGACAGTCAGGCGCCGGAGAGGGGCCGAGGTGGACAATTGCAAAATGGGGTCTTTGACGTTAGCGTAGTGGCGAGGGCTGTCCCGGGGCACAGTCATATTTAGGAAGGTAAAGGATGTTGCTTACTGTTCAGTGTGACGCTAGCGTGTCCCGGGCAGGGCAGTTCCAGCCTGTGCGTGTTGTCATGTCGTTCATGTGGTCTGTGTTGTGTATCTTCGCCCCTTCTTGGGTCTCGAGGTCATCTTTGAGCTCCAGGAGCACGACGTGGGGCCCTGGGCGTCATCCTTAGGGTCTCGACTGCTTGGGCCTGTGGGCGTAGCACCATTCATCTGATGCTTTTCTTGCGTTAGCATCTTAAAGCGTGCATCAGTCTTGCCTCTCGGAAGTTTCTGGACGGCCCACTTCCACATCTGGGAGTTCTTCCCTGCGTCGTTACGTTCTTAGGTCTTGAAGCCAGGCTTCCTGCACGTCCATCTTATTGGGCTCAACAGTCCATTCTTATTCCGTACCATCACGTTCCACAGTTTGCTTCAGGGGGTTCCGTAGAGCGTCTTCACGTTGACATCATCACGATCCCACAGATTTTCTTGCACGATGGTGACTTTGGTCCCCGTGTCATCTTTCTTGCTGAGAGTTTTCTCTCATCTTTGAGGCGTGTCGTTCGTAGCGTTCCGTGTAGTGTCTGTCTGTAACCGTGAGTGTGTGGCTCGGGTCCGCCCTGCCCGGACGCGTAGTGTCCAGGGTGGGTGGAATCCTGTGGAGAGTCTATATGTAGTACGTGAATCCCTGTAGATCGGGGCAAAGGTGTTAGAGTCATCTCAGGGTAGCCATCGGGAGGCTGTGTAGACACCTCTTCTGTTTTGTTTGGGAAGAGCAGAGGCATGTTGGGAAGGCAACACAGCAGCAGTGAAGAAGAGTTCATGTGGAAGAGGGTACGGCTGGTTTTGGTGCGGATTTTTTTTTTGTAACTTTCTTTGTGTACGGTTGTATTTGGACCTTAGATGGTATTTGTGAAAAGGTGCAAGACTTTTTGTTGTTATGACTCTATTGCTCTGCCTCAGGGTGATTTCTCTGATGTCGTTCTTGCAGATGCAGCGGGACAAGCTTGGCGGGGCAGCGTAGAGGAGGAGAGCGACGTAAGAAGGTGGGTCAGCACGTGGTGTTAGAGAGAAGATGTGGCTCTGAGTACTGTATGTATTGGTTCTTTCCAATTTGAAGTTTTGAAGCAATGAATGACGTGGGATGTGGGGATGGGGATGAGTCAGTCAAGGTCAGCAGGGGCGGGTGGGCTGAAGTATCACATCTGCCTCAGAGGGAGCAACTTTCAAGTTGTAAAGCAACCCGTGTCGGTTGGGTTTTATGGGTGGTTTGCGAGCCTTCAGGTTGCACGCCTCGGGGGAGGACGGGCGGGCAAGGTGAGGGAGCGGGAGATGGGAATTTGGTAGGTTTTGGGCGGTATCTCGGCGTGCGTTTCTTCGGTTGGTGTGACACGCAGGGTCAGAGGGGCGATGCTGCACGCCCACTGAGTAGTCCCAGCGAGTGAGGCGGTTGTGGACACGTTGGGGAGCTCAGGGGAGTGTTTGTCTTTGGTTTTGCAGGCGCCGCAGGCATCCGGAGCCGGACGAGCGTTGGAGGTGAGCTGGGTAGCAGAGAGGTAGCGCATGGGGGTGGTGGTTTCCCGTAAGCTCAACAGGAATATTGTGTGTCTTAGGTGTTTTAGGTGCCAGAACCAGAGAGTGCCACGAAGTCCGAATCCGGAATCCATGCGGAGCAGGTGAGCAGGAGGGTACGGCGCGTGTGATGCGGGGGATATTGCGGTACAACTTAGTGTTGACCGACGCGATGGTGCCTGATGGCACCATTTTGTGCAAATCGGGATTACGTTGCTCAGGAACTTCCTTGACTGCCATTTGAGATGGTCTTGCGTCGTACGCTTAAGAACTTGGTTCCGTACTGTGTTCTTGTATATTTGAAATAGTATTGCTCCGCCTCACTCAGTATCGGTTTCGCATCGTGTTGCCCCGTCACGCTCTTGACTGCTCTGTGATCTATTCTGGCATCGTACCACACCGTGTTGCGTGTTTTTTTTTTTTAATCGGTTGTTCTTTGACTGTGTAATGCCTTGTACCGCCCTCTATTGCGTTACGTCTCACGTTATATTGCCCCGTCGTAGCCTTGACTGCCTTCTGATCTGTTCGGGCCTCGTACCACACTGTATTGCGGGTTTTTTTAATCGGTTGTTCTTCATTTGGGGTTGTTCTTCATTTGGCTTTCTAATGCCTTGTACTGCCCTGTATCGTGTAACATCTCGCATTATATTGCCCCGTCGTAGTCTCGACTGCCTTCTGATCTACTCTGGCCTCGCACCGCACTGTATTGTGTGGTTTTTAATGGGTTCTTCTTTATTTGCCTGTGTAATGCCTTGTACTGCCCTGTATTGTGTTACTTCTCGCGTTATAGTGCGCTGTCACTGTCTTGACTGCCTTCTGATCTTTTCTGGTGTTACAGTTGAACGTATGCTGGGTTTCTTAATGGGTTGTTCATTTGGCTGCATGTTGCCTTGGTATGGTGTTGCATCTTGCATTGTATTGCCCTGTCACTGTCTCGACGGTCATTTTACACCTTCCGTCCTAGGACCGCGCTGTGTTGTGAGTTCTTTCATGGGGTGGTTGTTTCCTTGACTGTGTCGCCTGGTAGGGCCCCGTATCGCGTTACGTCTTGCCTTGTATTGCTCTGTCATTGTGGTGACCGACATCTGATATAGTCTACTATTGCGTGGCACTGTACCGTCAATTCTTTCATTGTCTGCTCTGCATTTGATTGTACGTTGCCTTGTACTGCCCTGTGTAAGGTTAGATCTTGCATGGTGTTGCCCTGTCGTTGTCTTGCCAGTTATTTTAGAGTCTCTGGCACTGTATTGTGCAATTTTTAACCGGTTGTTCTGTATTTGACCGCTGTTGGGATGTCACCCCCCTTTTTCCCCCGGGCTGCTGCTCGAGCTATAACGACCAGGAGGAGTCGCTACGAGTGGCACTTGAACTTTGTGGGATGGCTGGCACCAGAGTCAAGACACTGTGAGTCAGTTAGCTCGCTATAGACCTAGCGGACAGACCAAGAGCCCTTGGAGCTTTCTTGCAAGGCAGCGGCCTGTTCACCAGCATTTCCCGGGGACACTCACTTAAGGTTCTGCTCCTCGAGGCTGAGAGAAGCCTTGCCACAACAGATTCTGGGTCAGTGACTAACAGCATGCCAGACTTTGCCATCTTGGCTGAGCGATACCAAGGGTTTGATCACGCAGATATGATCCTTTAGAGGTGAACCGTTGCCCAAGTCCGGGGCGAGGATGGGATCCAGCCGCACCTAGACTCCTCTCGGAGAAGGAGTTTAGAAAGCAAGGGGGTCCTTTCCGAGCTAGGAATTGGATCCAGCCGCACCTAGACTCCTCTCGGAGAAGGAGTTTAGAAAGCAAGGGGGTCCTTTCCAAGCCTCGTGACTCAAGGGGAGGGTCTCCCAGACAGCTCGTCTGACCCTGGCCCCTAGGCAGGAAATAATCCAGGGTACGTGGCCACAGAACCTGATAAAGCGCTGTGACGTGCGCTGCTGCCTTTGGAGAATCACTGTGTTGATGTTTCTGAATGTTTCTCTACTTCTCTCAGGACTGAAGTGAATCGCTCCACCCGCCACAACTGCATCTTGCCTTGTCCAGCCCCGTATTGGGTTACCTCTCGCCTTGTATTGCCCTGTCCTTCTTTTGGTTGCCATCTGACCCATGGTGTCAGAGTAGTGCACTGCACTGTGAAATTTTTGACTGTCTGTTATTTATTTGACTGAGTGTTGCCTTGTACTGCCTTGTGTACTGCGACGTAGTGCTTTGTATTGCCCTGTAATTGCCTTGACTGCCATCCGAGACGTTTTGAGATCGTACAGCAGCGTAGTGCGGGTTTTCTGGTCAGCTGTTCTTTATTTGACTGCGTACTGCCTTGCGCTGCCCTGCACGGTGTTCCGTCTCGCGTTGTCATTGTCTCGACCGACATGTGGGATTGTTTGCCATTGTACTGCAGTGTGGTTTGGGTATCGTAGTTTACTGTTCTTCATTTGACTGCGTATTGCCTTGTACTGACCTGTATAACGTTATGTCTTGCACTGCGTTGCCCTGGCATTGTCTTGACCGACATCTGAGACTGTCTGGCATTGTACTGGACTGTATTGGGAGTCTTGTAATTTGCTCTAATGTATTTGTCTGCGAATCGGGTTGTACTGCCCTGTATACTGTAACGTGTGGCATTGTACCGCCCGTGACTGGCTTAACGGCGGCTTTAGAGATTCTGTCGTAAGACTGCACTCCGTTGTGAATTTCTCTATTGGTGATTCTGTGACAGCGTATTGCCTGGCACTGCCCCGTACTGTGTTACGCTTTACGTTGTATCGCTCTGTCATTGTCTTCAATGAGATGTGACACTTACAAACATACGATGGCACTGTCCATTGGCTATTCTTTATTTGAGCATGTATTGATGGGTAGCGCTCTGCATAATGTCAAGTGGTGCACTGTCTTGACTTTAAAATAGAAATGCTATAGGCTGGTGTAGCGCCAAGTGGGAAAGGGTGGTTGTGAGATTCTAAAGGCAGCAGGAAAGCCCCCAGTCCCACGTGGCGCCGCCGCGCCAGCCCCCGAAGCATTTTCCGGTAGGGCTGCGGCTCTGGCCACAGCTCCCACGCCCGAAGAGCCAGGAGGGAAAGCCGTGCCTCGTTGGAAAGCTCTTTGGCAGCCGCTCGCGTGGCCCCACAGCCCGTGGGGCTGCGGGCTTTGCGGCGGCCGTCAGCCTCGGCGCCACCGGCGCCTACATGGCGCCGCCGCGCCAGCCCCCGAAGCATTTTCCGGTAGGGCCGCGGCTCTGGCCACAGCTCCCACGCCCGAAGAGCCAGGAGGAAAAGCCGTGCCTTGTTGGAAAGCTCTTTGGCAGCCGCTCGCGTGGCCCCACAGCCCGTGGGGCTGCGGGCTTTGCGGCGGCCGTCAGCCTTGGCACCACCGGCGCCTACGTGGCGCCGCTGCGCCAGCCCCCGAAGCATTTTCCGGTAGGGCCGCGGCTCTGGCCACAGCTCCCACGCCCGAAGAGCCAGGAGGGAAAGCCGTGCCTCGTTGGAAAGCTCTTTGGCAGCCGCTCGCGTGGCCCCACAGCCCATAGGGCTGCGGGCTTTGCGGCGGCCGTCAGCCTCGGCGCCACCGACGCCCACCTGGCGCCGCCGAGCCAGCCTGCGAAGCATTTTCTGGTAGGGCCGCGTCTCTGGCCACAGCTCCCACGCCCGAAGAGCCAGGAGGGAAAGCCGTGCCTCGTTGGAAAGCTCTTTGGCAGCTGCTCGCGTGGCCCCACAGCCGTTGTGCTGCGGTCTTTGCGGCGGCCGTCAGCCTCGGCGCCACCGGCGCCTACATGGCGCCGCTGCGCCAGCCCCCGAAGCATTTTCCGGTAGGGCCGCAGCTCTGTCCACAGCTCCCACGCCCGAAGAGCCAGGAGGAAAAGCCGTGCCTTGTTGGAAAGCTCTTTGGCAGCCGCTCGCGTGGCCCCACAGCCCGTGGGGCTGCGGGCTTTGCGGCGGACGTCAGCCTCGGCGCCACCGGCGCCCACCTGGCGCCGCCGCGGTAGCCTGCGAAGCATTTTCCGGTAGGGCCGCGGCTCTGGCCACAGCTCCCACGCCCGAAGAGCCAGGAGGGAAAGCCGTGCCTCGTTGGAAAGCTCTTTGGCAGCCGCTCGCGTGGCCCCACAGCCCGTGGGGCTGCGGGCTTTGCGGCGGCCGTCAGCCTCGGCGCCACCGGCGCCCACGTGGCGCCGCCGCGCCAGCCCCCGAAGCATTTTCCGGTAGGGCCGCGGCTCTGGCCACAGCTCCCACGCCCGAAGAGCCAGGAGGAAAAGCCATGCCTTGTTGGAAAGCTCTTTGGCAGCCGCTCGCGTGGCCCCACAGCCCGTGGGGCTGTGGGCTTTGCGGCGGCCGTCAGAGTCGGCGCCACCGGCGCCCACCTCTTGCTGCAGCACCAGCGTGCGAAGCATTTTCCGGTAGGGCCGCGTCTCTGGCCACAGCTCCCACGCCCGAAGAGCCAGGAGGGAAAGCCGTGCCTCGTTGAAAAGCTCTTTGGCAGACGCTCGCGTGGCCCCACAGCCCGTGCGGCTGCAGGCTTTGCGGCGGCCGTCAGCCTCGGCGCCACCGGCGCCTACGTGGCGCCGCCGCAGCAGCCCCCGAAGCATTTTCCGGTAGGGCCGCGGCTCTGGCCACAGCTCCCACGCCCGAAGAGCCAGGAGGGAAAGCCGTGCCTCGTTGGAAAGCTCTTTGGCAGCTGCTCGCGTGGCCCCACACCCCGTGGGGCTGCGGGCTTTCCGGCGGCCGTCAGCCTCGGCGCCACCGGCACCCACCTGGCGCCGCCGCGCCAGTCCCCGAAGCATTTTCCGGTAGGGCCGCGGCTCTGGCCACAGCTCCCACGCCCAAAGAGCCAGGAGGGAAAGCCGTGCCTCGTTGGAAAGCTCTTTGGCAGCCGCTCGCGTGGCCCCACAGCCCGTGGGGCTGTGGCCTTTGCGGCGGCAGTCAGCCTCGGCGCCACTGGCGCCTACGTGGCGCTGCCGCGCCAGCCCCCGAAGCATTTTCCGGTAGGGCCGCGGCTCTGGCCACAGCTCCCACGCCCGAAGAGCCAGGAGGGAAAGCCGTGCCTCGTTGGAAAGCTCTTTGGCAGCCGCTCGCGTGGCCCCACAGCCCGTGGGGCTGCGGGCTTTCAGGCGGCCGTCAGCCTCGCCGCCACCGGTGCCCACCTGGCGCCGCCGCGCCAGCCTGCGAAGCATTTTCCGGTAGGGCCGTGGCTCTATTTCTCTAATTCTCTCTAATTCTCGGGATGCGTTAAAAAAATGGGAAAACCTGTAACTGCGGGCGTGAGGCATCGGGACAGACCGAAATCTCTCATTTATACGTAAGGAATGTGTGTATCGAGAAATAATATTCGTTTGTGGGTGTGAAATAAGTTCAAAATAAAAACCTCCGTCTCTGAGGACTCGCTGATTCTGTGCTTCTGCGTTACACAAAAGGTCCCAGAATATAAAAGTACTTAAAAAATGCATTTACAGAAAGGTTTTAGTGTCAGAACAGACGGGTGAGCCGGCGGCCTGCGCGGACGTACGTGTTTAGGCAGATTCTCTGCGTAAGAGTGAACAGAAAACACAAATTACAGATATAACGTTTGTGTAAAATACAGATACAGCGTTTGTGTAAAATATAGATGTAATGTTTGTGTAAAATACAGATATAATATATGTATAAAACACAGATTAACGTTTGTGTAAAATACAGATATAATATATGTATAAAACACAGATTAACGTTTGTGTAAAGGGCGGCGCGACTGCGGGGGCCGGGGCTGCAGCTGGGCTCGTGCAGCCGGAAAGGAAAACAAAAAAAAAAATGGGGAAAAAACCCCCATAATTCATGCGGGAAAAGGCCCAAATCCCCGATTCTCCCGTTCCGGCGGACGAGGCCCCCCCCCGCCCCCCCCCCCCCCCGGCCCCGCCGCCCCGCGCGGGGCGATGCCGCGTCCCCGGGGCTGGTTGCGGGGGGCAAGGCCGCGCTGGGCGGGTCCGGGGCGCGGCGGCGGCGGCTGCAGAGAGGCCGCGGGGCCCGGCGGCGCTGAGGGGCCGCGGGCGGCGGCGGCGCGTGGGAGCGGCGGGACCGAGGGCGGGTCCTGCGGGGGGGGGGGGGGGCGGGGGGAGCGGCGCGTGCGCTGTGGCCCCGCCTCCCGCCCTCCCCGGCCCCGCCCCCGGCAGCCCCGGCCACGCCCCCTGCGCCCCTCGGCCCCGCCCCTCGGCTCCGCAGCTCGTGCGCATGCGCGGCTTCGCGGCTGCCCGGTCCGGTGCCTGTCCCGAGAGAGCGGCGGCTGGAGGCCGAACCGGGACCGCCGGGGCACCGGCGAGCTCCGCGCCGCCTGGAGCGGCATCGGTGCCGCCCGCCCGGCCCCGAGAGCGGCCGTCGGCCCTCCAGTAATCGGCTCTTAACGCGTTAACGCGCCCCCGGCGGTGCCCGGCAGTTTTCCGGGCGTCCATCTCCATGGCCCCGCGGTCCTCAAGGACCCCGGAAGTGCCCCCTCAGTCAGCCGACGCGCGTCTCTATCGCACTTTAGTCCTCCAGGGGTCCCTTCAGTCAGCCGACGCGCGTCTCTATGGCAGTTTAGTCCTCCGGGAACCCGGAAGTGTCCCCTCAGTCAGCTGACGCGCGTCTCTATGGCAGTTTAGTCCTCCAGGGGTCCCTTCAGTCAGCCGACGCGCGTCTCTATGGCAGTTTAGTCCTCCAGGGGTCTCTTCAGTCAGCCGACGCGCATCTCTATGGCACTTTAGTCCTCCAGGACCCCGGAAGTGCCCCCTCAGTCAGCCGACGCGCGTCTCTATGGCACTTTAGTCCTCCAGAAACCCTGAAGTGCCCTCTCAGTCAGCCGACGCGCGTCTCTATGGCACTTTAGTCCTCCAGAAACCCTGAAGTGCCCTCTCAGTCAGCCGACGCGCATCTCTATGGCACTTTAGTCCTCCAGGACCCCGGAAGTGCCCCCTCAGTCAGCCGACGCGCGTCTCTATGGCACTTTAGTCCTCCGTGAACCCGGAAGTGCCCCCTCAGTCAGCCGACGCGCGTCTCTATGGCAGTTTAGTCCTCCAGAAACCCGGAAGCGCCCCCTCAGTCAGCCGACGCGCGTCTCTATGGCAGTTTAGTCCTCCAGAAACTCGGAAGTGCCCCCTCAGTCAGCCGGCACGCGTCTCTATGGCAGTTTAGTCCTCCAGGGGCCCCCTCAGGCAGCCGACGCGCGTCTCTATGGCAGTTTAGTCCTCCAGGGGCCCCCTCAGGCAGCCGACGCGCGTCTCCGTGGTATTTTAGTCCTCCGGGAGCCCGGAAATGCCCATCAGTCTTCTGGGAATCCCATGATTCCAGCACTCTTCCCAGACCGCAAAGCGCGATGAACAGTTAACCACAAAAATATCCGAAGATCGCAAAAACAAAGCGACCCCTGCGGAACTCTCTTCTCCACAGCAACGACTGGACAGAAATCAACCCAAGGCGGTGAGAGAATCACCAGAGGCGAGTCCCAAAGGGACAGAAAAAGGGGTGGTGCTTCGCCTGCGGGGAACTTAAGGCAGGGGAAAAGCAGCTGCTGCTCCTGCGGCCGCCTTCGCGTCTCCTGGGGGTCGGCCCTGCCCCTTTCCCAGGGGATTGTGGGAAGGGCGGTGGGCGGGGCCCGAGGGCGGTGGGCGGGGCCCGGGGTACGTGAGCCCCCGCCCGGGCTCAGGAGCTCGTTCTGCTGCTGGGCCCCGGGGGGTCGGTGCTCTGCTGGGCCTTCGGTTGGTGGCAGCTCTGGGGCGGGCTCAGCTGTCTGGGGAGGCGCGTTTTGGCGTTTCGGGGGGCGGGGGTGAGAAGGGCTGAGCTGAGGCCTTCGGGAGCAGTAAACCTCCAGCCGCCTGTACGGCAGAAAGTTGGCTGGTCTGCTGCTTTTTTGTTTCCTTTTTCTCAGGTCAGTGACTTCGTGATGCGTGTTTGGGGGGTGCCCGGATGGTTTAACAGCGTGCTTTGCTTTGCTTTGTTCTAGGAGCACCGCGTTTTCCTAGAATTCCTGACTTCTTTGAAGATGGAACTGTGGGTTTTTCACCGGTTTTGCAGTAGGCTGTGTGAATTGCTGATATTGTTTCTCTTAATTGGGCTGACGACGAGATTATCTTGTAGGGGTTACGGCGAGCGTTTTGTATGCGGCTGCATATGGCACTAGCGTTTCTCAAGAAAGCAGCAGGGACGTAAGGCGTAGCGTCGCTCAGGGTGTGGCGTGGCTCGTCACCTTCCCCCATTGCCCGCGGAGTGCCACGGTGTCCCTCGCGTGTTTGCAGCTGGCAGCAAACTGGGTTCGTCAGTCTCTGTCGTGTCGGTTTTGCCTTTGGATCTGGGTGTCGACGGGGTCTGGTCTGTTCTAGTCTCTTGCAGTTGAGGCGAGCTGGACGGTGTGGAGGAGGAGCGCGGGACTGGTGATGTCGCGGAAACGCAATGGTAATTTTGTGTTTGTTGGTATCGTCGGTGCCATAAATAATTGTTGCGGCAGCCTCCGACTCTGGAATCGACGCGACGCAGGTGAGCGGATTGCCGTGGCACCTCTGAGGACGAGGGTGTTGTGGAAGAGGTTGACATCTACTGTCATGGCGGTCGCTGCTGGAGCTGTGCTTTCTCTTTGTTTTGCCGATGAAGAGGAACGTGGTGACTGCAGGAACGCCTCAGTTAGCTGTTTGTTGTGGGTTTTTTTCGTCAAGGATGAATTCAGGCCACTGGCCCTCCGAAAGCGAAGTAGAGGGACAGGCGCTGGAGGGGGCCAAGGTTGGCAGTTTCAGGGAGGAGTTTTCAAGTCAGGGTAGAGCAGAGGCGTATCCAGGAGCAGTGTCCTCTGCGCAGGTAAAGGGGGCGGGTTACTCTTCAGCACAAAGGTAGCGTGTGCTGGGCAGGGCAGTTGTGGCCCGCGTCTGTTGTGTTGTTTGTGTGGTGTGTTTTCTGTGTCTTAAACCTTCCTTGGGACTCAGTGTCCTCTTTCCACTTGAGGAGCGCGGTCTGTATTTCAGGCACCATCCCTAGAGCCTCGAATGCCTGTCCCCATTGGCATTGCCCCAGTCGGGGGCTGCTTTTCTTGCATCATAAGCTTAAAGCGTGGCTGGGTCTTTAGAAACTCGGAAGTTTCTGGACGGTCCTCATCTGCGGCGTTGTTCCTGGCTGCGGGAGCAGCCCTGTTCTCTAGCCACCCCTTTTCAGTGACTGCGACTTCTTCCCTGCATCCTTAAGTTCTTCGGTCTTGAAGACCGGCTTCCCGCGCATACACCTCCTCAGTCTGAGAGTCACTCGTTGTCCCGGGCCGTTGCGTTGTCGTCATTTCCTGGGCTTTCCCTCGAGCCTTCTCACGTCACCGCCATGGGCCCGCAGGTCTTCTTGCCTGACAATCCCTTACGTCGTCGGGGTGTCATCCTTCTTGCTGGGAGTTTTCTCTGATCCGCGAGGTGCGTTGTTTGTGGCGTTGTGTGTAGCGTTGGTCTGTGCTTGTGCGTGTTGGGCTCGAAGCTGCTCTGCCCGGTCGCGTAGAGTCAGGGGCAGGGGGAAGAGCAGCAGGACTCTATGGGTAATACGTTGACGTAACGAGACTGTTGAGGCCAAGGTGGCACAGTCAACTCCCATCAAGGAGCCATCAGCAGGTGGTGTGGGCAGCTCTTTAATTAAGGGGTTTTTTGGGATGAGCAGAGCTGTGTGGGAGGGGCTGTTCCGCAGTAGTGACGCAGACTGCGTCTCCGAGATGTTAAAGCCGCTTTGTGTGGGGTGTCATGTTTGTGTAGTTTGGTTTCTTTTTGATGTCAGGCGGCAATTGTACTCCAGATGGTATTTCTAAGTCAAAAGACGACCTTTTCCGGAGGGGGTGTGTGGGGTGTCACACTGGGTCCCCCCCAAAAATGCCTGAAAATTCATGGGGGGAATGTGTGTTTAAAAATAGAATAAAACCTGTCTATATGGGCGTGAGGCATTGAAATAAAGAAGATTTTCTCATTTTTACAGATATTGTAAAATATGAGTTTATGTGTATAAACTCGTTTTTGTTCTAGCTACTGAGATGTTAATTAGGGTGCTTTATGCAGGTTCAGGAAACACGTGACTTGTAATTCCATGCTTTTTTGTTGCTTTCTGTATTTTGGGACGCAAGTAGCGCTGTGGTGTAAAAAGTCAAAGCGAGATTATCAATATGACTTTAAATTACCAGCAGTTTACAATAAATAACTTATTTCACAGGGGAAGATGTTTTTGAGGAAGTTTTCTCCTAGAATCTGGTTCTGTTTTGTTATTCGCTCCCATCCAGAAAGGGGTTCTGGCAGAAGGTCGTTAGTGCACACGCTCTCGCTAGAAATGAGGAACGACCCCGTAGTAACAGATTGTGTCTGGGTTTGTATTTTTTTTGTTTTGAAGGACACTCAAGTACATAAATTTTAATAATAATGTTACCATTGCATTGAATAAGCCACTTTCCCGTAGAGATAAGTCTGATGTTTATTTTTTTTCTGTCTCACCTCTCTCTAACTGCTCCCCTGGACACACCGTTGATGCAATGGGAGGAGCAGATGATGCTTTTTCTAGCAAGGGTCGCTCTCACTCTTCACTACTTGTTAGATGGTAAAATTAAAGCAAATAACAACACCTGCTGCCCCTTCAGCTGCTTTTATGCTTCTGGGGGGCGGCCCCACCCTTTACCCAGGGGATTGTGGGAAAGGTGGTGGGCGGGGCCCGGGGTACATGAGCCACAGCTTCGGGTCAGGAGCTCGTTCTGCTGCTGGTCTTCTCCGGGGTCAGAGCTCTGGAGCTCCTTCGGTGTTGTCTTGGAGCTCGTGCGGCCGTTTGGGAAGGCTTGTTTTGGCGTTTGAACTAGCGTAGGTGAGACATCAGAGGTGAGACTCCTCAATGGAAGGGTGGTTGCCACAGAAAGTGGAGTTGTATGTTATCTTTTTTCTTTTTTTTTTCCCCCCCATATCTTTAGTTTCGTAGGGAGCATTTAGTTTGTTTAAATGGTTTAATAGTATGTGTCTCTTCTTTTTTTTCTTGCTTATGGCAGGTGGTGTGTGTTTTACTATAATTTCTGACTTCACTGAAGATAAAATGTTGTATTTTTTTCCAATTTTGATGTATGCTACGTTAGTTGGTGTTTTTGTTAGTCTTAATTGGGTGCATTATGAGATACTGGAGCAGGATTTAGGGCAAGCGTTTTGTAGGTATCTATATATTGAGTTTGTTTTGAGAAAGCAGCAGGGATGGCTCATCATTTCCCCCCAGAGTACACAGGGCATCACGGCAGGAGGCTACCGGTAGGTTCTGTAACTGTTTTCCTGGCTTTCCGGGTCTGTAGCAGAGCCCGGAGTCTCTGTGAAGGCAGAAGACGGGAGGTGTCTGCCACACACAGGGCTCAGAAGAGCAGGTCCCAAGGAGCGGTTGGAAAATCAGGGGCAGGAGTTGTGGGGGGGCAGTGGGTCTCCTTCCCTGACGGCTCAGGAGAAGGGAGGGAGTCTCTAAAGTTTTGGCATTAGGGGATGGCTGGGAAAGGGAGGCGGGTTCATGTGTCTTTCTCAAACCAGTCTTGTAGTTGGGTTTGGTTGTCGATGGTGTCTAGTCTGCTCTAGGCTCTCGCATTTGAGGCAAGACAGATGGTATCGAGGAGGAGCACGGGACTGGTGGGTTGGCAGAAGCGCGGTGGTCATGTTGTGTTTCTTGGTATCTTAGGTGCCGTGAATAACCGTCGCTGCAGCATCCCACTCTAGAATCGGCGCGGGGCAGGCAATCAGACTGCGTCAGCGTTCAGGAGGCTTGAGGGGTTTTGTGGAGGAGGTCGGCATCTCCCCTCGGGGCACTTATTGCTGGTGTTGGGGCTGCTCTTGCGATGACTTTTCCTTTTCCTTTTGCAGAGGAAGAGGAGTAAGCCGGTGACCGCAGGAACGTATCGGATGGTTGTGTCTTGTGGACTATGTCGAGGATGGAATCAGATGCTAGCCCTCCAAAAGCTAAGTTGAGAGACCAGCACCGGAGAGGGGCGGAGGCTGACAACTGTGTAATGGGGTCTTTGATGTTAGTGTAGGGGGGAGGGCTGTTCTGGGGCACAGTCTCCTTTGGGCAGGTAAATGACGTAGCTTACTGTCCGGTGTGATGTGAACGCAACCTGGGCAGGGCAGTTCCAGCCTGTGTGTGTTGTCGTGTCGTTCGTGTGGTCTGTGTTTTGCATCCTAGACCCTTTTTCTGGGTCTCGAGATCATCTTGAAGCTCCAGGAGCACGGAACGTGCATCGGGCGCCATCCTTATGGTGTCGAACGCCTGCACCCGTGGGCGTAGCACCAACCGTCTGCCTCTCTTCTTGCATTAGCATCTTAAAGCGTGCATCGGTCTTGCATCTTGGAACTTTCCGGATGGCCCACTTCAGCGACTGGGGCTTCTTCCCTGTGTCGTTACGCTCTTAGGTCTTGAAGCTGGGCTTCCTACGCGTCCATCTTGTCAGGCTCGACAGTCCCTCCTCAGGAACTGTGAAGTTCTACACTTGGTTTCAGGGGGTTCTGTGGAGCCTCTTCACATCGTCGCCATCACAGTGCCGCAGGTCGTCTTGCCCGACGGTGACTTTGGTCCCGGTGTCATCCCTCTTGCTGAGAGTTTTCTCTCATCCTTGAGGCGCGTCGTTTGTCGTGTTCTGTGTGGCGTCAGTCTGTGTGTGTCTGGCTCGGGGCTGCCCTGCCCGGGTGCGTAGCGTCCAGGGTAGGCAGAATCACGACGGCAGTCTGTAGTGAATATGAGGATCTGTCTAGACCCGGGCACAGGTTGCTCAGTCGTCTCGACTTGATTAGCTCTCGAGAGGCTGCGTGGACGGGTGTTTCATTAGCGGGCGCTGGCACAAGCGCAGCCAAGTTGGAGAGGGTGTTCGTGGCCAGTGAAGGGGACAGTATCTCAAAGATGGTAAGCCTGCGTTGTGTGGGGTGTAACGTTTGCAAGCGTCTCTTCTCTGGATGACAGGCTGTAGTTGGACTTATGTGAACAGGGTTCTTCAGTAGAAACAAGACCTTTGGAGTTAAGCTACTGCTCCGCGTTGGGTAATGTTTGATGTTGTGTTGCTTTTTTTTCAGGTGCAGAGAGATGAGGTGGCCGGGGATACGCAGGGGAGCTGACGGGAGCGCAGGACGAAGGTGGCTGAGCCCGAGGTATTAAAGGGAAGATGTGACCGGCGGCTCCATGAATACATTTGGCCATTTCTTCTTTTTTTCGTGTGAATGTGAGGTTACGTAGCCATGTGTGGAAGTGCTGGTCTGAGGTACAACAGAACCGGTGTTGTTTGCAGTCACGTCACTTTGCAGGTAAGTCTCTTCCAATGAACTGAACTCTCTGAAGGTAATGACGTATTTTTCAGGTAGTATCTGCCTTCAGAGCGCCAAGAACTTATATTTACACTTAATGCGAAGGGATGCCGTGCAGAGAGGCTCTTGCTTATACTTATTCCTATAACAGCACAGCGCAGCTGACTTTTATATATGCCCCGTCGGAGGGTCGGAAGCAGAAAAGCGTAGAGGGGTTGCACCCATGGTGAAGAGTAGACGGGACCGGTGACCCGAATCTGACTGATGGGGTATCGCATCCCATCCTCATCACCCTCAGTATAAAAGCGGGGGGATCGAAGGGGTCGGTACCTGTCGTCTGGCCTTTGAGGACTCCTCTGTCTGGTCATTGTCCTTTGACGCCGATCCGTGCATTTATGCAACCAGGTCCGGAATCTGGTTCCAGTCTGTCGCCGAGTCTGGTCCCGGACTTTCCCCGTGCCAGCGGGTGAGGCGATGGTCATCTTGGGAGCTCCATGCCGGGTTGTGTGTATATATTTTCTCTCTGCTACTGTTTTCCTGTTATTCTTGTCTTTCCTCGGTACTACTTTTCTGTTTATATTTCGTTAGAGTTCAGTTTCTCTTTCAGTTCCTAAGTCTCCCTCACATTGTTTTCTCCCTCAGGAGAGAAGTTAAAAGAGAGCATCTGTCGTTTCATTTAATGCCCAGCCTAAGCCATGACAGCAATGACAGAAAGGGCACCGGAGCGGACTCGGCTGAGGAGAGCGGCGGTCGGAAGGGTTGGTTCTTTCTCAGCCGCTGTATTACAGGCGGCGCACAAGCCTCTGCTTGCGCTCTGTCCGTCCTTCCTATCCAGAATGTGGTTCTGGCAGAAGTCGGGTAATACGTGTCGTCTTGCTAGAAGTGACATATGACCCCCCCCAGCATTGTGGGTTTTCTTTCACAAGGAAACTAAAGGACATCGAGTCTTGATTAAAAACGTGGTTATCGGGCCTAATGGTCTACTTGCCTATGGAGGTTAGGATGATGTCTTTCTCTTTATGTCTACGCCCTGCAGAAGTTTAAGTTTACGTACCTACCGGGCCCCGTTGCTGACACAATTGACGTAGTTGTAATAAAAGAGCACGTATTGTCCGTTCCTCTAAGGGTCGCTTTCTCCGTTTTGGTGTTTTGCATGCTGGACTTCTCAGGCCTGTGAGGAAAGGAGCAGCTGCTCCTCTGGCAGGCTCTGTGCCTCCTGGAGGTCAGCCGGGCCCCTTTCCCAGGGGATGGTGGGAAGGGGGGTGGGCAGGGCCCGGGGTATATAACCCACAGCCTCTGCTGGGGCAGCTCATTCTGCTGCCAGGCGTCTCCAGGGTCAGAGCTCTGCCTGTCCTTCAGTCGATTGCAGCTTCGGAGGCGGCTCAGCTCCTGGGGTGGAGACGTTATCCCATTTAGAGAACCGCAGGTAGGAAGCTGGAGGTGGCAAGACCTTGGGGACCAGGTGAGGTTTGGCAGCACGTACAGTAGAGAGCGGCCTCATGCGCCGGTTCTCTTCCGTGCGGTTTTTCAGGTGAGTCGCGTGGTAATGAGCATTCGGGGGGGGTGAGATGGTTTAAGGGTATGGTTTTCTCTCTTCCAGGCATGGCGCGTTATCCTGGAATCCCTGGCTGTATTGAAGACAGAACTTTCTTGTTTGTGGTTTTTTTTTTCCCACTAGCTTTGCTGTATCCCAGGTAAGATGCCAATAGAATCTGTCTCAATCGGGCAGGTGATGAGATCACTTTGCAGGGACTGGGTGTGCGTCTTGTCTGCAGCCGTAGATGGAGTTTCCACATTTCTCAGGAAAGCAGCAGGGCCATAAGGTGTAACGCGTTTCAGGATGTGGGGCGCCTCATCGCCTTCCCCCACGGTGCTCAGGGTTTTGCCGTGTCCCTGGAGCCTTTGCGGCTTGCGGCAGGCCCCTGGTGTAGGTCGGGTCAGGGCTTCGCTGACTCTGTGGGTCTGCAGCAGAGCCCGGAGTCCGTGGGAAGACAGAAGATGGGAGGTGGTGGCGGACGCAGGGAGAGGCTGGGAAGAGTGGCTCTTGAGAAGCGTCCAACGCCCGGTGTTTGGGCTGGCAAATAAAGGGTGGGAGCTGTGGGGAAGAAGTGGGGCTCCTTCCCTGGCAGCTCAGGGAGAAGAGAAGGGGTTTCTAAAGCTTTGCCACTGGGGGAGGGCTAGGAAAGGGAGCCGGGTTCATGAGTCGTCCTTGGACAGGTTTTGCAGATGGGTTCGGGTGTCGTCGGAGCCTGGTGTGTTCTAGGCTCTCGCATTTGAGGCAAGCCAGATAGTATCGAGGAGGAGCACGGGACTGGTGCGTTGGCAGTAGCGCGGTGGTAATGCTGTGTTTCTTGGTATCTTAGGTGCCGTGAATAACTGTTGCCGCAGCGTCAGACGCTGGAATTGGCGCTGAGCGGGCGAGCAGAATGCCTCGGCGTTCATGAGGCTGAGGGTGTTGTGGAAGAGGTTGGCATCTCCTCTCAGGATGCTTATTGCTGGTGCTGTGGCTGCTTTTGGGATAACTCTTTTTTTCTTTTCCTTTTGCAGAGGAAGAGGAGGAAGCTGGTGACCACAGGAACGTACTGGATGGCTGTTTTCTGTGGACTGTCTCAAGGATGGATTTGGACCCCTGGCCCTCCAAAAGCTAAGTTGAGAGACTGGCGCCCGAGAGGGGACGAGGTTGAGAATTGCAAAAAGGTGTCTTTGAAGTTGGCGTAGGGGAGAGGTTTGTCCTGGAGCGCAGTCTCCTTTAGGCACGTAAGGGACGCGGCTTACTGTTCGGCATTCCCGGGCAGGGCGGTTCCAGCCTGTGTGTGTTGTCGTGTCTTTCGTGTGGTCCGTGTTCTGTGTCTTAGACCTTTCTCGGGTCTCGAGGTCGTCTTTAAGCTCCAGGAGCACGGCATGGCGCCTCAGGCACCATCCCTAGGGTCTCGAACACCTGCACCCGTGGGCATAGCACCGTTCGGCTGCTGGTCTTCTTGCGTTAGAAGCTTAAAGCTTGCATCGGTCTTGCGTCTTGGAAGTTTCCGGATGGCCCGCGTCTACAACTGGGACTTCTTCCCTATGTCATTACGTTCTTAGGTCTTGAAGCCAGGCTTCCCCCGCATACATCTTATCAGTCTTGACAGTCCCTTCTTATCGCAGACGATGATGTCCTACACTCTGTTTCAGGGGCTTCCATAGAGCCTCTTCGCATCACCACCACGGTCTCCAGGTCGTCTTGCCCGACGGTGACTTCCGTCCGGGTGTCATCCTTCTTGCTGAGAGTTTTCTCTCATCCTTGAGGCGCGTGGTTTTTAGCGTTCTGTGTAGTGTTGGTCTGTGCTTGTGTGTGTGTCTGGCTCGGAGCCCCCCTGCCCGGGTGTGTAGAGTCCAGGGCAGGCAGAATAGTGACGGGAGTCTATGGTTAATATGTGGATCTGTGGAGACCGAGGCAAAGGTTGGGTAGTCATCTGGAATTAATTGGCTCTCAGTAGGTTGGGTGCGGGGGTGTTTTATTAGTGGGTGTTGGCATAAGCAGAGCCAAGTCGGAGAGGCTGTTCACAGCCAGTGAAGGATGCAGTATCTCAAAGACGTTCGGGCTGCTTTGTGTGGGGTGTAATGTTTGTGGGCTTTTTCTGTGTTTTTTTTTTTTTTTTTTGATGGCAGGCTCTAGTTGGATCTAATTGAACAGTGTTCCGAAGTAGAAACAAGACCTTTGGAATTAAGCTATTGCTCTGCATCAGGGTAATGTTGGATTTTTTTTTTCTCTTTTTAGATGCCGAGAGACGAGACGTGCAGGGTGACGTAGGGGAGCCGAGAGGAGCGCTGTACGGAGGTGGCTCGGCATGTGGCGTTAGAGGGAAGATGTGACTGGCGCCTCTATGAATACAATTGGGTGCTTTTTTTTTCATGTGAATGAAGACAGAAGATAGGAGTCGATGGTGTGGCGGTTTGGCAGAAGCGCAGTGGTAAAGTTGTGTTTCTTGGTCTCTTAGGTGCTGTGAATAACTATCACCGCAGCCTCGGACTCCGGAATCGGCGCGGAGCGGGCGAGCAGAACGCCACGGCCTTCGGGAGGCTGAGGGTGTCGTGGAAGAGGTTGGCGTCTCCTCTCAGGATGCTTATTGCTGGTGCTGTGGCGGCCTCTGGGGTTATTTTTTATTTTCCTTTTGCAGAGGAAGAGGAGGAACCTGGTGACTGCGGAAATGTATCGGATGGCTGGTTTTTGCGGACCGCGTCGAAGAAGGATTCAGACGCCTGGCCCTCCAAAAGCTAAGTTGACAGTCAGGCGCCGGAGAGGGGCCGAGGTGGACAATTGCAAAATGGGGTCTTTGACGTTAGCGTAGTGGCGAGGGCTGTCCCGGGGCACAGTCATATTTAGGAAGGTAAAGGATGTTGCTTACTGCTCAGTGTGACGCTAGCGTGTCCCGGGCAGGGCAGTTCCAGCCTGTGCGTGTTGTCATGTCGTTCATGTGGTCTGTGTTGTGTATCTTCGCCCCTTCTTGGGTCTCGAGGTCATCTTTGAGCTCCAGGAGCACGACGTGGGGCCCTGGGCGTCATCCTTAGGGTCTCGACTGCTTGGGCCTGTGGGCGTAGCATCATTCATCTGATGCTCTTCTTGCGTTAGCATCTTAAAGCGTGCATCAGTCTTGCCTCTCGGAAGTTTCTGGACGGCCCACTTCCACATCTGGGAGTTCTTCCCTGCGTCGTTACGTTCTTAGGTCTTGAAGCCAGGCTTCCTGCACGTCCATCTTATTGGGCTCAACAGTCCATTCTTATTCCGTACCATCACGTTCTACAGTTTGCTTCAGGGGGTTCCGTAGAGCGTCTTCACGTTGACATCATCACGATCCCACAGATTTTCTTGCACGATGGTGACTTTGGTCCCCGTGTCATCTTTCTTGCTGAGAGTTTTCTCTCATCTTTGAGGCGTGTCGTTCGTAGCGTTCCGTGTAGTGTATGTCTGTAACCGTGAGTGTGTGGCTCGGGTCCGCCCTGCCCGGGCGCGTAGTGTCCAGGGTGGGTGGAATCCTGTGGAGAGTCTATATGTAGTACGTGAATCCCTGTAGATCGGGGCAAAGGTGTTAGTCATCTCAGGGTAGCCATCGGGAGGCTGTGTAGACACCTCTTCTGTTTTGTTTGGGAAGAGCAGAGGCATGTTGGGAAGGCAACACAGCAGCAGTGAAGAAGAGTTCATGTGGAAGAGGGTACGGCTGGTTTTGATGCGGATTTTTTTTTTTGTAACTTTCTTTGTGTACGGTTGTATTTGGACCTTAGATGGTATTTGTGAAAAGGTGCAAGACTTTTTGTTGTTATGACTCTATTGCTCTGCCTCAGGGTGATTTCTCTGATGTCGTTCTTGCAGATGCAGCGGGACAAGCTTGGCGGGGCAGCGTAGAGGAGGAGAGCGACGTAAGAAGGTGGGTCAGCACGTGGTGTTAGAGAGATGTGGCTCTGAGTACTGTATGTATTGGTTCTTTCCAATTTGAAGTTTTGAAGCAATGAATGACGTGGGATGTGGGGAATGGGGATGAGTCAGTCAAGGTCAGCAGGGGCGGGTGGGCTGAAGTATCACATCTGCCTCAGAGGGAGCAACTTTCAAGTTGTAAAGCAACCCGTGTCGGTTGGGTTTTATGGGTGGTTTGCGAGCCTTCAGGTTGCACGCCTCGGGGGAGGACGGGCGGGCAAGGTGAGGGAGCGGGAGATGGGAATTTGGTAGGTTTTGGGCAGTATCTCGGCGTGCGTTTCTTCGGTTGGTGTGACACGCAGGGTCAGAGGGGCGATGCTGCACGCCCACTGAGTAGTCCCAGCGAGTGAGGCGGTTGTGGACACGTTGGGGAGCTCAGGGGAGTGTTTGTCTTTGGTTTTGCAGGCGCCGCAGGCATCCGGAGCCGGACGAGCGTTGGAGGTGAGCTGGGTAGCAGAGAGGTAGCGCATGGGGGTGGTGGTTTCCCGTAAGCTCAACAGGAATATTGTGTGTCTTAGGTGTTTTAGGTGCCAGAACCAGAGAGTGCCACGAAGTCCGAATCCGGAATCCATGCGGAGCAGGTGAGCAGGAGGGTATGGCGCGTGTGATGCGGGGGATATTGCGGTACAACTTAGTGTTGACCGACGCGATGGTGCCTGATGGCACCATTTTGTGCAAATCGGGATTACGTTGCTCAGGAACTTCCTTGACTGCCATTTGAGATGGTCTTGCGTCGTACGCTTAAGAACTTGGTTCCGTACTGTGTTCTTGTATATTTGAAATAGTATTGCTCCGCCTCACTCAGTATCGGTTTCGTATCGTGTTGCCCCGTCACGCTCTTGACTGCTCTGTGATCTATTCTGGCATCGTACCACACCGTGTTGCGTGTTTTTTTTTTTTAATCGGTTGTTCTTTGACTGTGTAATGCCTTGTACCGCCCTCTATTGCGTTACGTCTCACGTTATATTGCCCCGTCGTAGCCTTGACTGCCTTCTGATCTGTTCGGGCCTCGTACCACACTGTATTGCGGGTTTTTTTAATCGGTTGTTCTTCATTTGGGGTTGTTCTTCATTTGGCTTTCTAATGCCTTGTACTGCCCTGTATCGTGTAACATCTCGCATTATATTGCCCCGTCGTAGTCTCGACTGCCTTCTGATCTACTCTGGCCTCGCACCGCACTGTATTGTGTGGTTTTTAATGGGTTCTTCTTTATTTGCCTGTGTAATGCCTTGTACTGCCCTGTATTGTGTTACTTCTCGCGTTATAGTGCGCTGTCACTGTCTTGACTGCCTTCTGATCTTTTCTGGTATTACAGTTGAACGTATGCTGGGTTTCTTAATGGGTTGTTCATTTGGCTGCATGTTGCCTTGGTATGGTGTTGCATCTTGCATTGTATTGCCCTGTCATTGTCTCGACGGTCATTTTACACCTTCCGTCCTAGGACCGCGCTGTGTTGTGAGTTCTTTCATGGGGTGGTTGTTTCCTTGACTGTGTTGCCTGGTAGGGCCCCGTATCGCGTTACGTCTTGCCTTGTATTGCTCTGTCATTGTGGTGACCGACATCTGATATAGTCTACTATTGCGTGGCACTGTACCGTCAATTCTTTCATTGTCTGCTCTGCATTTGATTGTACGTTGCCTTGTACTGCCCTGTGTAAGGTTAGATCTTGCATGGTGTTGCCCTGTCGTTGTCTTGCCAGTTATTTTAGAGTCTCTGGCACTGTATTGTGCAATTTTTAACCGGTTGTTCTGTATTTGACCGCTGTTGGGATGTCACCCCCCTTTTTCCCCCGGGCTGCTGCTCGAGCTATAACGACCAGGAGGAGTCGCTACGAGTGGCACTTGAACTTTGTGGGATGGCTGGCACCAGAGTCAAGACACTGTGAGTCAGTTAGCTTGCTATAGACCTAGCGGACAGACCAAGAGCCCTTGGAGCTTTCTTGCAAGGCAGCGGCCTGTTCACCAGCATTTCCCGGGGACACTCACTTAAGGTTCTGCTCCTCGAGGCTGAGAGAAGCCTTGCCGCAACAGATTCTGGGTCAGTGACTAACAGCATGCCAGACTTTGCCATCTTGGCTGAGCGATACAAAGGGTTTGATCACGCAGACATGATCCTTTAGAGGTGAACCGTTGCCCAAGTCCGGGGCGAGGATGGGATCCAGCTGCACCTAGACTCCTCTGGGAGAAGGAGTTTAGAAAGCAAGGGGGTCCTTTCTGAGCCTCGTGACTCAAGGGGAGGGTCTCCCTGACAGCTCGTCTGACCCTGGCCCCTAGGCAGTAAATGACCCGGGGTGCGTGGCCGTGCAGTCTGGTAAAGTGCCATCACGTGCGCTGCTACCTTTGGTGAATCACTGCTGTTATGTTTGTAAATGTTTCTCTGCCTCTCTCTTAGGAGTGAATTTTATCACTGCGCCCGCCACAACTGCATATGGCCTGTGTTACGTCTTGCGTTGTATTGCCCCGTCGTCTTGACGGTCACATTAGAGAATCTGTCCTAGGTCTGGACTGTAGTGTGATGTCTCTCATGGGTTCTGATGTGGCTGCGTATTGCCTTGTCCGGCCCCGTGTGGTGTTACGTCTTCCATTGTATCGCTCTGTTGTTGTCTTGATTGTCATCTGATCTATTCTGCCGTTGTAGGCCACCATACTGCCACTTCCTTCATCAGCTGTTTTTTATGAGCCACGTAAAGGGTTGACGGCACAGACATAATCCTTTAGAGGTGAACCGTTGCCTAAGTCCGGGGCTAGGAATTGGATCCAGCCGCACCTAGACTCCTCTCGGAGAAGGAGTTTAGAAAGCAAGGGGGTCCTTTCCGAGCCTCGTGACTCAACGGGAGGGTCTCCCAGACAGCTTGTCTGACCCTGGCCCCTAGGCAGGAAATAATCCGGGGTGCGTGGCCATATGGAATCTGGTAAAGCGCCGTCACGTGCGCTGCTGCCTTTGGAGAATCACTGTGTTGATGTTTCTGAATGTTTCACCGCTTCTCTCTTAGAAGCGAAGTTAGCCGCTCGGCCTGCCACAACTGCGTATTGCCTTGTCCAGCCCTGTGTGGTGTCACGTTTGGCATTGTATTGCCCTCTATTTGCCCGTACTGCCATCTGATCTGTTCCGGCATTGTACTGGTGTGTATTGTGGGTTTTTTAATCGGTTTTGCGTTATTTGAATGCGTGTTGCCCTGTCTAGTGTTGTATCTTGCATTGTACTGCCCCGTCATTCCCTTCACTGTCACTTTAGACGTTCTGGGATTGCAGCGATCCGTATTGTGCAGGTTTTATTCGTTGTTCTGTGTTTGACCCGTGTATTGCCTTGTTACCACCTTGTATTGTGTTGCGGCTTGCGTTGTATCGCCATGTTGTTGTTCTGAGTGCCATCTGATACGTTTTGGTGTTGTACAGCCCTGCGTTATGTCTTCCATTGTATAGCTCTGTCACTGCCTCGACTGCTGTCTCACACGTTTTGGCATTGCATCACACGGTATTGCGGGATACTTAATCAGTTATTTATTTGACCGTGTATTTCACTGTACTGCCCTGTATTGCGTTATTTCTTGCCTCGTATTGCTCTGTCATTGTCTTGACTGGCATCTCCACTTATTTTTGTTTTCTCCCGCACTGTATTGCGGTTCTCCTAATCGGTTGGTATTTAGTTGACTGCGTCTTCCGTTCTGCTCTGTCGTGTAATGTTGCATCTTGGATCGTGTCGCCCTATAGTTGTCTTGACTGCCACCCGAGACCGTGTGGGATCGTACTGCACCGTATTGTGGCGTTTTGATCGGTTGTTTATTATTCTGTATTGCGTTGTAGCAACCTGTATTGTGTTACATTGTGCGTTGTGTTGCCATGAAATAGTCTTAACTGTCCTTTTACACTCTCTGGGGTTGTACCGCACCGAACTGAGGGTGTTTTTGATCGGCTGTTCTATATTTGACTACGTATTGCTTTGTACTGCCCTGTATTTTCCTAAGTCTTGTGTCGTATTGCCCTCTCACCGTGCCGCGAGCCATCTGATGTATTCTGGCGTTGACAGGCGCTGTATTGAGAGCTTCTTAGGCTGTTGTACTCTATTTGACCGTGCATCAATTTTGTGATCGGTCGTTCCCTATTTGACTGTGTATTGGCCTTGTACTGCCCTGTGTAAAGTTACGTCTTGCGTTGTATTGCCCTGTCATAGTATTGCCTGTCATAGTCTGTCATAGCACCAGGATGTGCCCTTGAGCGGGGACGCTTGCTTCAGGTTCTGCTCCTCAAGGCTGAGAGATCCCTTGCCGCAACAGAGTCTCGGTAAGTGACTGATACCACGCTAAACCTCGTAGCCTTAGCTCAGTGATATAAAGGGTTGATGGCGCGGATACAATCCTTTAGAGGTGAACCGTTGCCCAAGTCCAGGGCTAGGAATTGGATCCAGCCGCACTCAGACTGCTCTTCAAGAAGGAGTTTAGAAAGCAAGGGGGTTGCGGCTCAACGGGAGGGTCTCCCTAACAGCTCGTCTGACCCTGGCCCCTGTGCAATAAATTATCCGGGGGACGTGGCCATGGAACCTGGTAAAGGGATGTTACGTGCACTGCTGCCTTTGTCGAATCACTGTGTTGATGTTTCTAAATGTTTCTCTACTTCTCTCAGGACTGAAGTGAATCGCTCCACCCGCCACAACTGCATCTTGCCTTGTCCAGCCCCGTATTGGGTTACCTCTCGCCTTGTATTGCCCTGTCCTTCTTTTGGTTGCCATCTGACCCATGGTGTCAGAGTAGTGCACTGCACTGTGAATTTTTTGACTGTCTGTTATTTATTTGACTGAGTGTTGCCTTGTACTGCCTTGTGTACTGCGACGTGGTGCTTTGTATTGCCCTGTAATTGCCTAGACTGCCATCCGAGACGTTTTGAGATCGTACGGCAGCGTAGTGTGGGTTTTCTGGTCAGCTGTTCTTTATTTGACTGCGTACTGCCTTGCGCTGCCCTGCACGGTGTTCCGTCTCGCGTTGTCATTGTCTCGACCGACATGTGGGATTGTTTGCCATTGTACTGCAGTGTGGTTTGGGTATCGTAGTTTACTGTTCTTCATTTGACTGCGTATTGCCTTGTACTGACCTGTATAACGTTATGTCTTGCACTGCGTTGCCCTGGCATTGTCTTGACCGACATCTGAGACTGTCTGGCATTGTACTGGACTGTATTGGGAGTCTTGTAATTTGCTCTAATGTATTTGTCTGCGAATTGGGTTGTACTGCCCTGTATACTGTAACGTGTGGCATTGTACCGCCTGTCACTGGCTTAACAGCGGCTTTAGAGATTCTGTCGTAAGACTGCACTGTGTTGTGAATTTCTCTATGGGTGATTCTGTGACGGCGTATTGCCTGGCACTGCCCCGTACTGTGTTACGCTTTACGTTGTATCGCTCTGTCATTGTCTTCAATGAGATGTGACACTTGGTAACATACGATGGCACTGTATTGCCAATTTACAATTTTGCCTCTGCTGGGGCAGCTCATTCTGCTGCCAGGCGTCTCCAGGGTCAGAGCTCTGCCTGTCCTTCAGTCGATTGCAGCTTCGGAGGCGGCTCAGCTCCTGGGGTGGAGACGTTATCCCATTTAGAGAATAGCAGGTAAGAAGCTGGAGGTGGCAAGACCTTCAGGACCAGGTGAGGTTTGGCAGCACGTACAGTAGAGAGCGGCCTCATGTGCCGCTTCTCTTCCTTGTGGTTTTTCAGGTCAGTCGCGTGGTAATGAGTCTTAGGGGGTGGTGAGATGGTTTAAGGGTATGGTTTTCTCTCTTCCAGGCATGGTGCATTTTCCTGGAATCCCTGACTGTATTGAAGACGGAACTTTCTTGTTTGTGGTTTTTTTTTTTCCCACTAGCTTTGCTGTATCCCAGATAAGATGCCAATAGAATCTGTCTCAATCGGGCAGGTGATGAGATCACTTTGCAGGGACTGGGTGAGCACCTTGTCTGCAGCCGTAGATGGAGTTTCCACATTTCTCAGGAAAGCAGCAGGGCCATAAAGCATAACGCGTTTCAGGATGTGGGGTACCTTGTCACCTTCCCCCACGGTGCTCAGGGTTTCGCCGTGTCCCTGGAGCCTTTGCGGCGTGCGGCAGGCCCCTGGTGTAGGTCGGGTCAGGGCTTCGCTGACTCTGTGGGTCTGCAGCAGAGCCCGGAGTCTGTGGGAAGACAGAAGATGGGAGGTGGTGGCGGACGCAGGGAGAGGCTGGGAAGAGTGGCTCCTGAGAAGCGTCCAACGCCGGGTGTTCGGGCTGGCAAATAAAGGGTGGGAGCTGTGGGGAAGAAGTGGGGCTCCTTCCCTGGCAGCTCAGGGAGAAGAGAAGGGGTTTCTAAAGCTTTGCCACTGGGGAGGGCTAGAAAAGGGAGCCGGGTTCATGAGTCGTCCTTGGACAGGTTTTGCAGATGGGTTCGGGTGTCGTCGCAGCCTGGTGTGCTCTAGGCTCTCGCACTTGAGGCAAGACAGATAGTATCGAGGAGGAGCACGGGACTGGTGGTTTGGCAGAAGCGCGGTGGTAATGCTGTGTTTCTTGGTATCTTAGGTGCCGTGAATAACTGTTGCCGCAGCGTCAGATGCTGGAATTGGCGCTGAGCGGGCGAGCAGAATGCCTCGGCATTCATGAGGCTGAGGGTGTTGTGGAAGAGGTTGGCATCTCCTCTCAGGATGCTTATTGCTGGTGCTGTGGCTGCTTTTGGGATAACTTTTTTTTTTCTTTTCCTTTTGCAGAGGAAGAGGAGGAAGCTGGTGACCACAGGAACGTACTGGATGGCTGTTTTCTGTGGACTGCCTCAAGGATGGATTCGGACCCCTGGCCCTCCAAAAGCTAAGTTGAGAGACTGGCGCCCGAGAGGGGACGAGGTTGAGAATTGCAAAAAGGTGTCTTTGAAGTTGGCGTAGGGGAGAGGTTTGTCCTGGAGCGCAGTCTCCTTTAGGCACGTAAGGGACGCGGCTTACTGTTCGGCATTCCCGGGCAGGGCGGTTCCAGCCTGTGTGTGTTGTCGTGTCTTTCGTGTGGTCCGTGTTCTGTGTCTTAGACCTTTCTCGGGTCTCGAGGTCGTCTTTAAGCTCCAGGAGCACGGCATGGCGCCTCAGGCGCCATCCCTAGGGTCTCGAACACCTGCACCCGTGGGCATAGCACCGTTCGGCTGCTGGTCTTCTTGCGTTAGAAGCTTAAAGCTCGCATCGGTCTTGCGTCTTGGAAGTTTCCGTATGGCCCGCGTCTACAACTGGGACTTCTTCCCTATGTCATTACGTTCTTAGGTCTTGAAGCCAGGCTTCCCCCGCATACATTTATCAGTCTTGACAGTCCCTTCTTATCGCAGACAATGATGTCCTACACTCTGTTTCAGGGGCTTCCATAGAGCCTCTTCGCATCACCACCACGGTCTCCAGGTCGTCTTGCCCGACGGTGACTTCCGTCCGGGTGTCATCCTTCTTGCTGAGAGTTTTCTCTCATCCTTGAGGCGCGTGGTTTTTAGCGTTCTGTGTAGTGTTGGTCTGTGCTTGTGTGTGTGTCTGGCTCGGAGCCCCCCTGCCCGGGTGTGTAGAGTCCAGGGCAGGCAGAGTAGTGACGAGAGTCTACGGTTAATACGTGGATCTGTGGAGACCGAGGCAAAGGTTGGGTAGTCGTCTGGAATTAATTGGCTCTCAGTAGGTTGGGTGCGGGGGTGTTTCATTAGTGGGTGTTGGCATAAGCAGAGCCAAGTCGGAGAGGCTGTTCACAGCCAGTGAAGGACGCAGTATCTCAAAGACGTTCGGGCTGCTTTGTGTGGGGTGTAATGTTTGTGGGCTTTTTCTGTGGTGTTTTTTTTTTTTTGACGGCAGGCTGTAGTTGGATCTAATTGAACAGTGTTCCGAAGTAGAAACAAGACCTTTGGAATTAAGCTATCACTCTGCCATCAGGGTAATGCTTGATTTTTTTTTTTCTCTTTTTAGATGCCGAGAGACGAGACGTGCAGGGTGACGCAGGGGAGCCGAGAGGAGCGCTGTACGGAGGTGGCTCGGCATGTGGCGTTAGAGGGAAGATGTGACTGGCGCCTCTATGAATACAATTGGGTGCTTTTTTTTCTCATGTGAATGAAGACAGAAGATAGGAGTCAATGGTGTGGTGGTTTGGCAGAAGCGCAGTGGTAAAGTTGTGTTTCTTGGTCTCTTAGGTGCTGTGAATAACTATCACCGCAGCCTCGGACTCCGGAATCGGCGCGGAGCGGGCGAGCAGAACGCCACGGCCTTCGGGAGGCTGAGGGTGTCGTGGAAGAGGTTGGCGTCTCCTCTCAGGATGCTTATTGCTGGTGCTGTGGCGGCCTCTGGGGTTATGTTTTATTTTCCTTTTGCAGAGGAAGAGGAGGAACCTGGTGACTGCGGAAATGTATCGGATGGCTGGTTTTTGCGGACCGCATCGAAGAAGGATTCAGATGCCTGGCCCTCCAAAAGCTAAGTTGACAGTCAGGCGCCGGAGAGGGGCCGAGGTGGACAATTGCAAAATGGGGTCTTTGACGTTAGCGTAGTGGCGAGGGCTGTCCCGGGGCACAGTCATATTTAGGAAGGTAAAGGATGTTGCTTACTGCTCAGTGTGACGCTAGCGTGTCCCGGGCAGGGCAGTTCCAGCCTGTGCGTGTTGTCATGTCGTTCATGTGGTCTGTGTTGTGTATCTTCGCCCCTTCTTGGGTCTCGAGGTCATCTTTGAGCTCCAGGAGCACGACGTGGGGCCCTGGGCGTCATCCTTAGGGTCTCGACTGCTTGGGCCTGTGGGCGTAGCACCATTCATCTGATGCTCTTCTTGCGTTAGCATCTTAAAGCGTGCATCAGTCTTGCCTCTCGGAAGTTTCTGGACGGCCCACTTCCACGTCTGGGAGTTCTTCCCTGCGTCGTTACGTTCTTAGGTCTTGAAGCCAGGCTTCCTGCACGTCCATCTTATTGGGCTCAACAGTCCATTCTTATTCCGTACCATCACGTTCTACAGTTTGCTTTAGGGGGTTCCGTAGAGCGTCTTCACGTTGACATCATCACGATCCCACAGATTTTCTTGCACGATGGTGACTTTGGTCCCCGTGTCATCTTTCTTGCTGAGAGTTTTCTCTCATCTTTGAGGCGTGTCGTTCGTAGCGTTCCGTGTAGTGTATGTCTGTAACCGTGAGTGTGTGGCTCGGGTCCGCCCTGCCCGGGCGCGTAGTGTCCAGGGTGGGTGGAATCCTGTGGAGAGTCTATATGTAGTACGTGAATCCCTGTAGATCGGGGCAAAGGTGTTAGAGTCATCTCAGGGTAGCCATCGGGAGGCTGTGTAGACACCTCTTCTGTTTTGTTTGGGAAGAGCAGAGGCATGTTGGGAAGGCAACACAGCAGCAGTGAAGAAGAGCTCATGTCCAAGAGGGTACGGCTGGTTTTGGTGCGGATTTTTTTTTTTGTAACTTTCTTTGTGTACGGTTGTATTTGGACCTTAGATGGTATTTGTGAAAAGGTGCAAGACTTTTTGTTGTTATGACTCTATTGCTCTGCCTCAGGGTGATTTCTCTGATGTCGTTCTTGCAGATGCAGCGGGACAAGCTTGGCGGGGCAGCGTAGAGGAGGAGAGCGACGTAAGAAGGTGGGTCAGCACGTGGTGTTAGAGAGAAGATGTGGCTCTGAGTACTGTATGTATTGGTTCTTTCCAATTTGAAGTTTTGAAGCAATGAATGACGTGGGATGTGGGGATGGGGATGAGCCAGTCAAGGTCAGCAGGGGCGGGTGGGCTGAAGTATCACATCTGCCTCAGAGGGAGCAACTTTCAAGTTGTAAAGCAACCCGTGTCGGTTGGGTTTTATGGGTGGTTTGCGAGCCTTCAGGTTGCACGCCTCGGGGGAGGACGGGCGGGCAAGGTGAGGGAGCGGGAGATGGGAATTTGGTAGGGTTTTGGGCGGTATCTCGGCGTGCGTTTCTTCGGTTGGTGTGACACGCAGGGTCAGAGGGGCGATGCTGCACGCCCACTGAGTAGTCCCAGCGAGTGAGGCGGTTGTGGACACGTTGGGGAGCTCAGGGGAGTGTTTGTCTTTGGTTTTGCAGGTGCCGCAGGCATCCGGAGCCGGACGAGCGTTGGAGGTGAGCTGGGTAGCAGAGAGGTAGCGCATGGGGGTGGTGGTTTCCCGTAAGCTCAACAGGAATATTGTGTGTCTTAGGTGTTTTAGGTGCCAGAACCAGAGAGTGCCACGAAGTCCGAATCCGGAATCCATGCGGAGCAGGTGAGCAGGAGGGTATGGCGCGTGTGATGCGGGGGATATTGCGGTACAACTTAGTGTTGACCGACGCGATGGTGCCTGATGGCACCATTTTGTGCAAATCGGGATTACGTTGCTCAGGAACTTCCTTGACTGCCATTTGAGATGGTCTTGCGTCGTACGCTTAAGAACTTGGTTCCATACTGTGTTCTTGTATATTTGAAATAGTATTGCTCCGTCTCACTCAGTATCGGTTTCGCATCGTGTTGCCCCGTCACGCTCTTGACTGCTCTGTGATCTATTCTGGCATCGTACCATACTGTGTTGCATTTTTTTTTTTTTAATCCGTTGTTCTTTGACTGTGTAATGCCTTGTACCGCCCTCTATTGCGTTACGTCTAGCGTTATATTGCCCTGTCGTAGCCTTGACTGCCTTCTGATCTGTTCGGGCCTCGTACCACACTGTATTGCGGGTTTTTTTAATCGGTTGTTCTTCATTTGGGGTTGTTCTTCGTTTGGCTTTCTAATGCCTTGTACTGCCCTGTACCATGTAACATCTCGCATTATATTGCCCCGTCGTAGTCTCGACTGCCTTCTGATCTACTCTGGCCTCGCACCGCACTGTATTGTGTGGTTTTTAATGGGTTCTTCTTTATTTGCCTGTGTAATGCCTTGTACTGCCCTGTATTGTGTTACTTCTCGCGTTATAGTGCGCTGTCACTGTCTTGACTGCCTTCTGATCTTTTCTGGTATTACAGTTGAACGTATGCTGGGTTTCTTAATGGGTTGTTCATTTGGCTGCATGTTGCCTTGGTATGGTGTTGCATCTTGCATTGTATTGCCCTGTCACTGTCATTTTACACCTTCCGTCCTAGGACCGCACTGTGTTGTGAGTTCTTTCATGGGGTGGTTGTTTCCTTGACTGTGTCGCCTGGTAGGGCCCCGTATCGCGTTACGTCTTGCCTTGTATTGCTCTGTCATTGTGGTGACCGACATCTGATATAGTCTACCATTGCGTGGCACTGTACCGTCAATTCTTTCATTGTCTGCTCTGCATTTGATTGTACGTTGCCTTGTACTGCCCTGTGTAAGGTTAGATCTTGCATGGTGTTGCCCTGTCGTTGTCTTGCCAGTTATTTTAGAGTCTCTGGCACTGTATTGTGCAGTTTTTAACCGGTTGTTCTGTATTTGACCGCTGTTGGGATGTCACCCCCCTTTTTCCCCCGGGCTGCTGCTCGAGCTATAACGACCAGGAGGAGTCGCTACGAGTGGCACTTGAACTTTGTGGGATGGCTGGCACCAGAGTCAAGACACTGTGAGTCAGTTAGCTCGCTATAGACCTAGCGGACAGACCAAGAGCCCTTGGAGCTTTCTTGCAAGGCAGCGGCCTGTTCACCAGCATTTCCCGGGGACACTCACTTAAGGTTCTGCTCCTCGAGGCTGAGAGAAGCCTTGCCACAACAGATTCTGGGTCAGTGACTAACAGCATGCCAGACTTTGCCATCTTGGCTGAGCGATACCAAGGGTTTGATCACGCAGATATGATCCTTTAGAGGTGAACCGTTGCCCAAGTCCGGGGCGAGGATGGGATCCAGCCGCACCTAGACTCCTCTCGGAGAAGGAGTTTAGAAAGCAAGGGGGTCCTTTCTGAGCCTCGTGACTCAAGGGGAGGGTCTCCCTGACAGCTCGTCTGACCCTGGCCCCTAGGCAGTAAATGACCCGGGGTGCGTGGCCGTGCAGTCTGGTAAAGTGCCATCACGTGCGCTGCTACCTTTGGTGAATCACTGCTGTTATGTTTGTAAATGTTTCTCTGCCTCTCTCTTAGGAGTGAATTTTATCACTGCGCCCGCCACAACTGCATATGGCCTGTGTTACGTCTTGCGTTGTATTGCCCCGTCGTCTTGACGGTCACGTTAGAGAATCTGTCCTAGGTCTGGACTGTAGTGTGATGTCTCTCATGGGTTCTGATGTGGCTGCGTATTGCCTTGTCCGGCCCCGTGTGGTGTTACGTCTTCCATTGTATTGCTCTGTTGTTGTCTTGATTGTCATCTGATCTATTCTGCCGTTGTAGGCCACCATATTGCCACTTCCTTCATCAGCTGTTTTTTATGAGCCACGTAAAGGGTTGATGGCACAGACATAATCCTTTAGAGGAGAACCGTTGCCCAAGTCCGGGGCTAGGAATTGGATCCAGCCGCACCTAGACTCCTCTCGGAGAAGGAGTTTAGAAAGCAAGGGGGTCCTTTCCGAGCCTCGTGACTCAAGGGGAGGGTCTCCCAGACAGCTCGTCTGATCCTGGCCCCTAGGCAGGAAATAATCCAGGGTACGTGGCCACGGAACCTGATAAAGCGCCGTCATGTGCGCTGCTGCCTTTGGAGAATCACTGTGTTGATGTTTCTGAATGTTTCTCTACTTTTCTCTTAGGACTGAAGTGAATGGCTCCACCCGCCACAACTGCATATTGCCTTGTCCGGCCCCGTATTGGGTTACGTCTTGCCTTGTGTTGCCCTGTCGTTGTCATGATTGCCGCCTGACCCATGGTGTCATAGTAGTGCACTGCACTGTGAATTTTTTGACTGTCTGTTATTTATTTGACTGATATTGGCTGGCAGTGGCCTGTATTGTGTTGTCTTGCACCGTATTGCCCTGTATTTGCTGTGACGGCCCTCTGAGACTTCCTGAGATTGTAGGGTGTTCTGTTGTGGGTTTTTTAATTGGCTGTTCTTTGTGTGACTGTGTATTGCCTTGTGCTGCCCTGTGTTGTGTTACGGCTCGTGTTGCATTACTCTGTTGTTGTTTTGACTGTGTTTTGGGACAGTGTCGTAGTGCTGCACTGGATTTTGGGTATTTTAACTGTTCTTGACTTGGCTGCGCGTTGCCTCTTACTGCTCTGTATGATGTTAGGTCTTGCACTGTATTGGTCTGTCATTGTCTTGGCTGTTACTTTGGACTGTCTGGGATTGTACTTATTTATTGTGAAAGTTCCATTGGTTGTTCCTTATTTGACTGCTGGGGTGGTGTGGGCGCCCCTTCGTTTTGGCGCCCCAATCATCCATGGAGTTGTTCTGAGTGGTACTTGAAGTTGGGGGATGGTTGGCAACACAGTGGGGACCTAGATATTTTGTTCCCGTGCTGATGTGACTATAAGTCAATTGGCTTACCCCATAAGTAGTGGACAGCCCAAGAGCCTTTTGACTTCTGCATGGCAGGGGCCTCCGTGCCAGGATCTCCCCTTGAGCAGGGACGCTCGATTAAGGTTCTGCTCCTCGAGATTGAGATATGCCTTGCCGCAACAGATTCTCAGTAAGTCACTAATAGCATGCAAAACCTTGTAGCCTTAGCTCAGTGATATAAAGGGTCGATGGCGCAGATACAATCCTTTAGAGGTGAACCATTGCCTAAGTCCGGGGCTAGGAATTGGATCCAGCCGCACCTAGACTCCTCTCGGAGAAGGAGTTTAGAAAGCAAGGGGGTCCTTTCCGAGCTAGGAATTGGATCCAGCCGCACCTAGACTCCTCTCGGAGAAGGAGTTTAGAAAGCAAGGGGGTCCTTTCCGAGCCTCGTGACTCAACGGGAGGGTCTCCCAGACAGCTTGTCTGACCCTGGCCCCTAGGCAGGAAATAATCCGGCGTGCGTGGCCATATGGAATCTGGTAAAGCGCCGTCACGTGCGCTGCTGCCTTTGGAGAATCACTGTGGTGATGTTTCTGAATGTTTCACTGCTTCTCTCTTAGAGGCGAAGTTAGCCGCTCGGCCTGCCACAACTGCGTATTGCCTTGTCCAGCCCTGTATGGTGTCACGTTTGGCATTGTGTTGCCCTCTATTCGCCCGGACTGCCATCTGATCTGTTCCGGCATTGTACTGGTGTGTATTGTGGGTTTTTTAATCGGTTTTGCGTTATTTGAATGCGTGTTGCCCTGTCTAGTGTTGTATCTTGCATTGTACTGCCCCGTCATTCCCTTCACTGTCACTTTAGACGTTCTGGGATTGCAGCGATCCGTATTGTGCAGGTTTTATTCGTTGTTCTGTGTTTGACCCGTGTATTGCCTTGTTACCACCTTGTATTGTGTTGCGGCTTGCGTTGTATCGCCATGTTGTTGTTCTGAGTGCCATCTGATACGTTTCGGTGTTGTACAGCCCTGCGTTATGTCTTCCATTGTATAGCTCTGTCACTGCCTCGACTGCTGTCTCACACGTTTTGGCATTGCATCGCACGGTATTGCGGGATACTTAATCAGTTATTTATTTGACCGTGTATTTCACTGTACTGCCCTGTATTGCGTTATTTCTTGCCTCGTATTGCTCTGTCATTGTCTTGACTGGCATCTCCACTTATTTTTGTTTTCTCCCGCACTGTATTGCGGTTCTCCTAATCGGTTGGTATTTAGTTGACTGCGTCTTCCGTTCTGCTCTGTCGTGTAATGTTGCATCTTGGATCGTGTCGCCCTATAGTTGTCTTGACTGCCACCCGAGACCGTGTGGGATCGTACTGCACCGTATTGTGGCGTTTTGATCGGTTGTTTATTATTCTGTATTGCGTTGTAGCAACCTGTATTGTGTTACATTGTGCGTTGTGTTGCCATGAAATAGTCTTAACTGTCCTTTTACACTCTCTGGGGTTGTACCGCACCGAACTGAGGGTGTTTTTGATCGGCTGTTCTATATTTGACTACGTATTGCTTTGTACTGCCCTGTATTTTCCTAAGTCTTGTGTCGTATTGCCCTCTCACCGTGCCGCGAGCCATCTGATGTATTCTGGCGTTGACAGGCGCTGTATTGAGAGCTTCTTAGGCTGTTGTACTCTATTTGACCGTGCATCAATTTTGTGATCGGTCGTTCCCTATTTGACTGTGTATTGGCCTTGTACTGCCCTGTGTAAAGTTACGTCTTGCGTTGTATTGCCCTGTCATAGTATTGCCTGTCATAGTCTGTCATAGCACCAGGATGTGCCCTTGAGCGGGGACGCTTGCTTCAGGTTCTGCTCCTCAAGGCTGAGAGATCCCTTGCCGCAACAGAGTCTCGGTAAGTGACTGATACCACGCTAAACCTCGTAGCCTTAGCTCAGTGATATAAAGGGTTGATGGCGCGGATACAATCCTTTAGAGGTGAACCGTTGCCCAAGTCCAGGGCTAGGAATTGGATCCAGCCGCACTCAGACTGCTCTTCAAGAAGGAGTTTAGAAAGCAAGGGGGTTGCGGCTCAACGGGAGGGTCTCCCTAACAGCTCGTCTGACCCTGGCCCCTGTGCAATAAATTATCCGGGGGACGTGGCCACGGAACCTGGTAAAGGGATGTTACGTGCACTGCTGCCTTTGTCGAATCACTGTGTTGATGTTTCTAAATGTTTCTCTACTTCTCTCAGGACTGAAGTGAATCGCTCCACCCGCCACAACTGCATCTTGCCTTGTCCAGCCCCGTATTGGGTTACCTCTCGCCTTGTATTGCCCTGTCCTTCTTTTGGTTGCCATCTGACCCATGGTGTCAGAGTAGTGCACTGCACTGTGAATTTTTTGACTGTCTGTTATTTATTTGACTGAGTGTTGCCTTGTACTGCCTTGTGTACTGCGACGTGGTGCTTTGTATTGCCCTGTAATTGCCTAGACTGCCATCCGAGACGTTTTGAGATCGTACGGCAGCGTAGTGTGGGTTTTCTGGTCAGCTGTTCTTTATTTGACTGCGTACTGCCTTGCGCTGCCCTGCGCGGTGTTCCGTCTCGCGTTGTCGTTGTCTCGACCGACATGTGGGATTGTTTGCCATTGTACTGCAGTGTGGTTTGGGTATCGTAGTTTACTGTTCTTCATTTGACTGCGTATTGCCTTGTACTGACCTGTATAACGTTATGTCTTGCACTGCGTTGCCCTGGCATTGTCTTGACCGACATCTGAGACTGTCTGGCATTGTACTGGACTGTATTGGGAGTCTTGTAATTTGCTCTAATGTATTTGTCTGCGAATCGGGTTGTACTGCCCTGTATCCTGTAACGTGTGGCATTGTACCGCCTGTCACTGGCTTAACGGCGGCTTTAGAGATTCTGTCGTAAGACTGCACTGTGTTGTGAATTTCTCTATGGGTGATTCTGTGACGGCGTATTGCCTGGCACTGCCCCGTACTGTGTTACGCTTTACGTTGTATCGCTCTGTCATTGTCTTCAATGAGATGTGACACTTGGTAACATACGATGGCACTGTCCATTGGCTATTCTTTATTTGAGCATGTATTGACGGGTAGCGCTCTGCATAATGTCAAGTGGTGCACTGTCTTGACTTTAAAATAGAAATTCTATAGGCTGGTGTAGCGCCAAGTGGGAAAGGGTGGTTGTGAGATTCTAAAGGCAGCAGGAAAGCCGCCAGCCCCACGTGGCGCCGCCGCGCCAGCCTGCGAAGCATTTTCCGGTAGGGCCGCGGCTCTGGCCACAGCTCCCACGCCCGAAGAGCCAGGAGGGAAAGCCGTGCCTCGTTGGAAAGCTCTTTGGCAGCCGCTCGCGTGGCCCCACAGCCCGTGGGGCTGCGGGCTTTGCGGCGGCCGTCAGCCTCGGTGTCACCGGCGCCCACCTGGCGCCGCCGAGCCAGCCTGCAAAGCATTTTTCCGGTAGGGCCGCGGCTGTGGCGACAGCTCCCACGCCCGAAGAGCCAGGAGGGAAAGCCGTGCCTCGTTGGAAAGCTCTTTGGCAGCCGCTCGCGTGGCCCCACAGCCCGTGGGGCTGCGGGCTTTGCGGCGGCCGTCAGCCTCGGCGCCACCGACGCCCACCTGGCGCCGCCGAGCCAGCCTGCGAAGCATTTTCCGGTAGGGCCGCGGCTCTGGCCACAGCTCCCACGCCCGAAGAGCCAGGAGGGAAAGCCGTGCCTCGTTGGAAAGCTCTTTGGCAGCCGCTCGCGTGGCCCCACAGCCCGTGGGGCTGCGGGCTTTGCGGCGGCCGTCAGCCTCGGCGCCACCGGCGCCCACCTGGCGCCGCCGAGCCAGCCTGCGAAGCATTTTCGGGTAGGGCCGCGTCTCTGGCCACAGCTCCCACGCCCGAAGAGCCAGGAGGGAAAGCCGTGCCTCGTTGGAAAGCTCTTTGGCAGCCGCTCGCGTGGCCCCACAGTTCGTGGGGCTGCGGGCTTTGCGGCGGCCGTCAGCCTCGGCGCCACCGGCGCCCACCTGGCGCCGCCGAGCCAGCCTGCGAAGCATTTTCCGGTAGGGCCGCGTCTCTGGCCACAGCTCCCACGCCCGAAGAGCCAGGAGGGAAAGCCGTGCCTCGTTGCAAAGCTCTTTGGCAGCCGCTCGCGTGGCCCCACAGCCCGTGGGGCTGCGGGCTTTGCGGCGGCCGTCAGCCTCGGCGCCACCGGCGCCCACCTGGCGCCACCACGCCAGCCTGCGAAGCATTTTCCGGTAGGGCCGCGGCTCTGGCCACAGCTCCCACGCCCGAAGAGCCAGGAGGGAAAGCCGTGCCTCGTTGCAAAGCACTTTGGCAGCCGCTCGCGTGGCCCCACAGCCCGTGGGGCTGCGGGCTTTGCGGCGGCCGTCAGCCTCGGCGCCACCGGCGCCCACCTGGCGCCACCACGCCAGCCTGCGAAGCATTTTCCGGTAGGGCCGCGGCTCTGGCCACAGCTCCCACGCCCGAAGAGCCAGGAGGGAAAGCCGTGCCTCGTTGGAAAGCTCTTTGGCAGCCGCTCGCGTGGCCCCACAGCCCGTGGGGCTGCGAGCTTTGCGGCGGCCGTCAGCCTTGGCGCCACCGGCGCCCACCTGGCGCCGCCGAGCCAGCCTGTGAAGCATTTTCGGGTAGGGCCGCGTCTCTGGCCACAGCTCCCACGCCCGAAGAGCCAGGAGGGAAAGCCGTGCCTCGTTGGAAAGCTCTTTGGCAGCCGCTCGCGTGGCCCCACAGCCCGTGGGGCTGCGGGCTTTGCGGCGGCCGTCAGCCTCGGCGCCACTGGCGCTCACCTGGCGCCGCCGAGCCAGCCTGCGAAGCATTTTCCGGTAGGGCCGCGGCTCTGGCCACAGCTCCCACGCCCGAAGAGCCAGGAGGGAAAGCCGTGCCTCGTTGGAAAGCTCTTTGGCAGCCGCTCGCGTGGCCCCACAGCCCGTGGGGCTGCGGGCTTTGCGGCGGCCGTCAGCCTCGGCGCCACCGCCGCCCACCTGGCGCCGCCGAGCCAGCTTGCGAAGCATTTTCCGGTAGGGCTGCGGCTCTGGCGACAGCTCCCACGCCCGAAGAGCCAGGAGGGAAAGCCATGCCTCGTTGGAAAGCTCTTTGGCAGCCGCTCGTGTGGCCCCACAGCCCGTGGGGCTGCGGGCTTTGCGGCGGCCGTCAGCCTTGGCGCCACCGGCGCCCACCTGGCGCCGCCGAGCCAGCCTGCGAAGCATTTTCCGGTAGGGCCGCGGCTCTGGCCACAGCTCCCACACCCGAAGAGCCAGGAGGGAAAGCCGTGCCTTGTTGGAAAGCTCTTTGGCAGGGGCTCGCGTGGCCCCACAGCCCGTGGGGCTGCGGGCTTTGCGGCGGCCGTCAGCCTCGGTGTCACCTGCGCCCACGTGGTGCCGCCGCGCCAGCCTGCGAAGCATTTTCCGGTAGGGCCGCGGCTCTGGCCACAGCTCCCACGCCCGAAGAGCCAGGAGGGAAAGCCGTGCCTCGTTGGAAAGCTCTTTGGCAGCCGCTCGCGTGGCCCCACAGCCCGTGGGGCTGCGGGCTTTGCGGCGGCCGTCAGCCTCGGCGCCACCGGCGCCCTCGTGGTGCCGCCGTGCCAGCCTGCGAAGCATTTTCCGGTAGGGCCGCGGCTCTGGCCACAGCTCCCACGCCCGAAGAGCCAGGAGGGAAAGCCGTGCCTCGTTGGAAAGCTCTTTGGCAGCCGCTCGCGTGGCCCCACAGCCCGTGGGGCTGCGGGCTTTGCGGCGGCCGTCAGCCTCGGCGCCACCGGCGCCCACCTGGCGCCGCCGCGCCAGCCCCCGAAGCATTTTCCGGTAGGGCCGCGGCTCTGGCCACAGCTCCCACGCCCGAAGAGCCAGGAGGGAAAGCCGTGCCTCGTTGGAAAGCTCTTTGGCAGCCGCTCGCGTGGCCCCACAGCCCGTGGGGCTGCGGGCTTTGCGGCGGCCGTCAGCCTCGGCGCCACCGGCGCCCACCTGGCGCCGCCGAGCCAGCCTGCGAAGCATTTTCCGGTAGGGCCGCGGCTCTGGCCACAGCTCCCACGCCCGAAGAGCCAGGAGGGAAAGCCGTGCCTCGTTGGAAAGCTCTTTGGCAGCCGCTCGCGTGGCCCCACAGCCCGTGGGGCTGCGGGCTTTGCGGCGGCCGTCAGCCTCGGCGCCACCGGCGCCCACCTGGCGCCGCCGAGCCAGCCTGCGAAGCATTTTCCGGTAGGGCCGCGTCTCTGGCCACAGCTCCCACGCCCGAAGAGCCAGGAGGGAAAGCCGTGCCTCGTTGGAAAGCTCTTTGGCAGCCGCTCGCGTGGCCCCACAGCCCGTGGGGCTGCGGGCTTTCCGGCGTCCGTCAGCCTCGGTGCCACCGGCGCCCACCTGGCGCCGCCGAGCCAGCCTGCGAAGCATTTTCCGGTAGGGCCGCGTCTCTGGCCACAGCTCCCACGCCCGAAGAGCCAGGAGGGAAAGCCGTGCCTCGTTGGAAAGCTCTTTGGCAGCCGCTCGCGTGGCCCCACAGCCCGTGGGGCTGCGGGCTTTGCGGCGGCCGTCAGCCTCGGCGCCACCGGCGCCCACCTGGCGCCACCGCGCCAGCCTGCGAAGCATTTTCCGGTAGGGCCGCGGCTCTGGCCACAGCTCCCACGCCCGAAGAGCCAGGAGGGAAAGCCGTGCCTCGTTGGAAAGCTCTTTGGCAGCCGCTCGCGTGGCCCCACAGCCCGTGGGGCTGCGGGCTTTGCGGCGGCCGTCAGCCTCGGCACCACCGGCGCCCACGTGGTGCCGCCGAGCCAGCCTGCGAAGCATTTTCCGGTAGGGCCGCGTCTCTGGCCACAGCTCCCATGCCCGAAGAGCCAGGAGGGAAAGCCGTGCCTCGTTGGAAAGCTCTTTGGCAGCCGCTCGCGTGGCCCCACAGCCCGTGGGGCTGCGGGCTTTGCGGCGGCCGTCAGCCTCGGCGCCACCGGCGCCCACGTGGTGCCGCCGTGCCAGCCTGCGAAGCATTTTCCGGTAGGGCCGCGGCTCTGGCCACAGCTCCCACGCCCGAAGAGCCAGGAGGGAAAGCCGTGCCTCGTTGGAAAGCTCTTTGGCAGCCGCTCGCGTGGCCCCACAGCCCGTGGGGCTGCGGGCTTTGCGGCGGCCGTCAGCCTCGGCGCCACCGGCGCCCACCTGGCGCCGCCGCGCCAGCCTGCGAAGCATTTTCCGGTAGGGCCGCGGCTCTGGCCACAGCTCCCACGCCCGAAGAGCCAGGAGGGAAAGCCGTGCCTCGTTGGAAAGCTCTTTGGCAGCCGCTCGCGTGGCCCCACAGCCCGTGGGGCTGCGGGCTTTGCGGCGGCCGTCAGCCTCGGCGCCACCGGCACCCACCTGGCTCCGCCGAGCCAGCCTGCGAAGCATTTTCCGGTAGGGCTGCGTCTCTGGCCACAGCTCCCACGCCCGAAGAGCCAGGAGGGAAAGCCGTGCCTCGTTGCAAAGCTCTTTGGCAGCCGCTCGCGTGGCCCCACAGCCCGTGGGGCTGCGGGCTTTGCGGCGGCCGTCAGCCTCGGCGCCACCGGCGCCCACCTGGCGCCACCACGCCAGCCTGCGAAGCATTTTCCGGTAGGGCCGCGGCTCTGGCCACAGCTCCCACGCCCGAAGAGCCAGGAGGGAAAGCCGTGCCTCGTTGGAAAGCTCTTTGGCAGCCGCTCGCGTGGCCCCACAGTTCGTGGGGCTGCGGGCTTTGCGGCGGCCGTCAGCCTCGGCGCCACCGGCGCCCACCTGGCGCCGCCGAGCCAGCCTGCGAAGCATTTTCCGGTAGGGCCGCGTCTCTGGCCACAGCTCCCACGCCCGAAGAGCCAGGAGGGAAAGCCGTGCCTCGTTGCAAAGCTCTTTGGCAGCCGCTCGCGTGGCCCCACAGCCCGTGGGGCTGCGGGCTTTGCGGCGGCCGTCAGCCTCGGCGCCACCGGCGCCCACCTGGCGCCACCACGCCAGCCTGCGAAGCATTTTCCGGTAGGGCCGCGGCTCTGGCCACAGCTCCCACGCCCGAAGAGCCAGGAGGGAAAGCCGTGCCTCGTTGGAAAGCTCTTTGGCAGCCGCTCGCGTGGCCCCACAGCCCGTGGGGCTGCGGGCTTTGCGGCGGCCGTCAGCCTTGGCGGCACCGGCGCCCACCTGGCGCCGCCGAGCCAGCCTGTGAAGCATTTTCGGGTAGGGCCGCGTCTCTGGCCACAGCTCCCACGCCCGAAGAGCCAGGAGGGAAAGCCGTGCCTCGTTGGAAAGCTCTTTGGCAGCCGCTCGCGTGGCCCCACAGCCCGTGGGGCTGCGGGCTTTGCAGCGGCCGTCAGCCTCGGCGCCACTGGCGCCCACCTGGCGCCGCCGAGCCAGCCTGCGAAGCATTTTCCGGTAGGGCCGCGGCTCTGGCCACAGCTCCCACGCCCGAAGAGCCAGGAGGGAAAGCCGTGCCTCGTTGGAAAGCTCTTTGGCAGCCACTCGCGTGGCCCCACAGCCCGTGGGGCTGCGGGCTTTGCGGCGGCCGTCAGCCTCGGCGCCACCGCCGCCCACCTGGCGCCGCCGAGCCAGCCTGCGAAGCATTTTCCGGTAGGGCTGCGGCTCTGGCGACAGCTCCCACGCCCGAAGAGCCAGGAGGGAAAGCCGTGCCTCGTTGGAAAGCTCTTTGGCAGGGGCTCGCGTGGCCCCACAGCCCGTGGGGCTGCGGGCTTTGCGGCGGCCGTCAGCCTCGGTGCTACCTGCGCCCACGTGGTGCCGCCGCGCCAGCCTGCGAAGCATTTTCCGGTAGGGCCGCGGCTCTGGCCACAGCTCCCACGCCCGAAGAGCCAGGAGGGAAAGCCGTGCCTCGTTGGAAAGCTCTTTGGCAGCCGCTCGCGTGGCCCCACAGCCCGTGGGGCTGCGGGCTTTGTGGCGGCCGTCAGCCTCGGCGCCACCGGCGCCCTCGTGGTGCCGCCGTGCCAGCCTGCGAAGCATTTTCCGGTAGGGCCGCGGCTCTGGCCACAGCTCCCACGCCCGAAGAGCCAGGAGGGAAAGCCGTGCCTCGTTGGAAAGCTCTTTGGCAGCCGCTCGCGTGGCCCCACAGCCCGTGGGGCTGCGGGCTTTGCGGCGGCCGTCAGCCTCGGCGCCACCGGCGCCCACCTGGCGCCGCCGCGCCAGCCCCCGAAGCATTTTCCGGTAGGGCCGCGGCTCTGGCCACAGCTCCCACGCCCGAAGAGCCAGGAGGGAAAGCCGTGCCTCGTTGGAAAGCTCTTTGGCAGCCGCTCGCGTGGCCCCACAGCCCGTGGGGCTGCGGGCTTTGCGGCGGCCGTCAGCCTCGGCGCCACCGGCGCCCACCTGGCGCCACCGCGCCAGCCTGCGAAGCATTTTCCGGTAGGGCCGCGGCTCTGGCCACAGCTCCCACGCCCGAAGAGCCAGGAGGGAAAGCCGTGCCTCGTTGGAAAGCTCTTTGGCAGCCGCTCGCGTGGCCCCACAGCCCGTGGGGCTGCGGGCTTTGCGGCGGCCGTCAGCCTCGGCACCACCGGCGCCCACCTGGTGCCGCCGAGCCAGCCTGCGAAGCATTTTCCGGTAGGGCCGCGTCTCTGGCCACAGCTCCCATGCCCGAAGAGCCAGGAGGGAAAGCCGTGCCTCGTTGGAAAGCTCTTTGGCAGCCGCTCGCGTGGCCCCACAGCCCGTGGGGCTGCGGGCTTTGCGGCGGCCGTCAGCCTCGGCGCCACCGGCGCCCACGTGGTGCCGCCGTGCCAGCCTGCGAAGCATTTTCCGGTAGGGCCGCGGCTCTGGCCACAGCTCCCACGCCCGAAGAGCCAGGAGGGAAAGCCGTGCCTCGTTGGAAAGCTCTTTGGCAGCCGCTCGCGTGGCCCCACAGCCCGTGGGGCTGCGGGCTTTGCGGCGGCCGTCAGCCTCGGCGCCACCGGCGCCCACCTGGCGCCGCCGCGCCAGCCCCCGAAGCATTTTCCGGTAGGGCCGCGGCTCTGGCCACAGCTCCCACGCCCGAAGAGCCAGGAGGGAAAGCCGTGCCTCGTTGGAAAGCTCTTTGGCAGCCGCTCGCGTGGCCCCACAGCCCGTGGGGCTGCGGGCTTTGCGGCGGCCGTCAGCCTCGGCGCCACCGGCACCCACCTGGCTCCGCCGAGCCAGCCTGCGAAGCATTTTCCGGTAGGGCTGCGTCTCTGGCCACAGCTCCCACGCCCGAAGAGCCAGGAGGGAAAGCCGTGCCTCATTGGAAAGCTCTTTGGCAGCCGCTCGCGTGGCCCCACAGCCCGTGGGGCTGCGGGCTTTGCGGCGGCCGTCAGCCTTGGCGCCACCGGCGCCCACCTGGCGCCGCCGAGCCAGCCTGCGAAGCATTTTCCGGTAGGGCCGCGGCTCTGGCCACAGCTCCCACGCCTGAAGAGCCAGGAGGGAAAGCCGTGCCTCGTTGGAAAGCTCTTTGGCAGCCGCTCGCGTGGCCCCACAGCCCGTGGGGCTGCGGGCTTTGCGACGGCCGTCAGCCTCGGCGCCACCGGCGCCCACCTGGCGCCGCCGAGCCAGCCTGCGAAGCATTTTCCGGTAGGGCCGCGGCTCTGGCCACAGCTCCCACGCCTGAAGAGCCAGGAGGGAAAGCTGTGCCTCGTTGGAAAGCTCTTTGGCAGCCGCTCGCGTGGCCCCACAGCCCGTGGGGCTGCGGGCTTTGCGACGGCCGTCAGCCTCGGCGCCACCGGCACCCACCTGGCGCCGCCGAGCCAGCCTGCGAAGCATTTTCCGGTAGGGCTGCGTCTCTGGCCACAGCTCCCACGCCCGAAGAGCCAGGAGGGAAAGCCGTGCCTCGTTGGAAAGCTCTTTGGCAGCCGCTCGCGTGGCCCCACAGCCCGTGGGGCTGCGGGCTTTGCGGCGGCCGTCAGCCTTGGCGCCACCGGCGCCCACCTGGCGCCGTCGAGCCAGCCTGCGAAGCATTTTCCGGTAGGGCCGCGGCTCTGGCCACAGCTCCCACGCCTGAAGAGCCAGGAGGGAAAGCCGTGCCTCGTTGGAAAGCTCTTTGGCAGCCGCTCGCGTGGCCCCACAGCCCGTGGGGCTGCGGGCTTTGCGGCGGCCGTCAGCCTTGGCGCCACCGACGCCCACCTGGCGCCGCCGAGCCAGCCTGCGAAGCATTTTCCGGTAGGGCCGCGTCTCTGGCCACAGCTCCCACGCCCGAAGAGCCAGGAGGGAAAGCCGTGCCTCGTTGGAAAGCTCTTTGGCAGCCGCTCGCGTGGCCCCACAGCCCGTGGGGCTGCGGGCTTTGCGGCGGCCGTCAGCCTCGGTGCCACCGGCGCCCACGTGGCGCCGCCGAGCCAGCCTGCGAAGCATTTTCCGGTAGGGCCGCGGCTCTTGCCACAGCTCCCACGCCTGAAGAGCCAGGAGGGAAAGCCGTGCCTCGTTGGAAAGCTCTTTGGCAGCCGCTCGCGTGGCCCCACAGCCCGTGGGGCTGCGGGCTTTGCGGCGGCCGTCAGCCTCGGCGCCACCGGCGCCCACCTGGCGCCACCGCGCCAGCCTGCGAAGCATTTTCCGGTAGGGCCGCGGCTCTGGCCACAGCTCCCACGCCCGAAGAGCCAGGAGGGAAAGCCGTGCCTCGTTGGAAAGCTCTTTGGCAGCCGCTCGCGTGGCCCCACAGCCCGTGGGGCTGCGGGCTTTGCGGCGGCCGTCAGCCTCGGCGCCACCGCCGCCCACCTGGCGCCGCCGAGCCAGCCTGCGAAGCATTTTCCGGTAGGGCCGCGTCTCTGGCCACAGCTCCCACGCCCGAAGAGCCAGGAGGGAAAGCCGTGCCTCGTTGGAAAGCTCTTTGGCAGCCGCTCGCGTGGCCCCACAGCCCGTGGGGCTGCGGGCTTTGCGGCGGCCGTCAGCCTCGGTGCCACCGGCGCCGCCGAGCCAGCCTGCGAAGCATTTTCCGGTAGGGCCGCGGCTCTGGCCACAGCTCCCACGCCTGAAGAGCCAGGAGGGAAAGCCGTGCCTCGTTGGAAAGCTCTTTGGCAGCCGCTCGCGTGGCCCCACAGCCCGTGGGGCTGCGGGCTTTGCGGCGGCCGTCAGCCTCGGCGCCACCGGCGCCCACCTGGCGCCGCCGAGCCAGCCCCCGAAGCATTTTCCGGTAGGGCCGCGGCTCTGGCCACAGCTCCCACGCCTGAAGAGCCAGGAGGGAAAGCCGTGCCTCGTTGGAAAGCTCTTTGGCAGCCGCTCGCGTGGCCCCACAGCCCGTGGGGCTGCGGGCTTTGCGACGGCCGTGAGCCTCGGCGCCACCGGCGCCCACCTGGCGTCGCCGAGCCAGCCTGCGAAGCATTTTCCGGTAGGGCCGCGGCTCTGGCCACAGCTCCCACGCCCGAAGAGCCAGGAGGGAAAGCCGTGCCTCGTTGGAAAGCTCTTTGGCAGCCGCTCGCGTGGCCCCACAGCCCGTGGGGCTGCAGGCTTTGCGGCGGCCGTCAGCCTCGGTGCCACCGGCGCCCACCTGGCGCCGCCGAGCCAGCCTGCGAAGCATTTTCCGGTAGGGCCGCGGCTCTGGCCACAGCTCCCACGCCCGAAGAGCCAGGAGGGAAAGCCGTGCCTCGTTGGAAAGCTCTTTGGCAGCCGCTCACGTGGCCCCACAGCCCGTGGGGCTGCGGGCTTTGCGGCGGCCGTCAGCCTCGGTGCCACCAGCGCCCACCTGGCGCCGCCGCGCCAGCCTGCGAAGCATTTTCCGGTAGGGCCGCGGCTCTGGCCACAGCTCCCACGCCCGAAGAGCCAGGAGGGAAAGCCGTGCCTCGTTGGAAAGCTCTTTGGCAGCCGCTCGCGTGGCCCCACAGCCCGTGGGGCTGCGGGCTTTCCGGCGGCCGTCAGCCTCGGTGCCACCGGCGCCCACCTGGCGCCGCCGAGCCAGCCTGCGAAGCATTTTCCGGTAGGGCCGCGTCTCTGGCCACAGCTCCCACGCCCGAAGAGCCAGGAGGGAAAGCCGTGCCTCGTTGGAAAGCTCTTTGGCAGCCCCTCGCGTGGCCCCACAGCCCGTGGGGCTGCGGCCTTTGCGGCGGCCGTCAGCCTCGGCGCCACCGCCGCCCACCTGGCGCCACCGCGCCAGCCTGCGAAGCATTTTCCGGTAGGGCCGCGGCTCTGGCCACAGCTCCCACGCCCGAAGAGCCAGGAGGGAAAGCCGTGCCTCGTTGGAAAGCTCTTTGGCAGCCGCTCGCGTGGCCCCACAGCCCGTGGGGCTGCGGGCTTTGCGGCGGCCGTCAGCCTCGGCGCCACCGCCGCCCACCTGGCGCCGCCGAGCCAGCCTGCGAAGCATTTTCCGGTAGGGCCGCGGCTCTGGCCACAGCTCCCACGCCCGAAGAGCCAGGAGGGAAAGCCGTGCCTCGTTGGAAAGCTCTTTGGCAGCCGCTCGCGTGGCCCCACAGCCCGTGGGGCTGCGGGCTTTGCGGCGGCCGTCAGCCTCGGCGCCACCGACGCCCACCTGGCGCCGCCGAGCCAGCCCCCGAAGCATTTTCGGGTAGGGCCGCGTCTCTGGCCACAGCTCCCACGCCCGAAGAGCCAGGAGGGAAAGCCGTGCCTCGTTGGAAAGCTCTTTGGCAGCCGCTCGCGTGGCCCCACAGCCCGTGGGGCTGCGGGCTTTGCGGCGGCCGTCAGCCTCGGCGCCACCGGCGCCCACCTGGCGCCGCCGAGCCAGCCTGCGAAGCATTTTCCGGTAGGGCCGCGGCTCTGGCCACAGCTCCCACGCCCGAAGAGCCAGGAGGGAAAGCCGTGCCTCGTTGGAAAGCTCTTTGGCAGCCGCTCGCGTGGCCCCACAGCCCGTGGGGCTGCGGGCTTTGCGGCAGCCGTCAGCCTCGGCGCCACCGACGCCCACCTGGCGCCGCCGAGCCAGCCTGCGAAGCATTTTCCGGTAGGGCTGCGTCTCTGGCCACAGCTCCCACGCCCGAAGGGCCAGGAGGGAAAGCCGTGCCTCGTTGGAAAGCTCTTTGGCAGCCGCTCGCGTGGCCCCACAGCCCGTGGGGCTGCGGGCTTTGCGGCGGCCGTCAGCCTCGGCGCCACCGCCGCCAACCTGGCGCCGCCGAGCCAGCCTGCGAAGCATTTTCCTGTAGGGCCGCGGCTCTGGCCACAGCTCCCACGCCCGAAGAGCCAGGAGGGAAAGCCGTGCCTCGTTGGAAAGCTCTTTGGCAGCCGCTCGCGTGGCCCCACAGCCCGTGGGGCTGCGGGCTTTGCGGCGGCCGTCAGCCTCGGCGCCACCGGCGCCCACTTGGTACCGCCGAGCCAGCCTGCGAAGCATTTTCCGGTAGGGCCGCGGCTCTGGCCACAGCTCCCACGCCCGAAGAGCCAGGAGGGAAAGCCGTGCCTCGTTGGAAACCTCTTTGGCAGCCGCTCGCGTGGCCCCACAGCCCGTGGGGCTGCGGGCTTTGCGGCGGCCGTCAGCCTCGGCGCCACCGGCGCCCACCTGGCGCCGCCGCGCCAGCCTGCGAAGCATTTTCCGATAGGGCCGCGGCTCTGGCCACAGCTCCCACGCCCGAAGAGCCAGGAGGGAAAGCCGTGCCTCGTTGGAAAGCTCTTTGGCAGCCGCTCGCGTGGCCCCACAGCCCGTGGGGCTGCGGGCTTTGCGGCGGCCGTCAGCCTCGGCGCCACCGGCGCCCACCTGGCGCCGCCGAGCCAGCCTGCGAAGCATTTTCCGGTAGGGCCGCGTCTCTGGCCACAGCTCCCACGCCCGAAGAGCCAGGAGGGAAAGCCGTGCCTCGTTGGAAAGGTCTTTGGCAGCCGCTCGCGTGGCCCCACAGCCCGTGGGGCTGCGGGCTTTGCGGCGGCCGTCAGCCTCGGCGCCACCGGCGCCCACCTGGCGCCGCCGAGCCAGCCTGCGAAGCATTTTCCGGTAGGGCCGCGTCTCTGGCCACAGCTCCCACGCCCGAAGAGCCAGGAGGGAAAGCCGTGCGTCGTTGGAAAGCTCTTTGGCAGCCGCTCGCGTGGCCCCAGAGGCCGTGGGGCTGCGGGCTTTGCGGCGGCCGTCAGCCTCGGCGCCACCGGCGCCCACCTGGCGCCGCCGAGCCAGCCTGCGAAGCATTTTCCGGTAGGGCCGCGGCTCTGGCCACAGCTCCCACGCCCGAAGAGCCAGGAGGGAAAGCCGTGCCTCGTTGGAAAGCTCTTTGGCAGCCGCTCGCGTGGCCCCACAGCCCGTGGGGCTGCGGGCTTTGCGGCGGCCGTCAGCCTCGGCGCCACCGGCGCCCACCTGGCGCCGCCGAGCCAGCCTGCGAAGCATTTTCCGGTAGGGCCGCGTCTCTGGCCACAGCTCCCATGCCCGAAGAGCCAGGAGGGAAAGCCATGCCTCGTTGGAAAGCTCTTTGGCAGCCGCTCGCGTGGCCCCACAGCCCGTGGGGCTGCGGGCTTTGCGGCGGCCGTCAGCCTCGGCGCCACCGGCGCCCACCTGGCGCCGCCGAGCCAGCCTGCGAAGCATTTTCCGGTAGGGCCGCGGCTCTGGCCACAGCTCCCACGCCCGAAGAGCCAGGAGGGAAAGCCGTGCCTCGTTGGAAAGCTCTTTGGCAGCCGCTCGCGTGGCCCCACAGCCCGTGGGGCTGCGGGCTTTGCGGCGGCCGTCAGCCTCGGCGCCACCGGCGCCCACCTGGCGCCGCCGCGCCAGCCTGCGAAGCATTTTCGGGTAGGGCCGCGGCTCTGGCCACAGCTCCCACGCCCGAAGAGCCAGGAGGGAAAGCCGTGCCTCGTTGGAAAGCTCTTTGGCAGCCGCTCGCGTGGCCCCACAGCCCGTGGGGCTGCGGGCTTTGCGGCGGCCGTCAGTCTCGGCACCACCGCCGCCCACCTGGCGCCGCCGAGCCAGCCTGCGAAGCATTTTCCGGTAGGGCCGCGGCTCTGGCCACAGCTCCCACGCCCGAAGAGCCAGGAGGGAAAGCCGTGCCTCGTTGGAAAGCTCTTTGGCAGCCGCTCGCGTGGCCCCACAGTTCGTGGGGCTGCGGGCTTTGCGGCGGCCATCAGCCTCGGCGCCACCGGCGCCCACGTGGCGCCGCCGCGCCAGCCTGCGAAGCATTTTCCGGTAGGGCCGCGTCTCTGGCCACAGCTCCCATGCCCGAAGAGCCAGGAGGGAAAGCCGTGCCTCGTTGGAAAGCTCTTTGGCAGCCGCTCGCGTGGCCCCACAGCCCGTGGGGCTGCGGGCTTTGCGGCGGCCGTCAGCCTCGGCGCCACCGGCGCCCACCTGGCGCCGCCGAGCCAGCCTGCGAAGCATTTTCCGGTAGGGCCGCGGCTCTGGCCACAGCTCCCATGCCCGAAGAGCCAGGAGGGAAAGCCGTGCCTCGTTGGAAAGCTCTTTGGCAGCCGCTCGCGTGGCCCCAGAGCCCGTGGGGCTGCGGGCTTTGCGGCGGCCGTCAGCCTCGGCGCCACCGGCGCCCACCTGGCGCCGCCGAGCCAGCCTGCGAAGCATTTTCCGGTAGGGCCGCGTCTCTGGCCACAGCTCCCACGCCCGAAGAGCCAGGAGGGAAAGCCGTGCCTCGTTGGAAAGCTCTTTGGCAGCCGCTCGCGTGGCCCCACAGCCCGTGGGGCTGCGGGCTTTGCGGCGGCCGTCAGCCTCGGCGCCACCGGCGCCCACCTGGCGCCGCCGCGCCAGCCTGCGAAGCATTTTCCGGTAGGGCCGCGGCTCTGGCCACAGCTCCCACGCCCGAAGAGCCAGGAGGGAAAGCCGTGCCTCGTTGGAAAGCTCTTTGGCAGCCGCTCGCGTGGCCCCACAGCCCGTGGGGCTGCGGGCTTTGTGGCGGCCGTCAGCCTCGGCGCCACCGGCGCCCACGTGGCGCCGCCGCGCCAGCCTGCGAAGCATTTTCCGGTAGGGCCGCGGCTCTGGCCACAGCTCCCACGCCCGAAGAGCCAGGAGGGAAAGCCGTGCCTCGTTGGAAAGCTCTTTGGCAGCCGCTCGCGTGGCCCCACAGCCCGTGGGGCTGCGGGCTTTGCGGCGGCCGTCAGCCTCGGCGCCACCGGCGCCCACGTGGCGCCGCCGAGCCAGCCTGCGAAGCATTTTCCGGTAGGGCCGCGGCTCTGGCCACAGCTCCCACGCCCGAAGAGCCAGGAGGGAAAGCCGTGCCTCGTTGGAAAGCTCTTTGGCAGCCGCTCGCGTGGCCCCACAGTTCGTGGGGCTGCGGGCTTTGCGGCGGCCATCAGCCTCGGCGCCACCGGCGCCCACGTGGCGCCGCCGCGCCAGCCTGCGAAGCATTTTCCGGTAGGGCCGCGGCTCTGGCCACAGCTCCCACGCCCGAAGAGCCAGGAGGGAAAGCCGTGCCTCGTTGGAAAGCTCTTTGGCAGCCGCTCGCGTGGCCCCACAGCCCGTGGGGCTGCGGGCTTTGCGGCGGCCGTCAGCCTCGGCGCCACCGGCGCCCACCTGGCGCCGCCGAGCCAGCCTGCGAAGCATTTTCCGGTAGGGACGCGGCTCTGGCCACAGCTCCCACGCCCGAAGAGCCAGGAGGGAAAGCCGTGCCTCGTTGGAAAGCTCTTTGGCAGCCGCTCGCGTGGCCCCACAGCCCGTGGGGCTGCGGGCTTTGTGGCGGCCGTCAGCCTCGGCGCCACCGGCGCCCACCTGGCGCCGCCGCGCCAGCCTGCGAAGCATTTTCCGGTAGGGCCGCGGCTCTGGCCACAGCTCCCACGCCCGAAGAGCCAGGAGGGAAAGCCGTGCCTCGCTGGAAAGCTCTTTGGCAGCCGCTCGCGTGGCCCCAGAGCCCGTGGGGCTGCGGGCTTTGCGGCGGCCGTCAGCCTCGGCGCCACCGGCGCCCACGTGGCGCCGCCGAGCCAGCCTGCGAAGCATTTTCCGGTAGGGCCGCGGCTCTGGCCACAGCTCCCACGCCCGAAGAGCCAGGAGGGAAAGCCGTGCCTCGTTGGAAAGCTCTTTGGCAGCCGCTCGCGTGGCCCCACAGTTCGTGGGGCTGCGGGCTTTGCGGCGGCCATCAGCCTCGGCGCCACCGGCGCCCACCTGGCGCCGCCGAGCCAGCCTGCGAAGCATTTTCCGGTAGGGCCGCGGCTCTGGCCACAGCTCCCACGCCCGAAGAGCCAGGAGGGAAAGCCGTGCCTCGTTGGAAAGCTCTTTGGCAGCCGCTCGCGTGGCCCCACAGCCCGTGGGGCTGCGGGCTTTGCGGCGGCCGTCAGCCTCGGCGCCACCGGCGCCTATGTGGCGCCGCCGCGCCAGCCTGCGATGCATTTTCCGGTAGGGCCGCGGCTCTGGCCACAGCTCCCACGCCCGAAGAGCCAGGAGGGAAAGCCGTGCCTCGTTGGAAAGCTCTTTGGCAGCCGCTCGCGTGGCCCCACAGCCCGTGGGGCTGCGGGCTTTGTGGCGGCCGTCAGCCTCGGCGCCACCGGCGCCCACCTGGCGCCGCCGCGCCAGCCTGCGAAGCATTTTCCGGTAGGGCCGCGGCTCTGGCCACAGCTCCCACGCCCGAAGAGCCAGGAGGGAAAGCCGTGCCTCGTTGGAAAGCTCGTTGGCAGCCGCTCGCGTGGCCCCACAGCCCGTGGGGCTGCGGGCTTTGCGGCGGCCGTCAGTCTCGGCACCACCGCCGCCCACCTGGCGCCGCCGAGCCAGCCTGTGAAGCATTTTCCGGTAGGGCCGCGGCTCTGGCCACAGCTCCCACGCCCGAAGAGCCAGGAGGGAAAGCCGTGCCTCGTTGGAAAGCTCTTTGGCAGCCGCTCGCGTGGCCCCACAGTTCGTGGGGCTGCGGGCTTTGCGGCGGCCATCAGCCTCGGCGCCACCGGCGCCCACCTGGCGCCGCCGCGCCAGCCTGCGAAGCATTTTCCGGTAGGGCCGCGTCTCTGGCCACAGCTCCCACGCCCGAAGAGCCAGGAGGGAAAGCCGTGCCTCGTTGGAAAGCTCTTTGGCAGCCGCTCGCGTGGCCCCACAGCCCGTGGGGCTGCGGGATTTGCGGCGGCCGTCAGCCTCGGCGCCACCGGCGCCCACCTGGCGCCGCCGCGCCAGCCTGCGAAGCATTTTCCGGTAGGGCCGCGGCTCTGGCCACAGCTCCCATGCCCGAAGAGCCAGGAGGGAAAGCCGTGCCTCGTTGGAAAGCTCTTTGGCAGCCGCTCGCGTGGCCCCACAGCCCGTGGGGCTGCGGGCTTTGTGGCGGCCGTCAGCCTCGGCGCCACCGGCGCCCACGTGGCGCCGCCACGCCAGCCTGCGAAGCATTTTCCGGTAGGGCCGCGGCTCTGGCCACAGCTCCCACGCCCGAAGAGCCAGGAGGGAAAGCCGTGCCTCGTTGGAAAGCTCTTTGGCAGCCGCTTGCGTGGCCCCACAGCCCGTGGGGCTGCGGGCTTTGCGGCGGCCGTCAGCCTCGGCGCCACCGGCGCCCACCTGGCGCCGCCGCGCCAGCCTGCGAAGCATTTTCCGGTAGGGCCGCGGCTCTGGCCACAGCTCCCACGCCCGAAGAGCCAGGAGGGAAAGCCGTGCCTCGTTGGAAAGCTCTTTGGCAGCTGCTCGCGTGGCCCCACAGCCCGTGGGGCTGCGGGCTTTGTGGCGGCCGTCAGCCTCGGCGCCACCGGCGCCCACCTGGCGCCGCCGCGCCAGCCTGCGAAGCATTTTCCGGTAGGGCCGCGGCTCTGGCCACAGCTCCCACACCCAAAGAGCCAGGAGGGAAAGCCGTGCCTCGTTGGAAAGCTCTTTGGCAGCCGCTCGCGTGGCCCCACAGCCCGTGGGGCTGTGGGCTTTGCGGCGGCCGTCAGCCTCGGCGCCACCGGCGCCCACCTGGCGCCGCCGAGCCAGCCTGCGAAGCATTTTCGGGTAGGGCCGCGGCTCTGGCCACAGCTCCCACGCCCGAAGAGCCAGGAGGGAAAGCCGTGCCTCGTTGGAAAGCTCTTTGGCAGCCGCTCGCGTGGCCCCACAGCCCGTGGGGCTGCGGGCTTTGCGGCGGCCGTCAGCCTCGGCGCCACCGCCGCCCACCTGGCGCCGCCGAGACAGCCTGCGAAGCATTTTCCGGTAGGGCCGCGGCTCTGGCCACAGCTCCCACGCCCGAAGAGCCAGGAGGGAAAGCCGTGCCTCGTTGGAAAGCTCTTTGGCAGCCGCTCGCGTGGCCCCACAGATCGTGGGGCTGCGGGCTTTGCGGCGGCCATCAGCCTCGGCACCACCGGCGCCCACGTGGCGCCGCCGCGCCAGCCTGCGAAGCATTTTCCGGTAGGGCCGCGTCTCTGCCCACAGCTCCCACGCCCGAAGAGCCAGGAGGGAAAGCCGTGCCTCGTTGGAAAGCTCTTTGGCAGCCGCTCGCGTGGCCCCACAGCCCGTGGGGCTGCGGGCTTTGCGGCGGCCGTCAGCCTCGGCGCCACCGGCGCCCACGTGGCGTCGCCGAGCCAGCCTGCGAAGCATTTTCGGGTAGGGCCGCGTCTCTGGCCACAGCTCCCACGCCCAAAGAGCTAGGAGGGAAAGCCGTGCCTCGTTGGAAAGCTCTTTGGCAGCCGCTCGCGTGGCCCCACAGCCTGTGGGGCTGCGGGCTTTGCGGCGGCCGTCAGCCTCGGCGCCACCGCCGCCCACCTGGCGCCGCCGAGCCAGCCTGCGAAGCATTTTCCGGTAGGGCCGCGGCTCTGGCCACAGCTCCCACGCCTGAAGAGCCAGGAGGGAAAGCCGTGCCTCGTTGGAAAGCTCTTTGGCAGCCGCTCGCGTGGCCCCACAGCCCGTGGGGCTGCGGGCTTTGCGGCGGCCGTCAGCCTCGGCGCCACCGGCGCCTACGTGGTGCCGACGTGCCAGCCTGCGAAGCATTTTCCGGTAGGGCCGCGGCTCTGGCCACAGCTCCCACGCCCGAAGAGCCAGGAGGGAAAGCCGTGCCTCGTTGGAAAGCTCTTTGGCAGCCGCTCGCGTGGCCCCACAGCCCGTGGGGCTGCGGGCTTTGCGGCGGCCGTCAGCCTCGGCGCCACCGGCGCCCACCTGGCGCCGCCGAGCCAGCCTGCGAAGCATTTTCCGGTAGGGCCGCGGCTCTGGCCACAGCTCCCACGCCCGAAGAGCCAGGAGGGAAAGCCGTGCCTCGTTGGAAAGCTCTTTGGCAGCCGCTCGCGTGGCCCCACAGCCCGTGGGGCTGCGGGCTTTGCGGCGGCCGTCAGCCTCGGCGCCACCGGCGCCCACCTGGAGCCGCCGAGCCAGCCTGCGAAGCATTTTCCGGTAGGGCTGCGGCTCTGGCGACAGCTCCCACGCCCGAAGAGCCAGGAGGGAAAGCCGTGCCTCGTTGGAAAGCTCTTTGGCAGCCGCTCACGTGGCCCCACAGCCCGTGGGGCTGCGGGCTTTGCGGCGGCCGTCAGCCTCGGCGCCACCGGCGCCCACCTGGCGCCGCCGAGCCAGCCTGCGAAGCATTTTCCGGTAGGGCTGCGGCTCTGGCGACAGCTCCCACGCCCGAAGAGCCAGGAGGGAAAGCCGTGCCTCGTTGGAAAGCTCTTTGGCAGCCGCTCGCGTGGCCCCACAGCCCGTGGGGCTGCGAGCTTTGCGACGGCCATCAGCCTTGGCGCCACCGGCGCCCACGTGGCGCCGCCGCGCCAGCCTGCGAAGCATTTTCGGGTAGGGCCGCGGCTCTGGCCACAGCTCCCACGCCCGAAGAGCCAGGAGGGAAAGCCGTGCCTCGTTGGAAAGCTCTTTGGCAGCCGCTCGCGTGGCCCCACAGCCCGTGGGGCTGCGGGCTTTACGGCGGCCGTCAGCCTCGGCGCCACCGGCGCCCACCTGGCGCCGCCGAGCCAGCCTGCGAAGCATTTTCCGGTAGGGCCGCGGCTCTGGCCACAGCTCCCACGCCCGAAGAGCCAGGAGGGAAAGCCGTGCCTCGTTGGAAAGCTCTTTGGCAGCCGCTCGCGTGGCCCCACAGCCCGTGGGGCTGCGGGCTTTGCGGCGGCCGTCAGCCTCCGCGCCACCGGCGCCCACCTGGCGCCGCCGAGCCAGCCTGCGAAGCATTTTCGGGTAGGGCCGCGTCTCTGGCCACAGCTCCCACGCCCGAAGAGCCAGGAGGGAAAGCCGTGCCTCGTTGGAAAGCTCTTTGGCAGCCGCTCGCCTGGCCCCACAGCCCGTGGGGCTGCGGGCTTTGCGGCGGCCGTCAGCCTCGGCGCCACCGCCGCCCACCTGGCGCCGCCGAGCCAGCATGCGAAGCATTTTCCGGTAGGGCCGCGGCTCTGGCCACAGCTCCCACGCCCGAAGAGCCAGGAGGGAAAGCCGTGCCTCGTTGGAAAGCTCTTTGGCAGCCGCTCACGTGGCCCCACAGCCCGTGGGGCTGCGGGCTTTGCGGCGGCCGTCAGCCTCGGCGCCACCGGCGCCCACCTGGCGCCGCCGAGCCAGCCTGCGAAGCATTTTCCGGTAGGGCCGCGGCTCTGGCCACAGCTCCCATGCCCGAAGAGCCAGGAGGGAAAGCCGTGCCTCGTTGGAAAGCTCTTTGGCAGCCGCTCGCGTGGCCCCACAGCCCGTGGGGCTGTGGGCTTTGCGGCGGCCGTCAGCCTCGGTGCCACCGGCGCCCACCTGGCGCCGCCGCGCCAGCCTGCGAAGCATTTTCCGGTAGGGCCGCGGCTCTGGCCACAGCTCCCACGCCCGAAGAGCCAGGAGGGAAAGCCGTGCCTCGTTGGAAAGCTCTTTGGCAGCCGCTCGCGTGGCCCCACAGCCCGTGGGGCTGCGGGCTTTGCGGCGGCCGTCAGCCTCGGCGCCACCGGCGCCCACCTGGCGCCGCCGAGCCAGCCTGCGAAGCATTTTCCGGTAGGGCCGCGGCTCTGGCCACAGCTCCCACGCCCGAAGAGCCAGGAGGGAAAGCCGTGCCTCGTTGGAAAGCTCTTTGGCAGCCGCTCGCGTGGCCCCACACCCCGTGGGGCTGCGGGCTTTGCGGCGGCCGTCAGCCTCGGCGCCACCGGCGCCCACGTGGCGCCGCCGCGCCAGCCTGCAAAGCATTTTCCGGTAGGGCCGCGGCTCTGGCCACAGCTCCCACGCCCGAAGAGCCAGGAGGGAAAGCCGTGCCTCGTTGCAAAGCTCTTTGGCAGCCGCTCGCATGGCCCCACAGCCCGTGGGGCTGCGGGCTTTGCGGCGGCCATCAGCCTTGGCGCCGCCGCGCCAGCCTGCGAAGCATTTTCCGGTAGGGCCGCGGCTCTGGCCACAGCTCCCACGCCCGAAGAGCCAGGAGGGAAAGCCGTGCCTCGTTGGAAAGCTCTTTGGCAGCCGCTCGCGTGGCCCCACAGCCCGTGGGGCTGCGGGCTTTGCGGCGGCCGTCAGCCTCGGCGCCACCGGCGCCCACCTGCCGCCGCCGAGCCAGCCTGCGAAGCATTTTCGGGTAGGGCCGCGGCTCTGGCCACAGCTCCCACGCCCGAAGAGCCAGGAGGGAAAGCCGTGCCTCGTTGGAAAGCTCTTTGGCAGCCGCTCACGTGGCCCCACAGCCCGTGGGGCTGCGGGCTTTGCGGCGGCCGTCAGCCTCGGCGCCACCGCCGCCCACGTGGCGCCGCCGCGCCAGCCTGAGAAGCATTTTCCGGTAGGGCCGCGGCTCTGGCCACAGCTCCCACGCCCGAAGAGCCAGGAGGGAAAGCCGTGCCTCGTTGGAAAGCTCTTTGGCAGCCGCTCGCGTGGCCCCACAGCCCGTGGGGCTGCGGGCTTTGCGGCGGCCGTCAGCCTCGGCGCCACCGGCGCCCACCTGGCGCCGCCGAGCCAGCCTGCGAAGCATTTTCGGGTAGGGCCGCGTCTCTGGCCACAGCTCCCACGCCCGAAGAGCCAGGAGCGAAAGCCGTGCCTCGTTGGAAAGCTCTTTGGCAGCCACTCGCGTGGCCCCACAGCCCGTGGGGCTGCGGGCTTTGCGGCGGCCATCAGCCTCGGCACCACCGGCGCCCACCTGGCTCCGCCGAGCCAGCCTGCGAAGCATTTTCCGGTAGGGCCGCGGCTCTGGCCACAGCTCCCACGCCCGAAGAGCCAGGAGGGAAAGCCGTGCCTCGTTGGAAAGCTCTTTGGCAGCCGCTCGCGTGGCCCCACAGCCCGTGGGGCTGCGGGCTTTGCGGCGGCCGTCAGCCTCGGTGCCACCGGCGCCCACGTGGTGCCGCCGCGCCAGATTGCGAAGCATTTTCCGGTAGGGCCGCGGCTCTGGCCACAGCTCCCACGCCCGAAGAGCCAGGAGGGAAAGCCGTGCCTCGTTGGAAAGCTCTTTGGCAGCCGCTCGCGTGGCCCCACAGCCTGTGGGGCTGCGGGCTTTGCGGCGGCCGTCAGCCTCGGCGCCACCGCCGCCCACCTGGCACCGCCGAGCCAGCCCCCGAAGCATTTTCCGGTAGGGCCGCGTCTCTGGCCACAGCTCCCACGCCCGAAGAGCCAGGAGGGAAAGCCGTGCCTCGTTGGAAAGCTCTTTGGCAGCCGCTCGCGTGGCCCCACAGCCCGTGGGGCTGCGGGCTTTGCGGCGGCCGTCAGCCTCGGCGCCACCGGCGCCCACCTGGCGCCACCGAGCCAGCCTGCGAAGCATTTTCCGGTAGGGCTGCGGCTCTGGCGACAGCTCCCACGCCCGAAGAGCCAGGAGGGAAAGCCGTGCCTCGTTGGAAAGCTCTTTGGCAGCCGCTCGCGTGGCCCCACAGCCCGTGGGGCTGCGGGCTTTGCGGCGGCCGTCAGCCTCGGCGCCACCGGCGCCCACCTGGCGCCGCCGAGCCAGCCTGCGAAGCATTTTCCGGTAGGGCCGCGTCTCTGGCCACAGCTCCCACGCCCGAAGAGCCAGGAGGGAAAGCCGTGCCTCGTTGGAAAGCTCTTTGGCAGCCGCTCGCGTGGCCCCACAGCCCGTGGGGCTGCGGGCTTTGCGGCGGCCGTCAGCCTCGGCGCCACCGGCCCCCACCTGTCGCCGCCGAGCCAGCCTGCGAAGCATTTTCCGGTAGGGCCGCGGCTCTGGCCACAGCTCCCACGCCCGAAGAGCCAGGAGGGAAAGCCGTGCCTCGTTGGAAAGCTCTTTGGCAGCCGCTCGCGTGGCCCCACACCCCGTGGGGCTGCGGGCTTTGCGGCGGCCGTCAGCCTCGGCGCCACCGGCGCCCACCTGGCGCCGCCGAGCCAGCCTGCGAAGCATTTTCCGGTAGGGCCGCGGCTCTGGCCACAGCTCCCATGCCCGAAGAGCCAGGAGGGAAAGCCGTGCCTCGTTGGAAAGCTCTTTGGCAGCCGCTCGCGTGGCCCCACAGCCCGTGGGGCTGCGGGCTTTGCGGCGGCCGTCAGCCTCGGCACCACCGGCGCCCACCTGGCGCCGCCGAGCCAGCCTGCGAAGCATTTTCCGGTAGGGCCACGGCTCTGGCCACAGCTCCCACGCCCGAAGAGCCAGGAGGGAAAGCCGTGCCTCGTTGGAAAGCTCTTTGGCAGCCGCTCGCGTGGCCCCACAGCCCGTGGGGCTGCGGGCTTTGCGGCGGCCGTCAGCCTCGGCGCCACCGGCGCCCACCTGGCGCCGCCGAGCCAGCCTGCGAAGCATTTTCGGGTAGGGCCGCGTCTCTGGCCACAGCTCCCACGCCCGAAGAGCCAGGAGGGAAAGCCGTGCCTCGTTGGAAAGCTCTTTGGCAGCCGCTCGCGTGGCCCCACAGCCCGTGGGGCTGCGGGCTTTCCGGCGGCCGTCAGCCTCGGCGCCAACGGCGCCCACCTGGTGCCGCCGAGCCAGCCTGCGAAGCATTTTCCGGTAGGGCCGCGGCTCTGGCCACAGCTCCCACGCCCGAAGAGCCAGGAGGGAAAGCCGTGCCTCGTTGGAAAGCTCTTTGGCAGCCGCTCGCGTGGCCCCACAGCCCGTGGGGCTGCGGGCTTTGCGGCGGCCGTCAGCCTCGGCGCCACCGGCGCCAACGTGGCGCTGCCGCGCCAGCCTGCGAAGCATTTTCCGGTAGGGCCGCGGCTCTGGCCACAGCTCCCACGCCCGAAGAGCCAGGAGGGAAAGCCGTGCCTCGTTGGAAAGCTCTTTGGCAGCCGCTCGCGTGGCCCCACAGCCCGTGGGGCTGCGGGCTTTGCGGCGGCCATCAGCCTTGGCGCCACCGGGGCCCACGTGGCGCCGCCGCGCCAGCCTGCGAAGCATTTTCGGGTAGGGCCGCGTCTCTGGCCACAGCTCCCACGCCCGAAGAGCCAGGAGGGAAAGCCGTGCCTCGTTGGAAAGCTCTTTGGCAGCTGCTCGCGTGGCCCCACAGCCCGTGGGGCTGCGGGCTTTGCGGCGGCCGTCAGCCTCGGCGCCACCGGCGCCCACCTGGCGCCGCCGAGCCAGCCTGCGAAGCATTTTCCGGTAGGGCCGCGGCTCTGGCCACAGCTCCCACGCCCGAAGAGCCAGGAGGGAAAGCCGTGCCTCGTTGGAAAGCTCTTTGGCAGCCGCTCGCGTGGCCCCACAGCCCGTGGGGCTGCGGGCTTTGCGGCGGCCGTCAGCCTCGGCGCCACCGGCGCCCACCTGGCGCCGCCGAGCCAGCCTGCGAAGCATTTTGCGGTAGGGCCGCGTCTCTGGCCACAGCTCCCACGCCCGAAGAGCCAGGAGGGAAAGCCGTGCCTCGTTGGAAAGCTCTTTGGCAGCCGCTCGCGTGGCCCCACAGCCCGTGGGGCTGCGGGCTTTGCGGCGGCCGTCAGCCTCGGCACCACCGCCGCCCACCTGGCGCCGCCGAGCCAGCCTGCGAAGCATTTTCCGGTAGGGCCGCGGCTCTGGCCACAGCTCCCACGCCCGAAGAGCCAGGAGGGAAAGCCGTGCCTCGTTGGAAAGCTCTTTGGCAGCCGCTCGCGTGGCCCCACAGCCCGTGGGGCTGCGGGCTTTGCGGCGGCCGTCAGCCTCGGCGCCACCGGCGCCCACCTGGCGCCGCCGAGCCAGCCTGCGAAGCATTTTCCGGTAGGGCTGCGGCTCTGGCGACAGCTCCCACGCCCGAAGAGCCAGGAGGGAAAACCGTGCCTCATTGGAAAGCTCTTTGGCAGCCGCTCGCGTGGCCCCACAGCCCGTGGGGCTGCGGGCTTTGCGGCGGCCGTCAGCCTTGGCACCACCGGCGCCCACCTGGCGCCGCCGCGCCAGCCCCCGAAGCATTTTCCGGTAGGGCCGCGGCTCTGGCCACAGCTCCCACACCCGAAGAGCCAGGAGGGAAAGCCGTGCCTCGTTGGAAAGCTCATTGGCAGCCGCTCGCGTGGCCCCACAGCCCGTGGGGCTGCGGGCTTTGCGGCGGCCGTCAGCCTCGGCGCCACCGGCGCCCACCTGGCGCCGCCGAGCCAGCCTGCAAAGCATTTTCCGGTAGGGCCGCGGCTCTGGCCACAGCTCCCACGCCCGAAGAGCCAGGAGGGAAAGCCGTGCCTCGTTGGAAAGCTCTTTGGCAGCCGCTCGCGTGGCCCCACAGCCCGTGGGGCTGCGGGCTTTGCGGCGGCCGTCAGCCTCGGCGCCACCGGCGCCCACCTGGCTCCGCCGCGCCAGCCTGCGAAGCATTTTCCGGTAGGGCCGCGTCTCTGGCCACAGCTCCCACGCCCGAAGAGCCAGGAGGGAAAGCCGTGCCTCGTTGGAAAGCTCTTTGGCAGCCGCTCGCGTGGCCCCACAGCCCGTGGGGCTGCGGGCTTTGTGGCGGCCGTCAGCCTCGGCGCCACCGGCGCCCACCTGGCACTGCCGAGCCAGCCTGCGAAGCATTTTCCGGTAGGGCCGCGGCTCTGGCCACAGCTCCCACGCCCGAAGAGCCAGGAGGGAAAGCCGTGCCTCGTTGGAAAGCTCTTTGGCAGCCGCTCGTGTGGCCCCACAGCCCGTGGGGCTGCGGGCTTTGCGGCGGCCGTCAGCCTCGGCGCCACCGCCGCCCACCTGGCGCCGCCGAGCCAGCCTGCGAAGCATTTTCCGGTAGGGCCGCGTCTCTGGCCACAGCTCCCACGCCCGAAGAGCCAGGAGGGAAAGCCGTGCCTCGTTGGAAAGCTCTTTGGCAGCCGCTCGCGTGGCCCCACAGCCCGTGGGGCTGCGGGCTTTGCGGCGGCCGTCAGCCTCGGCGCCACCGCCGCCCACCTGGCGCCGCCGAGCCAGCCTGCGAAGCATTTTCCGGTAGGGCCGCGGCTCTGGCCACAGCTCCCACGCCCGAAGAGCCAGGAGGGAAAGCCGTGCCTCGTTGGAAAGCTCTTTGGCAGCCGCTCGCGTGGCCCCACAGCCCGTGGGGCTGCGGGCTTTGCGGCGGCCGTCAGCCTCGGCGCCACCGGCGCCCACCTGGCACCGCCGAGCCAGCCCCCGAAGCATTTTCCGGTAGGGCCGCGGCTCTGGCCACAGCTCCCACGCCCGAAGAGCCAGGAGGGAAAGCCGTGCCTCGTTGGAAAGCTCTTTGGCAGCCGCTCGCGTGGCCCCACAGCCCGTGGGGCTGCGGGCTTTGCGGCGGCCGTCAGCCTCGGCGCCACCGGCGCCCACCTGGCGCCGCCGAGCCATCCTGCGAAGCATTTTCCGGTAGGGCCGCGTCTCTGGCCACAGCTCCCACGCCCGAAGAGCCAGGAGGGAAAGCCATGCCTCGTTGGAAAGCTCTTTGGCAGCCGCTCGCGTGGCCCCACAGCCCGTGGGGCTGCGGGCTTTGCGGCGGCCGTCAGCCTCGGCGCCACTGCCGCCCACCTGGCGCCGCCGCGCCAGCCTGCGAAGCATTTTCCGGTAGGGCCGCGGCTCTGGCCACAGCTCCCACGCCCGAAGAGCCAGGAGGGAAAGCCGTGCCTCGTTGGAAAGCTCTTTGGCAGCCGCTCGCGTGGCCCCACAGCCCGTCGGGCTGCGGGCTTTGCGGCAGCCGTCAGCCTCGGCGCCACCGGCGCCCACGTGGTGCCGCCGTGCCAGCCTGCGAAGCATTTTCCGGTAGGGCCGCGGCTCTGGCCACAGCTCCCACGCCCGAAGAGCCAGGAGGGAAAGCCGTGCCTCGTTGGAAAGCTCTTTGGCAGCCGCTCGCGTGGCCCCACAGTTCGTGGGGCTGCGAGCTTTGCGGCGGCCATCAGCCTCGGCGCCACCGGCGCCCACCTGGCGTCGCCGAGCCAGCCTGCGAAGCATTTTCCGGTAGGGCCGCGTCTCTGGCCACAGCTCCCACGCCCGAAGAGCCAGGAGGGAAAGCCGTGCCTCGTTGGAAAGCTCTTTGGCAGCCGCTCGCGTGGCCCCACAGCCCGTGGGGCTGCGGGCTTTGCGGCGGCCGTCAGCCTCCGCGCCACCGGCGCCCACCTGGCGCCGCCGAGCCAGCCTGCGAAGCATTTTCCGGTAGGGCCACGGCTCTGGCCACAGCTCCCACGCCCGAAGAGCCAGGAGGGAAAGCCGTGCCTCGTTGGAAAGCTCTTTGGCAGCCGCTCGCGTGGCCCCACAGCCCGTGGGGCTGCGGGCTTTGCGGCGGCCGTCAGCCTCGGCACCACCGGCGCCCACGTGGCGCCGCCGCGCCAGCCTGCAAAGCATTTTCCGGTAGGGCCGCGGCTCTGGCCACAGCTCCCACGCCCGAAGAGCCAGGAGGGAAAGCCGTGCCTCGTTGGAAAGCTCTTTGGCAGCCGCTCGCGTGGCCCCACAGCCCGTGGGGCTGCGGGCTTTGCGGCGGCCGTCAGCCTCGGCGCCACCGGCGCCCACCTGGCGCCGCCGAGCCAGCCTGCGAAGCATTTTCCGGTAGGGCCGCGGCTCTGGCCACAGCTCCCACGCCCGAAGAGCCAGGAGGGAAAGCCGTGCCTCGTTGGAAAGCTCTTTGGCAGCCGCTCGCGTGGCCCCACAGCCCGTGGGGCTGCGGGCTTTGCGGCGGCCGTCAGCCTCGGCGCCACCGGCGCCCACCTGGCGCCGCCGAGCCAGCCTGCGAAGCATTTTCGGGTAGGGCCGCGTCTCTGGCCACAGCTCCCACGCCCGAAGAGCCAGGAGGGAAAGCCGTGCCTCGTTGGAAAGCTCTTTGGCAGCCGCTCACGTGGCCCCACAGCCCGTGGGGCTGCGGGCTTTGCGGCGGCCGTCAGCCTCGGCGCCACCGGCGCCCACCTGGCGCCGCCGCGCCAGCCTGCGAAGCATTTTCCGGTAGGGCCGCGGCTCTGGCCACAGCTCCCACGCCCGAAGAGCCAGGAGGGAAAGCCGTGCCTCGTTGGAAAGCTCTTTGGCAGCCGCTCGCGTGGCCCCACAGCCCGTGGGGCTGCGGGCTTTGCGGCGGCCGTCAGCCTCGGCGCCACCGGCGCCCACCTGGCGCCGCCGAGCCAGCCTGCGAAGCATTTTCCGGTAGGGCCGCGGCTCTGGCCACAGCTCCCACGCCCGAAGAGCCAGGAGGGAAAGCCGTGCCTCGTTGGAAAGCTCTTTGGCAGCCGCTCGCGTGGCCCCACAGTTCGTGGGGCTGCGGGCTTTGCGGCGGCCATCAGCCTCGGCGCCACCGCCGCCCACCTGGCGCCGCCGAGCCAGCCTGCGAAGCATTTTCCGGTAGGGCCGCGTCTCTGGCCACAGCTCCCACGCCCGAAGAGCCAGGAGGGAAAGCCGTGCCTCGTTGGAAAGCTCTTTGGCAGCCGCTCGCGTGGCCCCACAGCCCGTGGGGCTGCGGGCTTTGCGGCGGCCGTCAGCCTCGGTGCCACCGCCGCCCACCTGGCACCGCCGAGCCAGCCTGCGAAGCATTTTCCGGTAGGGCTGCGGCTCTGGCGACAGCTCCCACGCCCGAAGAGCCAGGAGGGAAAGCCGTGCCTCGTTGGAAAGCTCTTTGGCAGCCGCTCGCGTGGCCCCACAGCCCGTGGGGCTGCGGGCTTTGCTGCGGCCATCAGCATTGGCGCCACCGGCGCCCACGTGGCGCCGCCGCGCCAGCCTGCGAAGCATTTTCCGGTAGGGCCGCGGCTCTGGCCACAGCTCCCACGCCCGAAGAGCCAGGAGGGAAAGCCGTGCCTCGTTGGAAAGCTCTTTGGCAGCCGCTCGCGTGGCCCCACAGCCCGTGGGGCTGCGGGCTTTGCGGCGGCCGTCAGCCTCGGCGCCACCGGCGCCCACCTGGCGCCGCCGAGCCAGCCTGCGAAGCATTTTCCGGTAGGGCCGCGGCTCTGGCCACAGCTCCCACGCCCGAAGAGCCAGGAGGGAAAGCCGTGCCTCGTTGGAAAGCTCTTTGGCAGCCGCTCGCGTGGCCCCACAGCCCGTGGGGCTGCGGGCTTTGCGGCGGCCGTCAGCCTCGGCGCCACCGGCGCCCACCTGGCGCCGCCGAGCCAGCCTGCGAAGCATTTTCCGGTAGGGCCGCGTCTCTGGCCACAGCTCCCACGCCCGAAGAGCCAGGAGGGAAAGCCGTGCCTCGTTGGAAAGCTCTTTGGCAGCCGCTCGCGTGGCCCCACAGCCCGTGGGGCTGCGGGCTTTGCGGCGGCCGTCAGCCTCGGCGCCACCGGCGCCCACCTGGCGCCGCCGAGCCAGCCTGCGAAGCATTTTCCGGTAGGGCCGCGGCTCTGGGCACAGCTCCCACGCCCGAAGAGCCAGGAGGGAAAGCCGTGCCTCGTTGGAAAGCTCTTTGGCAGCCGCTCGCGTGGCCCCACAGCCCGTGGGGCTGCGGGCTTTGCGGCGGCTGTCAGCCTCGGCGCCACCGCCGCCCACCTGGCGCCGCCGAGCCAGCCTGCGAAGCATTTTCCGGTAGGGCCGCGGCTCTGGCCACAGCTCCCACGCCCGAAGAGCCAGGAGGGAAAGCCGTGCCTCGTTGGAAAGCTCTTTGGCAGCCGCTCGCGTGGCCCCACAGCCCGTGGGGCTGCGGGCTTTGCGGCGGCCGTCAGCCTCGGCGCCACCGGCGCCCACCTGGCGCCGCCGAGCCAGCCTGCGAAGCATTTTCCGGTAGGGCTGCGGCTCTGGCGACAGCTCCCACGGCCGAAGAGCCAGGAGGGAAAGCCGTGCCTCGTTGGAAAGCTCTTTGGCAGCCGCTCGCGTGGCCCCACAGCCCGTGGGGCTGCGGGCTTTGCGGCGGCCGTCAGCCTTGGCGCCACCGGCGCCCACCTGGCACCGCCGAGCCAGCCCCCGAAGCATTTTCCGGTAGGGCCGCGGCTCTGGCTACAGCTCCCACGCCCAAAGAGCCAGGAGGGAAAGCCGTGCCTCGTTGGAAAGCTCTTTGGCAGGGGCTCGCGTGGCCCCACAGCCCGTGGGGCTGCGGGCTTTGCGGCGGCTGTCAGCCACGGTGCCACCGGCGCCCACGTGGTGCCGCCGCGCCAGATTGCGAAGCATTTTCCGGTAGGGCCGCGGCTCTGGCCACAGCTCCCACGCCCGAAGAGCCAGGAGGGAAAGCCGTGCCTCGTTGGAAAGCTCTTTGGCAGCCGCTCGCGTGGCCCCACAGCCCGTGGGGCTGAGGGCTTTGCGGCGGCCGTCAGCCTCCGCGCCACCGGCGCCCACCTGGCGCCGCCGAGCCAGCCTGCGAAGCATTTTCCGGTAGGGCCGCGGCTCTGGCCACAGCTCCCACGCCCGAAGAGCCAGGAGGGAAAGCCGTGCCTCGTTGGAAAGCTCTTTGGCAGCCGCTCGCGTGGCCCCACAGCCCGTGGGGCTGCGGGCTTTGCGGTGGCCATCAGCCTTGGCGCCACCGGCGCCCACGTGGCGCCGCCGCGCCAGCCTGCGAAGCATTTTCCGGTAGGGCCGCGGCTCTGGCCACAGCTCCCACGCCCGAAGAGCCAGGAGGGAAAGCCGTGCCTCGTTGGAAAGCTCTTTGGCAGCCGCTCGCGTGGCCCCACAGACCGTGGGGCTGCGGGCTTTGCGGCGGCCGTCAGCCTCGGCGCCACCGGCGCCCACCTGGCACCGCCGAGCCAGCCCCCGAAGCATTTTCCGGTAGGGCCGCGGCTCTGGCCACAGCTCCCACGCCCGAAGAGCCAGGAGGGAAAGCCGTGCCTCGTTGGAAAGCTCTTTGGCAGCCGCTCGCGTGGCCCCACAGTTCGTGGGGCTGCGGGCCTTGCGGCGGCCATCAGCCTCGGCGCCACCGCCGCCCACGTGGCGCCGCCGCACCAGCCTGCGAAGCATTTTCCGGTAGGGCCGCGGCTCTGGCCACAGCTCCCACGCCCGAAGAGCCAGGAGGGAAAGCCGTGCCTCGTTGGAAAGCTCTTTGGCAGCCGCTCGCGTGGCCCCACAGCCCGTGGGGCTGCGGGCTTTGCGGCGGCCGTCAGCCTCGGCGCCACCGGCGCCCACCTGGCGCCGCCGAGCCAGCCTGCGAAGCATTTTCCGGTAGGGCCGCGGCTCTGGCCACAGCTCCCACGCCCGAAGAGCCAGGAGGGAAAGCCGTGCCTCGTTGGAAAGCTCTTTGGCAGCCGCTCGCGTGGCCCCACAGCCCGTGGGGCTGCGGGCTTTGCTGCGGCCATCAGCATTGGCGCCACCGGCGCCCACGTGGCGCCGCCGCGCCAGCCTGCGAAGCATTTTCCGGTAGGGCCGCGGCTCTGGCCACAGCTCCCACGCCCGAAGAGCCAGGAGGGAAAGCCGTGCCTCGTTGGAAAGCTCTTTGGCAGCCGCTCGCGTGGCCCCACACCCCGTGGGGCTGCGGGCTTTGCGGCGGACGTCAGCCTCGGCGCCACCGTCGCCCACCTGGCGCTGCCGAGCCAGCCTGCGAAGCATTTTCCGGTAGGGCCGCGTCTCTGGCCACAGCTCCCACGCCCGAAGAGCCAGGAGGGAAAGCCGTGCCTCGTTGGAAAGCTCTTTGGCAGCCGCTCACGTGGCCCCACAGCCCGTGGGGCTGCGGGCTTTGCGGCGGCCGTCAGCCTCGGCGCCACCGGCGCCCACCTGGCGCCGCCGAGCCAGCCTGCGAAGCATTTTCCGGTAGGGCCGCGGCTCTGGGCACAGCTCCCACGCCCGAAGAGCCAGGAGGGAAAGCCGTGCCTCGTTGGAAAGCTCTTTGGCAGCCGCTCGCGTGGCCCCACAGCCCGTGGGGCTGCGGGCTTTGCGGCGGCTGTCAGCCTCGGCGGCACCTCCGCCCACCTGGTGCCGCCGAGCCAGCCTGCGAAGCATTTTCCGGTAGGGCCGCGGCTCTGGCCACAGCTCCCACGCCCGAAGAGCCAGGAGGGAAAGCCGTGCCTCGTTGGAAAGCTCTTTGGCAGCCGCTCGCGTGGCCCCACAGCCCGTGGGGCTGCGGGCTTTGCGGCGGCCGTCAGCCTCGGCGCCACCGGCGCCCACCTGGCGCCGCCGAGCCAGCCTGCGAAGCATTTTCCGGTAGGGCTGCGGCTCTGGCGACAGCTCCCACGCCCGAAGAGCCAGGAGGGAAAGCCGTGCCTCGTTGGAAAGCTCTTTGGCAGCCGCTCGCGTGGCCCCACAGCCCGTGGGGCTGCGGGTTTTGCGGCGGCCGTCAGCCTTGGCGCCACCGGCGCCCACCTGGCACCGCCGCGCCAGCCCCCGAAGCATTTTCCGGTAGGGCCGCGGCTCTGGGCACAGCTCCCACGCCCGAAGAGCCAGGAGGGAAAGCCGTGCCTCGTTGGAAAGCTCTTTGGCAGCCGCTCGCGTGGCCCCACAGCCCGTGGGGCTGCGGGCTTTGCGGCGGCTGTCAGCCTCGGCGCCACCGCCGCCCACCTGGCGCCGCCGAGCCAGCCTGCGAAGCATTTTCCGGTAGGGCCGCGGCTCTGGCCACAGCTCCCACGCCCGAAGAGCCAGGAGGGAAAGCCGTGCCTCGTTGGAAAGCTCTTTGGCAGCCGCTCGCGTGGCCCCACAGCCCGTGGGGCTGCGGGCTTTGCGGCGGCCGTCAGCCTCGGCGCCACCGGCGCCCACCTGGCGCCGCCGAGCCAGCCTGCGAAGCATTTTCCGGTAGGGCTGCGGCTCTGGCGACAGCTCCCACGGCCGAAGAGCCAGGAGGGAAAGCCGTGCCTCGTTGGAAAGCTCTTTGGCAGCCGCTCGCGTGGCCCCACAGCCCGTGGGGCTGAGGGCTTTGCGGCGGCCGTCAGCCTCCGCGCCACCGGCGCCCACCTGGTGCCGCCGAGCCAGCCTGCGAAGCATTTTCCGGTAGGGCCGCGTCTCTGCCCACAGCTCCCACGCCCGAAGAGCCAGGAGGGAAAGCTGTGCCTCGTTGGAAAGCTCTTTGGCAGCCGCTCGCGTGGCCCCACAGCCCGTGGGGCTGCGGGCTTTGCGGCGGCCGTCAGCCTCGGCGCCACCGGCGCCCACGTGGCGCCGCCGTGCCAGCCTGCGAAGCATTTTCCGGTAGGGCCGCGGCTCTGGCCACAGCTCCCACGCCCGAAGAGCCAGGAGGGAAAGCCGTGCCTCGTTGGAAAGCTCTTTGGCAGCCGCTCGCGTGGCCCCACAGCCCGTGGGGCTGCGGGCTTTGCGGCGGCCGTCAGCCTCGGCGCCACCGGCGCCCACCTGGCACCGCCGAGCCAGCCTGCGAAGCATTTTCCGGTAGGGCCGCGGCTCTGGCCACAGCTCCCACGCCCGAAGAGCCAGGAGGGAAAGCCGTGCCTCGTTGGAAAGCTCTTTGGCAGCCGCTCGCGTGGCCCCACAGCCCGTGGGGCTGCGGGCTTTGCGGTGGCCGTCAGCCTCGGCGCCACCGGCGCCCACCTGGCGCCGCCGAGCCAGCCTGCGAAGCATTTTCGGGTAGGGCCGCGTCTCTGGCCACAGCTCCCACGCCCGAAGAGCCAGGAGGGAAAGCCGTGCCTCGTTGGAAAGCTCTTTGGCAGCCGCTCACGTGGCCGCACAGCCCGTGGGGCTGCGGGCTTTGCGGCGGCCGTCAGCCTCGGCGCCACCGCCGCCCACCTGGCGCCGCCGAGCCAGCCTGCGAAGCATTTTCCGGTAGGGCCGCGGCTCTGGCCACAGCTTTCACGCCCGAAGAGCCAGGAGGGAAAGCCGTGCCTCGTTGGAAAGCTCTTTGGCAGCCGCTCGCGTGGCCCCACAGCCCGTGGGGCTGCGGGCTTTGCTGCGGCCATCAGCATTGGCGCCACCGGCGCCCACGTGGCGCCGCCGCGCCAGCCTGCGAAGCATTTTCCGGTAGGGCCGCGGCTCTGGCCACAGCTCCCACGCCCGAAGAGCCAGGAGGGAAAGCCGTGCCTCGTTGGAAAGCTCTTTGGCAGCCGCTCGCGTGGCCCCACAGCCCGTGGGGCTGCGGGCTTTGCGGCGGCCGTCAGCCTCGGCGCCACCGCCGCCCACCTGGCGCCGCCGAGCCAGCCTGCGAAGCATTTTCCGGTAGGGCCGCGGCTCTGGCCACAGCTCCCACGGCCGAAGAGCCAGGAGGGAAAGCCGTGCCTCGTTGGAAAGCTCTTTGGCAGCCGCTCGCGTGGCCCCACAGCCCGTGGGGCTGCGGGCTTTGCGGCGGCCGTCAGCCTCGGCGCCACCGGCGCCCACCTGGCGCCGCCGAGCCAGCCTGCGAAGCATTTTCCGGTAGGGCCGCGTCTCTGGCCACAGCTCCCACGCCCGAAGAGCCAGGAGGGAAAGCCGTGCCTCGTTGGAAAGCTCTTTGGCAGCCGCTCGCGTGGCCCCACAGCCCGTGGGGCTGCGGGCTTTGCGGCGGCCGTCAGCCTCGGCGCCACCGGCGCCCACCTGGCACCGCCGAGCCAGCCCCCGAAGCATTTTCCGGTAGGGCCGCGGCTCTGGCCACAGCTCCCACGCCCGAAGAGCCAGGAGGGAAAGCCGTGCCTCGTTGGAAAGCTCTTTGGCAGCCGCTCGCGTGGCCCCACAGTTCGTGGGGCTGCGGGCTTTGCGGCGGCCATCAGCCTCGGCGCCACCGCCGCCCACGTGGCGCCGCCGCACCAGCCTGCGAAGCATTTTCCGGTAGGGCCGCGGCTCTGGCCACAGCTCCCACGCCCGAAGAGCCAGGAGGGAAAGCCGTGCCTCGTTGGAAAGCTCTTTGGCAGCCGCTCGCGTGGCCCCACAGCCCGTGGGGCTGCGGGCTTTGCGGCGGCCGTCAGCCTCGGCGCCACCGGCGCCCACCTGGCGCCGCCGCGCCAGCCTGCGAAGCATTTTCCGGTAGGGCTGCGGCTCTGGCGACAGCTCCCACGCCCGAAGAGCCAGGAGGGAAAGCCGTGCCTCGTTGGAAAGCTCTTTGGCAGCCGCTCGCGTGGCCCCACAGCCCGTGGGGCTGCGGGCTTTGCGGCGGCCGTCAGCCTCGGCGCCACCGGCGCCCACCTGGCGCCGCCGCGCCAGCCCCCGAAGCATTTTCCGGTAGGGCCGCGGCTCTGGCTACATCTCCCACGCCCGAAGAGCCAGGAGGGAAAGCCGTGCCTCGTTGGAAAGCTCTTTGGCAGGGGCTCGCGTGGCCCCACAGCCCGTGGGGCTGCGGGCTTTGCGGCGGCCGTCAGCCTCGGCGCCACTGGCGCCCACGTGGCGCCGCCGTGCCAGCCTGCGAAGCATTTTCCGGTAGGGCCGCGGCTCTGGCCACAGCTCCCACGCCCGAAGAGCCAGGAGGGAAAGCCGTGCCTCGTTGGAAAGCTCTTTGGCAGCCGCTCGCGTGGCCCCACAGCCCGTGGGGCTGCGGGCTTTGCGGCGGCCATCAGCCTTGGCGCCACCGGTGCCCACGTGGCGCCGCCGCGCCAGCCTGCGAAGCATTTTCCGGTAGGGCCGCGGCTCTGGCCACAGCTCCCACGCCCGAAGAGCCAGGAGGGAAAGCCGTGCCTCGTTGGAAAGCTCTTTGGCAGCCGCTCGCGTGGCCCCACAGCCCGTGGGGCTGCGGGCTTTGCGGCGGCCGTCAGCCTCGGCGCCACCGGCGCCCACCTGGCACCGCCGAGCCAGCCCCCGAAGCATTTTCCGGTAGGGCCGCGGCTCTGGCCACAGCTCCCACGCCCGAAGAGCCAGGAGGGAAAGCCGTGCCTCGTTGGAAAGCTCTTTGGCAGCCGCTCGCGTGGCCCCACAGCCCGTGGGGCTGCGGGCTTTGCGGTGGCCGTCAGCCTCGGCGCCACCGCCGCCCACCTGGCGCCGCCGAGCCAGCCTGCGAAGCATTTTCGGGTAGGGCCGCGTCTCTGGCCACAGCTCCCACGCCCGAAGAGCCAGGAGGGAAAGCCGTGCCTCGTTGGAAAGCTCTTTGGCAGCCGCTCACGTGGCCCCACAGCCCGTGGGGCTGCGGGCTTTGCGGCGGCCGTCAGCCTCGGCGCCACCGCCGCCCACCTGGCGCCGCCGCGCCAGCCTGCGAAGCATTTTCCGGTAGGGCCGCGGCTCTGGCCACAGCTCCCACGCCCGAAGAGCCAGGAGGGAAAGCCGTGCCTCGTTGCAAAGCTCTTTGGCAGCCGCTCGCGTGGCCCCACAGTTCGTGGGGCTGCGGGCTTTGCGGCGGCCATCAGCCTCGGCGCCACCGCCGCCCACGTGGCGCCGCCGCACCAGCCTGCGAAGCATTTTCCGGTAGGGCCGCGGCTCTGGCCACAGCTCCCACGCCCGAAGAGCCAGGAGGGAAAGCCGTGCCTCGTTGGAAAGCTCTTTGGCAGCCGCTCGCGTGGCCCCACAGCCCGTGGGGCTGCGGGCTTTGCGGCGGCCGTCAGCCTCGGCGCCACCGGCGCCCACCTGGCGCCGCCGAGCCAGCCTGCGAAGCATTTTCCGGTAGGGCCGCGGCTCTGGCCACAGCTCCCACGCCCGAAGAGCCAGGAGGGAAAGCCGTGCCTCGTTGGAAAGCTCTTTGGCAGCCGCTCGCGTGGCCCCACAGCCCGTGGGGCTGCGGGCTTTGCGGCGGCCATCAGCATTGGCGCCACCGGCGCCCACGTGGCGCCGCCGCGCCAGCCTGCGAAGCATTTTCCGGTAGGGCCGCGGCTCTGGCCACAGCTCCCACGCCCGAAGAGCCAGGAGGGAAAGCCGTGCCTCGTTGGAAAGCTCTTTGGCAGCCGCTCGCGTGGCCCCACAGCCCGTGGGGCTGCGGGCTTTGCGGCGGCCGTCAGCCTCGGCGCCACCGCCGCCCACCTGGCGCCGCCGAGCCAGCCTGCGAAGCATTTTCCGGTAGGGCCGCGGCTCTGGCCACAGCTCCCACGCCCGAAGAGCCAGGAGGGAAAGCCGTGCCTCGTTGGAAAGCTCTTTGGCAGCCGCTCGCGTGGCCCCACAGCCCGTGGGGCTGCGGGCTTTGCGGCGGCCGTCAGCCTCGGCGCCACCGGCGCCCACCTGGCGCCGCCGAGCCAGCCTGCGAAGCATTTTCCGGTAGGGCCGCGTCTCTGGCCACAGCTCCCACGCCCGAAGAGCCAGGAGGGAAAGCCGTGCCTCGTTGGAAAGCTCTTTGGCAGCCGCTCACGTGGCCCCACAGCCCGTGGGGCTGCGGGCTTTGCGGCGGCCGTCAGCCTCGGCGCCACCGGCGCCCACCTGGCGCCGCCGAGCCAGCCTGCGAAGCATTTTCCGGTAGGGCCGCGGCTCTGGGCACAGCTCCCATGCCCGAAGAGCCAGGAGGGAAAGCCGTGCCTCGTTGGAAAGCTCTTTGGCAGCCGCTCGCGTGGCCCCACAGCCCGTGGGGCTGCGGGCTTTGCGGCGGCCGTCAGCCTTGGCGCCACCGGCGCCCACCTGGCACCGCCGCGCCAGCCCCCGAAGCATTTTCCGGTAGGGCCGCGGCTCTGGGCACAGCTCCCACGCCCGAAGAGCCAGGAGGGAAAGCCGTGCCTCGTTGGAAAGCTCTTTGGCAGCCGCTCGCGTGGCCCCACAGCCCGTGGGGCTGCGGGCTTTGCGGCGGCTGTCAGCCTCGGCGCCACCGCCGCCCACCTGGCGCCGCCGAGCCAGCCTGCGAAGCATTTTCCGGTAGGGCCGCGGCTCTGGCCACAGCTCCCACGCCCGAAGAGCCAGGAGGGAAAGCCGTGCCTCGTTGGAAAGCTCTTTGGCAGCCGCTCGCGTGGCCCCACAGCCCGTGGGGCTGCGGGCTTTGCGGCGGCCGTCAGCCTCGGCGCCACCGGCGCCCACCTGGCGCCGCCGAGCCAGCCTGCGAAGCATTTTCCGGTAGGGCTGCGGCTCTGGCGACAGCTCCCACGGCCGAAGAGCCAGGAGGGAAAGCCGTGCCTCGTTGGAAAGCTCTTTGGCAGCCGCTCGCGTGGCCCCACAGCCCGTGGGGCTGCGGGCTTTGCGGCGGCCGTCAGCCTTGGCGCCACCGGCGCCCACCTGGCACCGCCGCGCCAGCCCCCGAAGCATTTTCCGGTAGGGCCGCGGCTCTGGCTACAGCTCCCACGCCCAAAGAGCCAGGAGGGAAAGCCGTGCCTCGTTGGAAAGCTCTTTGGCAGGGGCTCGCGTGGCCCCACAGCCCGTGGGGCTGCGGGCTTTGCGGCGGCCGTCAGCCTCGGTGCCACCGGCGCCCACGTGGTGCCGCCGCGCCAGATTGCGAAGCATTTTCCGGTAGGGCCGCGGCTCTGGCCACAGCTCCCACGCCCGAAGAGCCAGGAGGGAAAGCCGTGCCTCGTTGGAAAGCTCTTTGGCAGCCGCTCACGTGGCCCCACAGCCCGTGGGGCTGCGGGCTTTGCGGCGGCCGTCAGCCTCGGCGCCACCGGCGCCCACCTGGCGCCGCCGAGCCAGCCTGCGAAGCATTTTCCGGTAGGGCCGCGGCTCTGGGCACAGCTCCCACGCCCGAAGAGCCAGGAGGGAAAGCCGTGCCTCGTTGGAAAGCTCTTTGGCAGCCGCTCGCGTGGCCCCACAGCCCGTGGGGCTGCGGGCTTTGCGGCGGCTGTCAGCCTCGGCGCCACCGCCGCCCACCTGGCGCCGCCGAGCCAGCCTGCGAAGCATTTTCCGGTAGGGCCGCGGCTCTGGCCACAGCTCCCAAGCCCGAAGAGCCAGGAGGGAAAGCCGTGCCTCGTTGGAAAGCTCTTTGGCAGCCGCTCGCGTGGCCCCACAGCCCGTGGGGCTGCGGGCTTTGCGGCGGCCGTCAGCCTCGGCGCCACCGCCGCCCACCTGGCGCCGCCGAGCCAGCCTGCGAAGCATTTTCCGGTAGGGCTGCGGCTCTGGCGACAGCTCCCACGGCCGAAGAGCCAGGAGGGAAAGCCGTGCCTCGTTGGAAAGCTCTTTGGCAGCCGCTCGCGTGGCCCCACAGCCCGTGGGGCTGCGGGCTTTGCGGCGGCCGTCAGCCTTGGCGCCACCGGCGCCCACCTGGCACCGCCGCGCCAGCCCCCGAAGCATTTTCCGGTAGGGCCGCGGCTCTGGGCACAGCTCCCACGCCCGAAGAGCCAGGAGGGAAAGCCGTGCCTCGTTGGAAAGCTCTTTGGCAGCCGCTCGCGTGGCCCCACAGCCCGTGGGGCTGCGGGCTTTGCGGCGGCTGTCAGCCTCGGCGCCACCGCCGCCCACCTGGCGCCGCCGAGCCAGCCTGCGAAGCATTTTCCGGTAGGGCTGCGGCTCTGGCGACAGCTCCCACGGCCGAAGAGCCAGGAGGGAAAGCCGTGCCTCGTTGGAAAGCTCTTTGGCAGCCGCTCGCGTGGCCCCACAGCCCGTGGGGCTGCGGGCTTTGCGGCGGCCGTCAGCCTTGGCGCCACCGGCGCCCACCTGGCACCGCCGCGCCAGCCCCCGAAGCATTTTCCGGTAGGGCCGCGGCTCTGGCTACAGCTCCCACGCCCAAAGAGCCAGGAGGGAAAGCCGTGCCTCGTTGGAAAGCTCTTTGGCAGGGGCTCGCGTGGCCCCACAGCCCGTGGGGCTGCGGGCTTTGCGGCGGCCGTCAGCCTCGGCGCCACCGCCGCCCACCTGGCACCGCCGAGCCAGCCTGCGAAGCATTTTCCGGTAGGGCCGCGGCTCTGGCCACAGCTCCCACGCCCGAAGAGCCAGGAGGGAAAGCCGTGCCTCGTTGGAAAGCTCTTTGGCAGCCGCTCGCATGGCCCCACAGCCCGTGGGGCTGCGGGCTTTGCGGCGGCCGTCAGCCTCGGCGCCACCGGCGCCCACGTGGTGCCGCCGTGCCAGCCTGCGAAGCATTTTCCGGTAGGGCCGCGGCTCTGGCCACAGCTCCCACGCCCGAAGAGCCAGGAGGGAAACCCGTGCCTCGTTGGAAAGCTCTTTGGCAGCCGCTTGCGTGGCCCCACAGCCCGTGGGGCTGCGGGCTTTGCGGCGGCCGTCAGCCTCGGCGCCACCGGCGCCCACCTGGCGCCACCGAGCCAGCCTGCGAAGCATTTTCCGGTAGGGCTGCGGCTCTGGCGACAGCTCCCACGCCCGAAGAGCCAGGAGGGAAAGCCGTGCCTCGTTGGAAAGCTCTTTGGCAGCCGCTCGCGTGGCCCCACAGCCCGTGGGGCTGCGGGCTTTGCGGCGGCCGTCAGCCTCGGCGCCACCGGCGCCCACCTGGCGTCGCCGAGCCAGCCTGCGAAGCATTTTCCGGTAGGGCCGCGGCTCTGGCCACAGCTCCCACGCCCGAAGAGCCAGGAGGGAAAGCCGTGCCTCGTTGGAAAGCTCTTTGGCAGCCGCTCGCGTGGCCCCACAGCCCGTGGGGCTGCGGGCTTTGCGGCGGCCGTCAGCCTCGGCACCACCGCCGCCCACCTGGCGCCGCCGAGCCAGCCTGCGAAGCATTTTCCGGTAGGGCCGCGGCTCTGGCCACAGCTCCCACGCCCGAAGAGCCAGGAGGGAAAGCCGTGCCTCGTTGGAAAGCTCTTTGGCAGCCGCTCGCGTGGCCCCACAGCCCGTGGGGCTGCGGGCTTTGCGGCGGCCGTCAGCCTCGGCGCCACCGCCGCCCACCTGGCGCCGCCGAGCCAGCCTGCGAAGCATTTTCCGGTAGGGCCGCGGCTCTGGCCACAGCTCCCACGCCCGAAGAGCCAGGAGGGAAAGCCGTGCCTCGTTGGAAAGCTCTTTGGCAGCCGCTCGCGTGGCCCCACAGCCCGTGGGGCTGCGGGCTTTGCGGCGGCCGTCAGCCTCGGCGCCACCGGCGCCCACCTGGCGCCGCCGAGCCAGCCTGCGAAGCATTTTCCGGTAGGGCCGCGGCTCTGGCCACAGCTCCCACGCCCGAAGAGCCAGGAGGGAAAACCGTGCCTCGTTGGAAAGCTCTTTGGCAGCCGCTCGCATGGCCCCACAGCCCGTGGGGCTGCGGGCTTTGCGGCGGCCGTCAGCCTCGGCGCCACCGGCACCCACGTGGTGCCGCCGTGCCAGCCTGCGAAGCATTTTCCGGTAGGGCCGCGGCTCTGGCCACAGCTCCCACGCCCGAAGAGCCAGGAGGGAAACCCGTGCCTCGTTGGAAAGCTCTTTGGCAGCCGCTCGCGTGGCCCCACAGCCCGTGGGGCTGCGGGCTTTGCGGCGGCCGTCAGCCTCGGCGCCACCGGCGCCCACCTGGCGCCACCGAGCCAGCCTGCGAAGCATTTTCCGGTAGGGCTGCGGCTCTGGCGACAGCTCCCACGCCCGAAGAGCCAGGAGGGAAAGCCGTGCTTCGTTGCAAAGCTCTTTGGCAGCCGCTCGCGTGGCCCCACAGCCCGTGGGGCTGCGGGCTTTGCGGCGGCCGTCAGCCTCGGCGCCACCGGCGCCCACCTGGCGCCGCCGAGCCAGCCTGCGAAGCATTTTCCGGTAGGGCCGCGTCTCTGGCCACAGCTCCCACGCCCGAAGAGCCAGGAGGGAAAGCCGTGCCTCGTTGGAAAGCTCTTTGGCAGCCGCTCGCGTGGCCCCACAGCCCGTGGGGCTGCGGGCTTTGCGGCGGCCGTCAGCCTCGGCGCCACCGGCCCCCACCTGGCGCCGCCGAGCCAGCCTGCGAAGCATTTTCCGGTAGGGCCGCGGCTCTGGCCACAGCTCCCACGCCCGAAGAGCCAGGAGGGAAAGCCGTGCCTCGTTGGAAAGCTCTTTGGCAGCCGCTCGCGTGGCCCCACAGCCCGTGGGGCTGCGGGCTTTGCGGCGGCCGTCAGCCTCGGCGCCACTGGCGCCCACCTGGCGTCGCCGAGCCAGCCTGCGAAGCATTTTCGGGTAGGGCCGCGTCTCTGGCCACAGCTCCCACGCCCGAAGAGCCAGGAGGGAAAGCCGTGCCTCGTTGGAAAGCTCTTTGGCAGCCGCTCGCGTGGCCCCACAGCCCGTGGGGCTGCGGGCTTTGCGGCGGCCGTCAGCCTCGGCACCACCGCCGCCCACCTGGCGCCGCCGAGCCAGCCTGCGAAGCATTTTCCGGTAGGGCCGCGGCTCTGGCCACAGCTCCCACGCCCGAAGAGCCAGGAGGGAAAGCCGTGCCTCGTTGGAAAGCTCTTTGGCAGCCGCTCGCGTGGCCCCACAGCCCGTGGGGCTGCGGGCTTTGCGGCGGCCGTCAGCCTCGGCGCCACCGCCGCCCACCTGGCGCCGCCGAGCCAGCCTGCGAAGCATTTTCCGGTAGGGCCGCGGCTCTGGCCACAGCTCCCACGCCCGAAGAGCCAGGAGGGAAAGCCGTGCCTCGTTGGAAAGCTCTTTGGCAGCCGCTCGCGTGGCCCCACAGCCCGTGGGGCTGCGGGCTTTGCGGCGGCCGTCAGCCTCGGCGCCACCGGCGCCCACCTGGCGCCGCCGAGCCAGCCTGCGAAGCATTTTCCGGTAGGGCCGCGGCTCTGGCCACAGCTCCCACGCCCGAAGAGCCAGGAGGGAAAGCCGTGCCTCGTTGGAAAGCTCTTTGGCAGCCGCTCGCGTGGCCCCACAGCCCGTGGGGCTGCGGGCTTTGCGGCGGCCGTCAGCCTCGGCGCCACCGGCGCCAACGTGGCGCTGCCGCGCCAGCCTGCGAAGCATTTTCCGGTAGGGCCGCGGCTCTGGCCACAGCTCCCACGCCGGAAGAGCCAGGAGGGAAAGCCGTGCCTCGTTGGAAAGCTCTTTGGCAGCCGCTCGCGTGGCCCCACAGCCCGTGGGGCTGCGGGCTTTGCGGCGGCCATCAGCCTTGGCGCCACCGGGGCCCACGTGGCGCCGCCGCGCCAGCCTGCGAAGCATTTTCGGGTAGGGCCGCGGCTCTGGCCACAGCTCCCACGCCCGAAGAGCCAGGAGGGAAAGCCGTGCCTCGTTGGAAAGCTCTTTGGCAGCTGCTCGCGTGGCCCCACAGCCCGTGGGGCTGCGGGCTTTGCGGCGGCCGTCAGCCTCGGCGCCACCGGCGCCCACCTGGCGCCGCCGAGCCAGCCTGCGAAGCATTTTCCGGTAGGGCCGCGGCTCTGGCCACAGCTCCCACGCCCGAAGAGCCAGGAGGGAAAGCCGTGCCTCGTTGGAAAGCTCTTTGGCAGCCGCTCGCGTGGCCCCACAGCCCGTGGGGCTGCGGGCTTTGCGGCGGCCGTCAGCCTCGGCGCCACCGGCGCCCACCTGGCACCGCCGAGCCAGCCTGCGAAGCATTTTCCGGTAGGGCCGCGTCTCTGGCCACAGCTCCCACGCCCGAAGAGCCAGGAGGGAAAGCCGTGCCTCGTTGGAAAGCTCTTTGGCAGCCGCTCGCGTGGCCCCACAGCCCGTGGGGCTGCGGGCTTTGCGGCGGCCGTCAGCCTCGGCGCCACCGCCGCCCACCTGGCGCCGCCGAGCCAGCCTGCGAAGCATTTTCCGGTAGGGCCGCGGCTCTGGCCACAGCTCCCACGCCCGAAGAGCCAGGAGGGAAAGCCGTGCCTCGTTGGAAAGCTCTTTGGCAGCCGCTCGCGTGGCCCCACAGCCCGTGGGGCTGCGGGCTTTGCGGCGGCCGTCAGCCTCGGCGCCACCGGCGGCCACCTGGCGCCGCCGAGCCAGCCTGCGAAGCATTTTCCGGTAGGGCTGCGGCTCTGGCGACAGCTCCCACGCCCGAAGAGCCAGGAGGGAAAGCCGTGCATCATTGGAAAGCTCTTTGGCAGCCGCTCGCGTGGCCCCACAGCCCGTGGGGCTGCGGGCTTTGCGGCGGCCGTCAGCCTTGGCGCCACCGGCGCCCACCTGGCGCCGCCGCGCCAGCCCCCGAAGCATTTTGCGGTAGGGCCGCGGCTCTGGCCACAGCTCCCACACCCGAAGAGCCAGGAGGGAAAGCCGTGCCTCGTTGGAAAGCTCATTGGCAGCCACTCGCGTGGCCCCACAGCCCGTGGGGCTGCGGGCTTTGCGGCGGCCATCAGCCTCGGCGCCACCGGCGCCCACCTGGCTCCGCCGCGCCAGCCTGCAAAGCATTTTCCGGTAGGGCCGCGTCTCTGGCCACAGCTCCCACGCCCGAAGAGCCAGGAGGGAAAGCCGTGCCTCATTGGAAAGCTCTTTGGCAGCCACTCGCGTGGCCCCACAGCCCGTGGGGCTGCGGGCTTTGCGGCGGCCGTCAGCCTCGGTGCCACCGCCGCCCACGTGGTGCCACCGCGCCAGATTGCGAAGCATTTTCCGGTAGGGCCGCGTCTCTGGCCACAGCTCCCACGCCCGAAGAGCCAGGAGGGAAAGCCGTGCCTCGTTGGAAAGCTCTTTGGCAGCCGCTCGCGTGGCCCCACAGCCCGTGGGGCTGCGGGCTTTGCGGCGGCCGTCAGCCTCGGCGCCACCGGCGCCCACCTGGCGCCGCCGAGCCAGCCTGCAAAGCATTTTCCGGTAGGGCCGCGGCTCTGGCCACAGCTCCCACGCCCGAAGAGCCAGGAGGGAAAGCCGTGCCTCGTTGGAAAGCTCTTTGGCAGCCGCTCGCGTGGCCCCACAGCCCGTGGGGCTGCGGGCTTTGCGGCGGCCGTCAGCCTCGGCGCCACCGGCGCCCACGTGGCGCCGCCGCGCCAGCCTGCGAAGCATTTTCCGGTAGGGCCGCGTCTCTGGCCACAGCTCCCACGCCCGAAGAGCCAGGAGGGAAAGCCGTGCCTCGTTGGAAAGCTCTTTGGCAGCCGCTCGCGTGGCCCCACAGCCCGTGGGGCTGCGGGCTTTGCGGCGGCCGTCAGCCTCGGCGCCACCGGCGCCCACCTGGCACCGCCGAGCCAGCCCCCGAAGCATTTTCCGGTAGGGCCGCGGCTCTGGCCACAGCTCCCACGCCCGAAGAGCCAGGAGGGAAAGCCGTGCCTCGTTGGAAAGCTCTTTGGCAGCCGCTCGCGTGGCCCCACAGCCCGTGGGGCTGCGGGCTTTGCGGCGGCCGTCAGCCTCGGCGCCACCGGCGCCCACGTGGCGCCGCCGAGCCAGCCTGCGAAGCATTTTCCGGTAGGGCCGCGTCTCTGGCCACAGCTCCCACGCCCGAAGAGCCAGGAGGGAAAGCCGTGCCTCGTTGGAAAGCTCTTTGGCAGCCGCTCGCGTGGCCCCACAGCCCGTGGGGCTGCGGGCTTTGCGGCGGCCGTCAGCCTCGGCGCCACCGGCGCCCACCTGGCACCGCCGAGCCAGCCCCCGAAGCATTTTCCGGTAGGGCCGCGGCTCTGGCCACAGCTCCCACGCCCGAAGAGCCAGGAGGGAAAGCCGTGCCTCGTTGGAAAGCTCTTTGGCAGCCGCTCGCGTGGCCCCACAGCCCGTGGGGCTGCGGGCTTTGCGGCGGCCGTCAGCCTCGGCGCCACCGGCGCCCACCTGGCGCCGCCGAGCCAGCCTGCGAAGCATTTTCGGGTAGGGCCGCGTCTCTGGCCACAGCTCCCACGCCTGAAGAGCCAGGAGGGAAAGCCGTGCCTCGTTGGAAAGCTCTTTGGCAGCCGCTCGCGTGGCCCCACAGCCCGTGGGGCTGCGGGCTTTGCGGCGGCCGTCAGCCTCGGCGCCACCGCCGCCCACCTGGCGCCGCCGCGCCAGCCTGCGAAGCATTTTCCGGTAGGGCCGCGGCTCTGGCCACAGCTCCCACGCCCGAAGAGCCAGGAGGGAAAGCTGTGCCTCGTTGGAAAGCTCTTTGGCAGCCGCTCGCGTGGCCCCACAGCCCGTGGGGCTGCGGGCTTTGCGGCGGCCGTCAGCCTCGGCGCCACCGGCGCCCACGTGGTGCCGCCGTGCCAGCCTGCGAAGCATTTTCCGGTAGGGCCGCGGCTCTGGCCACAGCTCCCACGCCCGAAGAGCCAGGAGGGAAAGCCGTGCCTCGTTGGAAAGCTCTTTGGCAGGGGCTCACGTGGCCCCACAGTTCGTGGGGCTGCGAGCTTTGCGGCGGCCATCAGCCTCGGCGCCACCGGCGCCCACCTGGCGTCGCCGAGCCAGCCTGCGAAGCATTTTCCGGTAGGGCCGCGTCTCTGGCCACAGCTCCCACGCCCGAAGAGCCAGGAGGGAAAGCCGTGCCTCGTTGGAAAGCTCTTTGGCAGCCGCTCGCGTGGCCCCACAGCCCGTGGGGCTGCGGGCTTTGCGGCGGCCGTCAGCCTCGGCGCCACCGGCGCCCACCTGGCGCCGCCGAGCCAGCCTGCAAAGCATTTTCCGGTAGGGCCGCGGCTCTGGCCACAGCTCCCACGCCCGAAGAGCCAGGAGGGAAAGCCGTGCCTCGTTGGAAAGCTCTTTGGCAGCCGCTCGCGTGGCCCCACAGTTCGTGGGGCTGCGAGCTTTGCGGCGGCCATCAGCCTCGGCGCCACCGGCGCCCACCTGGCGCCGCCGAGCCAGCCTGCGAAGCATTTTCCGGTAGGGCCACGGCTCTGGCCACAGCTCCCACGCCCGAAGAGCCAGGAGGGAAAGCCGTGCCTCATTGGAAAGCTCTTTGGCAGCCGCTCGCGTGGCCCCACAGCCCGTGGGGCTGCGGGCTTTGCGGCGGCCGTCAGCCTTGGCGCCACCGGCGCCCACCTGGCGCCGCCGCGCCAGCCCCCGAAGCATTTTCCGGTAGGGCCGCGGCTCTGGCCACAGCTCCCACGCCCGAAGAGCCAGGAGGGAAAGCCGTGCCTCGTTGGAAAGCTCATTGGCAGCCACTCGCGTGGCCCCACAGCCCGTGGGGCTGCGGGCTTTGCGGCGGCCATCAGCCTCGGCGCCACCGGCGCCCACCTGGCTCCGCCGCGCCAGCCTGCAAAGCATTTTCCGGTAGGGCCGCGTCTCTGGCCACAGCTCCCACGCCCGAAGAGCCAGGAGGGAAAGCCGTGCCTCGTTGGAAAGCTCTTTGGCAGCCGCTCGCGTGGCCCCACAGCCCGTGGGGCTGCGGGCTTTGCGGCGGCCGTCAGCCTCGGCGCCACCGGCGCCCACCTGGCGCCGCCGAGCCAGCCTGCAAAGCATTTTCCGGTAGGGCCGCGGCTCTGGCCACAGCTCCCACGCCTGAAGAGCCAGGAGGGAAAGCCGTGCCTCGTTGGAAAGCTCTTTGGCAGCCGCTCGCGTGGCCCCACAGCCCGTGGGGCTGCGGGCTTTGCGGCGGCCGTCAGCCTCGGTGCCACCGGCGCCCACGTGGCGCCGCCGCGCCAGCCTGCGAAGCATTTTCCGGTAGGGCCGCGTCTCTGGCCACAGCTCCCACGCCCGAAGAGCCAGGAGGGAAAGCCGTGCCTCGTTGGAAAGCTCTTTGGCAGCCGCTCGCGTGGCCCCACAGCCCGTGGGGCTGCGGGCTTTGCGGCGGCCGTCAGCCTCGGCGCCACCGGCGCCCACCTGGCACCGCCGAGCCAGCCCCCGAAGCATTTTCCGGTAGGGCCGCGGCTCTGGCCACAGCTCCCACGCCCGAAGAGCCAGGAGGGAAAGCCGTGCCTCGTTGGAAAGCTCTTTGGCAGCCGCTCGCGTGGCCCCACAGCCCGTGGGGCTGCGGGCTTTGCGGCGGCCGTCAGCCTCGGCGCCACCGGCGCCCACGTGGCGCCGCCGAGACAGCCTGCGAAGCATTTTCCGGTAGGGCCGCGTCTCTGGCCACAGCTCCCACGCCCGAAGAGCCAGGAGGGAAAGCCGTGCCTCGTTGGAAAGCTCTTTGGCAGCCGCTCGCGTGGCCCCACAGCCCGTGGGGCTGCGGGCTTTGCGGCGGCCGTCAGTCTCGGCGCCACCGGCGCCCACCTGGCACCGCCGAGCCAGCCCCCGAAGCATTTTCCGGTAGGGCCGCGGCTCTGGCCACAGCTCCCACGCCCGAAGAGCCAGGAGGGAAAGCCGTGCCTCGTTGGAAAGCTCTTTGGCAGCCGCTCGCGTGGCCCCACAGCCCGTGGGGCTGCGGGCTTTGCGGCGGCCGTCAGCCTCGGCGCCACCGCCGCCCACCTGGCGCCGCCGAGCCAGCCTGCGAAGCATTTTCGGGTAGGGCCGCGTCTCTGGCCACAGCTCCCACGCCCGAAGAGCCAGGAGGGAAAGCCGTGCCTCGTTGCAAAGCTCTTTGGCAGCCGCTCGCGTGGCCCCACAGCCCGTGGGGCTGCGGGCTTTGCGGCGGCCGTCAGCCTCGGCGCCACCGCCGCCCACCTGGCGCCGCCGCGCCAGCCTGCGAAGCATTTTCCGGTAGGGCCGCGGCTCTGGCCACAGCTCCCACGCCCGAAGAGCCAGGAGGGAAAGCTGTGCCTCGTTGGAAAGCTCTTTGGCAGCCGCTCGCGTGGCCCCACAGCCCGTGGGGCTGCGGGCTTTGCGGCGGCCGTCAGCCTCGGCGCCACCGGCGCCCACGTGGTGCCGCCGTGCCAGCCTGCGAAGCATTTTCCGGTAGGGCCGCGGCTCTGGCCACAGCTCCCACGCCCGAAGAGCCAGGAGGGAAAGCCGTGCCTCGTTGGAAAGCTCTTTGGCAGCCGCTCGCGTGGCCCCACAGTTCGTGGGGCTGCGAGCTTTGCGGCGGCCATCAGCCTCGGCGCCACCGGCGCCCACCTGGCGTCGCCGAGCCAGCCTGCGAAGCATTTTCCGGTAGGGCCGCGGCTCTGGCCACAGCTCCCACGCCCGAAGAGCCAGGAGGGAAAGCCGTGCCTCGTTGGAAAGCTCTTTGGCAGCCGCTCGCGTGGCCCCACAGCCCGTGGGGCTGCGGGCTTTGCGGCGGCCGTCAGCCTCGGCGCCACCGGCGCCCACCTGGCGCCGCCGAGCCAGCCTGCAAAGCATTTTCCGGTAGGGCCGCGGCTCTGGCCACAGCTCCCACGCCCGAAGAGCCAGGAGGGAAAGCCGTGCCTCGTTGGAAAGCTCTTTGGCAGCCGCTCGCGTGGCCCCACAGCCCGTGGGGCTGCGAGCTTTGCGGCGGCCATCAGCCTCGGCGCCACCGGCGCCCACCTGGCGCCGCCGAGCCAGCCTGCGAAGCATTTTCCGGTAGGGCCACGGCTCTGGCCACAGCTCCCACGCCCGAAGAGCCAGGAGGGAAAGCCGTGCCTCGTTGGAAAGCTCTTTGGCAGCCGCTCGCGTGGCCCCACAGCCCGTGGGGCTGCGGGCTTTGCGGCGGCCGTCAGCCTCGGCGCCACCGGCGCCCACGTGGCGCCGCCGAGCCAGCCTGCAAAGCATTTTCCGGTAGGGCCGCGGCTCTGGCCACAGCTCCCACGCCCGAAGAGCCAGGAGGGAAAGCCGTGCCTCGTTGGAAAGCTCTTTGGCAGCCGCTCGCGTGGCCCCACAGCCCGTGGGGCTGCGGGCTTTGCGGCGGCCATCAGCCTTGGCGCCACCGGCGCCCACGTGGCGCCGCCGCGCCAGCCTGCGAAGCATTTTCCGGTAGGGCCGCGGCTCTGGCCACAGCTCCCACGCCCGAAGAGCCAGGAGGGAAAGCCGTGCCTCGTTGGAAAGCTCTTTGGCAGCCGCTCGCGTGGCCCCACAGCCCGTGGGGCTGTGGGCTTTGCGGCGGCCGTCAGCCTCGGCGCCACCGGCGCCCACCTGGCACCGCCGAGCCAGCCCCCGAAGCATTTTCCGGTAGGGCCGCGGCTCTGGCCACAGCTCCCACGCCCGAAGAGCCAGGAGGGAAAGCCGTGCCTCGTTGGAAAGCTCTTTGGCAGCCGCTCGCGTGGCCCCACAGCCCGTGGGGCTGCGGGCTTTGCGGCGGCCGTCAGCCTCGGCGCCACCGGCGCCCACCTGGCACCGCCGAGCCAGCCTGCGAAGCATTTTCGGGTAGGGCCGCGTCTCTGGCCACAGCTCCCACGCCCGAAGAGCCAGGAGGGAAAGCCGTGCCTCGTTGGAAAGCTCTTTGGCAGCCGCTCACGTGGCCCCACAGCCCGTGGGGCTGCGGGCTTTGCGGCGGCCGTCAGCCTCGGCGCCACCGGCGCCCACCTGGCGCCGCCGCGCCAGCCTGCGAAGCATTTTCCGGTAGGGCCGCGGCTCTGGCCACAGCTCCCACGCCCGAAGAGCCAGGAGGGAAAGCCGTGCCTCGTTGGAAAGCTCTTTGGCAGCCGCTCGCGTGGCCCCACAGCCCGTGGGGCTGCGGGCTTTGCGGCGGCCGTCAGCCTCGGTGCCACCGGCGCCCACGTGGTGCCGCCGCGCCAGATTGCGAAGCATTTTCGGGTAGGGCCGCGTCTCTGGCCACAGCTCCCACGCCCGAAGAGCCAGGAGGGAAAGCCGTGCCTCGTTGGAAAGCTCTTTGGCAGCCGCTCGCGTGGCCCCACAGCCCGTGGGGCTGCGGGCTTTGCGGCGGCCGTCAGCCTCGGTGCCACCGGCGCCCACGTGGTGCCGCCGCGCCAGATTGCGAAGCATTTTCGGGTAGGGCCGCGGCTCTGGCCACAGCTCCCACGCCCGAAGAGCCAGGAGGGAAAGCCGTGCCTCGTTGGAAAGCTCTTTGGCAGCCGCTCGCGTGGCCCCACAGCCCGTGGGGCTGCGGGCTTTGCGGCGGCCGTCAGCCTCGGCGCCACCGGCGACCACCTGGCGCCGCCGAGCCAGCCTGCGAAGCATTTTCCGGTAGGGCCGCGGCTCTGGCCACAGCTCCCACGCCCGAAGAGCCAGGAGGGAAAGCCGTGCCTCGTTGGAAAGCTCTTTGGCAGCCGCTCGCGTGGCCCCACAGTTCGTGGGGCTGCGGGCTTTGCGGCGGCCGTCAGCCTCGGCGCCACCGCCGCCCACCTGGCGCCGCCGAGCCAGCCTGCGAAGCATTTTCCGGTAGGGCCGTGTCTCTGGCCACAGCTCCCACGCCCGAAGAGCCAGGAGGGAAAGCCGTGCCTCGTTGGAAAGCTCTTTGGCAGCCGCTCGCGTGGCCCCACAGCCCGTGGGGCTGCGGGCTTTGCGGCGGCCGTAAGCCTCGGCGCCACCGGCGCCCACCTGGCACCGCCGAGCCAGCCTGCGAAGCATTTTCCGGTAGGGCTGCGGCTCTGGCGACAGCTCCCACGCCCGAAGAGCCAGGAGGGAAAGCCGTGCCTCGTTGGAAAGCTCTTTGGCAGCCGCTCGCGTGGCCCCACAGCCCGTGGGGCTGCGGGCTTTGCGGCGGCCATCAGCATTGGCACCACCGGCGCCCACGTGGCGCCGCCGCGCCAGCCTGCGAAGCATTTTCCGGTAGGGCCGCGTCTCTGGCCACAGCTCCCACGCCCGAAGAGCCAGGAGGGAAAGCCGTGCCTCGTTGGAAAGCTCTTTGGCAGCCGCTCGCGTGGCCCCACAGCCCGTGGGGCTGCGGGCTTTGCGGCGGCCATCAGCCTCGGCGCCACCGGCGCCCACCTGGCGCCGCCGAGCCAGCCTGCGAAGCATTTTCCGGTAGGGCCGCGGCTCTGGCCACAGCTCCCACGCCCGAAGAGCCAGGAGGGAAAGCCGTGCCTCGTTGGAAAGCTCTTTGGCAGCCGCTCGCGTGGCCCCACAGCCCGTGGGGCTGCGGGCTTTGCAGCGGCCGTCAGCCTCGGCGCCACCGGCGCCCACCTGGCGCCGCCGAGCCAGCCTGCGAAGCATTTTCGGGTAGGGCCGCGGCTCTGGCCACAGCTCCCACGCCCGAAGAGCCAGGAGGGAAAGCCGTGCCTCGTTGGAAAGCTCTTTGGCAGCCGCTCACGTGGCCCCACAGCCCGTGGGGCTGCGGGCTTTGCGGCGGCCGTCAGCCTCGGCGCCACCGGCGCCCACCTGGCGCCGCCGCGCCAGCCTGCGAAGCATTTTCCGGTAGGGCCGCGGCTCTGGCCACAGCTCCCACGCCCGAAGAGCCAGGAGGGAAAGCCGTGCCTCGTTGGAAAGCTCTTTGGCAGCCGCTCACGTGGCCCCACAGCCCGTGGGGCTGCGGGCTTTGCGGCGGCCGTCAGCCTCGGCGCCACCGCCGCCCACGTGGCGCCGCCGCGCCAGCCTGCGAAGCATTTTCCGGTAGGGCCGCGGCTCTGGCCACAGCTCCCACGCCCGAAGAGCCAGGAGGGAAAGCCGTGCCTCGTTGGAAAGCTCTTTGGCAGCCGCTCGCGTGGCCCCACAGCCCGTGGGGCTGCGGGCTTTGCGGCGGCCATCAGCCTCGGCGCCACCGGCGCCCACCTGGCGTCGCCGAGCCAGCCTGCGCAGCATTTTCCGGTAGGGCCGTGGCTCTGGCCACAGCTCCCACGCCCGAAGAGCCAGGAGGGAAAGCCGTGCCTCGTTGGAAAGCTCTTTGGCAGCCGCTCGCGTGGCCCCACAGCCCGTGGGGCTGCGGGCTTTGCGGCGGCCGTCAGCCTCGGCGCCACCGGCGCCCACCTGGCGCCGCCGAGCCACCCTGCGAAGCATTTTCCGGTAGGGCCGCGGCTCTGGCCACAGCTCCCACGCCCGAAGAGCCAGGAGGGAAAGCCGTGCCTCGTTGGAAAGCTCTTTGGCAGCCGCTCGCGTGGCCCCACAGTTCGTGGGGCTGCGGGCTTTGCGGCGGCCATCAGCCTCGGCGCCACCGCCGCCCACCTGGCGCCGCCGAACCAGCCTGCGAAGCATTTTCCGGTAGGGCTGCGGCTCTGGCCACAGCTCCCACGCCCGAAGAGCCAGGAGGGAAAGCCGTGCCTCGTTGGAAAGCTCTTTGGCAGCCGCTCGCGTGGCCCCACAGCCCGTGGGGCTGCGGGCTTTGCTGCGGCCATCAGCATTGGCGCCACCGGCGCCCACGTGGCGCCGCCGCGCCAGCCTGCGAAGCATTTTCCGGTAGGGCCGCGGCTCTGGCCACAGCTCCCACGCCCGAAGAGCCAGGAGGGAAAGCCGTGCCTCGTTGGAAAGCTCTTTGGCAGCCACTCGCGTGGCCCCACAGCCCGTGGGGCTGCGGGCTTTGCGGCGGCCGTCAGCCTCGGCGCCACCGGCGCCCACCTGGCGCCGCCGAGCCAGCCTGCGAAGCATTTTCCGGTAGGGCCGCGGCTCTGGCCACAGCTCCCACGCCCGAAGAGCCAGGAGGGAAAGCCGTGCCTCGTTGGAAAGCTCTTTGTCAGGGGCTCGCGTGGCCCCACAGCCCGTGGGGCTGCGGGCTTTGCGGCGGCCGTCAGCCTCGGCGCCACCGGCGCCCACCTGGCGCCGCCGAGCCAGCCTGCGAAGCATTTTCCGGTAGGGCCGCGTCTCTGCCCACAGCTCCCACGCCCGAAGAGCCAGGAGGGAAAGCCGTGCCTCGTTGGAAAGCTCTTTGGCAGCCGCTCACGTGGCCCCACAGCCCGTGGGGCTGCGGGCTTTGCGGCGGCCGTCAGCCTCGGCGCCACCGCCGCCCACCTGGCGCCGCCGAGCCAGCCTGCGAAGCATTTTCCGGTAGGGCCGCGGCTCTGGCCACAGCTCCCACGCCCGAAGAGCCAGGAGGGAAAGCCGTGCCTCGTTGGAAAGCTCTTTGGCAGCCGCTCGCGTGGCCCCACAGCCCGTGGGGCTGCGGGCTTTGCGGCGGCCGTAAGCCTCGGCGCCACCGGCGCCCACCTGGCACCGCCGAGCCAGCCTGCGAAGCATTTTCCGGTAGGGCTGCGGCTCTGGCGACAGCTCCCACGCCCGAAGAGCCAGGAGGGAAAGCCGTGCCTCGTTGGAAAGCTCTTTGGCAGCCGCTCGCGTGGCCCCACAGCCCGTGGGGCTGCGGGCTTTGCGGCGGCCATCAGCATTGGCACCACCGGCGCCCACGTGGCGCCGCCGCGCCAGCCTGCGAAGCATTTTCCGGTAGGGCCGCGGCTCTGGCCACAGCTCCCACGCCCGAAGAGCCAGGAGGGAAAGCCGTGCCTCGTTGGAAAGCTCTTTGGCAGCCGCTCGCGTGGCCCCACAGCCCGTGGGGCTGCGGGCTTTGCGGCGGCCATCAGTCTCGGCGCCACCGGCGCCCACCTGGCGCCGCCGAGCCAGCCTGCGAAGCATTTTCCGGTAGGGCCGCGGCTCTGGCCACAGCTCCCACGCCCGAAGAGCCAGGAGGGAAAGCCGTGCCTCGTTGGAAAGCTCTTTGGCAGCCGCTCGCGTGGCCCCACAGCCCGTGGGGCTGCGGGCTTTGCAGCGGCCGTCAGCCTCGGCGCCACCGGCGCCCACCTGGCGCCGCCGAGCCAGCCTGCGAAGCATTTTCGGGTAGGGCCGCGGCTCTGGCCACAGCTCCCACGCCCGAAGAGCCAGGAGGGAAAGCCGTGCCTCGTTGGAAAGCTCTTTGGCAGCCGCTCACGTGGCCCCACAGCCCGTGGGGCTGCGGGCTTTGCGGCGGCCGTCAGCCTCGGCGCCACCGGCGCCCACCTGGCGCCGCCGCGCCAGCCTGCGAAGCATTTTCCGGTAGGGCCGCGGCTCTGGCCACAGCTCCCACGCCCGAAGAGCCAGGAGGGAAAGCCGTGCCTCGTTGGAAAGCTCTTTGGCAGCCGCTCGCGTGGCCCCACAGCCCGTGGGGCTGCGGGCTTTGCGGCGGCCGTCAGCCTCGGCGCCACCGCCGCCCACGTGGCGCCGCCGAGCCAGCCTGCGAAGCATTTTCCGGTAGGGCCGCGGCTCTGGCCACAGCTCCCACGCCCGAAGAGCCAGGAGGGAAAGCCGTGCCTCGTTGGAAAGCTCTTTGGCAGCCGCTCGCGTGGCCCCACAGCCCGTGGGGCTGCGGGCTTTGCGGCGGCCATCAGCCTCGGCGCCACCGGCGCCCACCTGGCGTCGCCGAGCCAGCCTGCGCAGCATTTTCCGGTAGGGCCGTGGCTCTGGCCACAGCTCCCACGCCCGAAGAGCCAGGAGGGAAAGCCGTGCCTCGTTGGAAAGCTCTTTGGCAGCCGCTCGCGTGGCCCCACAGCCCGTGGGGCTGCGGGCTTTGCGGCGGCCGTCAGCCTCGGCGCCACCGGCGCCCACCTGGCGCCGCCGAGCCAGCCTGCGAAGCATTTTCCGGTAGGGCCGCGGCTCTGGCCACAGCTCCCACGCCCGAAGAGCCAGGAGGGAAAGCCGTGCCTCGTTGGAAAGCTCTTTGGCAGCCGCTCGCGTGGCCCCACAGTTCGTGGGGCTGCGGGCTTTGCGGCGGCCATCAGCCTCGGCGCCACCGCCGCCCACCTGGCGCCGCCGAGCCAGCCTGCGAAGCATTTTCCGGTCGGGCCGCGTCTCTGGCCACAGCTCCCACGCCCGAAGAGCCAGGAGGGAAAGCCGTGCCTCGTTGGAAAGCTCTTTGGCAGCCGCTCGCGTGGCCCCACATCCCGTGGGGCTGCGGGCTTTGCGGCGGCCGTCAGCCTCGGCGCCACCGGCGCCCACCTGGCACCGCCGAGCCAGCCTGCGAAGCATTTTCCGGTAGGGCTGCGGCTCTGGCGACAGCTCCCACGCCCGAAGAGCCAGGAGGGAAAGCCGTGCCTCGTTGGAAAGCTCTTTGGCAGCCGCTCGCGTGGCCCCACAGCCCGTGGGGCTGCGGGCTTTGCTGCGGCCATCAGCATTGGCGCCACCGGCGCCCACGTGGCGCCGCCGCGCCAGCCTGCGAAGCATTTTCCGGTAGGGCCGCGGCTCTGGCCACAGCTCCCACGCCCGAAGAGCCAGGAGGGAAAGCCGTGCCTCGTTGGAAAGCTCTTTGGCAGCCGCTCGCGTGGCCCCACAGCCCGTGGGGCTGCGGGCTTTGCGGCGGCCGTCAGCCTCGGCGCCACCGGCGCCCACCTGGCGCCGCCGAGCCAGCCTGCGAAGCATTTTCCGGTAGGGCCGCGGCTCTGGCCACAGCTCCCACGCCCGAAGAGCCAGGAGGGAAAGCCGTGCCTCGTTGGAAAGCTCTTTGTCAGGGGCTCGCGTGGCCCCACAGCCCGTGGGGCTGTGGGCTTTGCGGCGGCCGTCAGCCTCGGCGCCACCGGCGCCCACCTGGCGCCGCCGAGCCAGCCTGCGAAGCATTTTCCGGTAGGGCCGCGGCTCTGGCCACAGCTCCCACGCCCGAAGAGCCAGGAGGGAAAGCCGTGCCTCGTTGGAAAGCTCTTTGGCAGCCGCTCACGTGGCCCCACAGCCCGTGGGGCTGCGGGCTTTGCGGCGGCCGTCAGCCTCGGCGCCACCGCCGCCCACCTGGCGCCGCCGAGCCAGCCTGCGAAGCATTTTCCGGTAGGGCCGCGGCTCTGGGCACAGCTCCCACGCCCGAAGAGCCAGGAGGGAAAGCCGTGCCTCGTTGGAAAGCTCTTTGGCAGCCGCTCGCGTGGCCCCACAGCCCGTGGGGCTGCGGGCTTTGCGGCGGCTGTCAGCCTCGGTGCCACCGCCGCCCACCTGGCGCCGCCGCGCCAGCCTGCGAAGCATTTTCCGGTAGGGCCGCGGCTCTGGCCACAGCTCCCACGCCCGAAGAGCCAGGAGGGAAAGCCGTGCCTCGTTGGAAAGCTCTTTGGCAGCCGCTCGCGTGGCCCCACAGCCCGTGGGGCTGCGGGCTTTGCGGCGGCCGTCAGCCTCGGCGCCACCGGCGCCCACCTGGCGCCGCCGAGCCAGCCTGCGAAGCATTTTCCGGTAGGGCTGCGGCTCTGGCGACAGCTCCCACGCCCGAAGAGCCAGGAGGGAAAGCCGTGCCTCGTTGGAAAGCTCTTTGGCAGCCGCTCGCGTGGCCCCACAGCCCGTGGGGCTGCGGGCTTTGCGGCGGCCGTCAGCCTTGGCGCCACCGGTGCCCACCTGGCACCGCCGCGCCAGCCCCCGAAGCATTTTCCGGTAGGGCCGCGGCTCTGGCCACAGCTCCCACGCCCGAAGAGCCAGGAGGGAAAGCCGTGCCTCGTTGGAAAGCTCTTTGGCAGCCACTCACGTGGCCCCACAGCCCGTGGGGCTGCGGGCTTTGCGGCGGCTGTCAGCCTCGGCGCCACCGCCGCCCACCTGGCGCCGCCGAGCCAGCCTGCGAAGCATTTTCCGGTAGGGCCGCGGCTCTGGCCACAGCTCCCATGCCCGAAGAGCCAGGAGGGAAAGCCGTGCCTCGTTGGAAAGCTCTTTGGCAGCCGCTCGCGTGGCCCCACAGCCCGTGGGGCTGCGGGCTTTGCGGCGGCCGTCAGCCTCGGCGCCACCGGCGCCCACCTGGCACCGCCGAGCCAGCCTGCGAAGCATTTTCCGGTAGGGCTGCGGCTCTGGCGACAGCTCCCACGCCCGAAGAGCCAGGAGGGAAAGCCGTGCCTCGTTGGAAAGCTCTTTGGCAGCCGCTCGCGTGGCCCCACAGCCCGTGGGGCTGCGGGCTTTGCTGCGGCCATCAGCATTGGCGCCACCGGCGCCCACGTGGCGCCGCCGCGCCAGCCTGCGAAGCATTTTCCGGTAGGGCCGCGGCTCTGTCCACAGCTCCCACGCCCGAAGAGCCAGGAGGGAAAGCCGTGCCTCGTTGGAAAGCTCTTTGGCAGCCGCTCGCGTGGCCCCACAGCCCGTGGGGCTGCGGGCTTTGCGGCGGCCGTCAGCCTCGGCGCCACCGGCGCCCACCTGGCGCCGCCGAGCCAGCCTGCGAAGCATTTTCCGGTAGGGCCGCGGCTCTGGCCACAGCTCCCACGCCCGAAGAGCCAGGAGGGAAAGCCGTGCCTCGTTGGAAAGCTCTTTGTCAGGGGCTCGCGTGGCCCCACAGCCCGTGGGGCTGCGGGCTTTGCGGCGGCCGTCAGCCTCGGCGCCACCGGCGCCCACCTGGCGCCGCCGAGCCAGCCTGCGAAGCATTTTCCGGTAGGGCCGCGTCTCTGGCCACAGCTCCCACGCCCGAAGAGCCAGGAGGGAAAGCCGTGCCTCGTTGGAAAGCTCTTTGGCAGCCGCTCACGTGGCCCCACAGCCCGTGGGGCTGCGGGCTTTGCGGCGGCCGTCAGCCTCGGCGCCACCGCCGCCCACCTGGCGCCGCCGAGCCAGCCTGCGAAGCATTTTCCGGTAGGGCCGCGGCTCTGGCCACAGCTCCCACGCCCGAAGAGCCAGGAGGGAAAGCCGTGCCTCGTTGCAAAGCTCTTTGGCAGCCGCTCGCGTGGCCCCACAGCCCGTGGGGCTGCGGGCTTTGCGGCGGCTGTCAGCCTCGGCGCCACCGCCGCCCACCTGGCGCCGCCGAGCCAGCCTGCGAAGCATTTTCCGGTAGGGCCGCGGCTCTGGCCACAGCTCCCACGCCCGAAGAGCCAGGAGGGAAAGCCGTGCCTCGTTGGAAAGCTCTTTGGCAGCCGCTCGCGTGGCCCCACAGCCCGTGGGGCTGCGGGCTTTGCGGCGGCCGTCAGCCTCGGCGCCACCGGCGCCCACCTGGCGCCGCCGAGCCAGCCTGCGAAGCATTTTCCGGTAGGGCTGCGGCTCTGGCGACAGCTCCCATGGCCGAAGAGCCAGGAGGGAAAGCCGTGCCTCGTTGGAAAGCTCTTTGGCAGCCGCTCGCGTGGCCCCACAGCCCGTGGGGCTGCGGGCTTTGCGGCGGCTGTCAGCCTCGGCGCCACCGCCGCCCACCTGGCGCCGCCGAGCCAGCCTGCGAAGCATTTTCCGGTAGGGCCGCGGCTCTGGCCACAGCTCCCACGCCCGAAGAGCCAGGAGGGAAAGCTGTGCCTCGTTGGAAAGCTCTTTGGCAGCCGCTCGCGTGGCCCCACAGCCCGTGGGGCTGCGGGCTTTGCGGCGGCCGTCAGCCTCGGCGCCACCGGCGCCCACCTGGCGCCGCCGAGCCAGCCTGCGAAGCATTTTCCGGTAGGGCTGCGGCTCTGGCGACAGCTCCCACGCCCGAAGAGCCAGGAGGGAAAGCCGTGCCTCGTTGGAAAGCTCTTTGGCAGCCGCTCGCGTGGCCCCACAGCCCGTGGGGCTGCGGGCTTTGCGGCGGCCGTCAGCCTCGGCGCCACCGCCGCCCACCTGGCACCGCCGCGCCAGCCCCCGAAGCATTTTCCGGTAGGGCCGCGGCTCTGGCTACAGCTCCCACGCCCAAAGAGCCAGGAGGGAAAGCCGTGCCTCGTTGGAAAGCTCTTTGGCAGGGGCTCGCGTGGCCCCACAGCCCGTGGGGCTGCGGGCTTTGCGGCGGCTGTCAGCCACGGTGCCACCGGCGACCACGTGGTGCCGCCGCGCCAGATTGCGAAGCATTTTCCGGTAGGGCCGCGGCTCTGGCCACAGCTCCCACGCCCGAAGAGCCAGGACGGAAAGCCGTGCCTCGTTGGAAAGCTCTTTGGCAGCCGCTCGCGTGGCCCCACAGCCCGTGGGGCTGAGGGCTTTGCGGCGGCCGTCAGCCTCCGCGCCACCGGCGCCCACCTGGCGCCGCCGAGCCAGCCTGCGAAGCATTTTCCGGTAGGGCCGCGGCTCTGGCCACAGCTCCCACGCCCGAAGAGCCAGGAGGGAAAGCCGTGCCTCGTTGGAAAGCTCTTTGGCAGCCGCTCGCGTGGCCCCACAGCCCGTGGGGCTGCGGGCTTTGCGGCGGCCGTCAGCCTCGGCGCCACCGGCGCCCACGTGGCGCCGCCGTGCCAGCCTGCGAAGCATTTTCCGGTAGGGCCGCGGCTCTGGCCACAGCTCCCACGCCCGAAGAGCCAGGAGGGAAAGCCGTGCCTCGTTGGAAAGCTCTTTGGCAGCCGCTCGCGTGGCCCCACAGCCCGTGGGGCTGCGGGCTTTGCGGCGGCCATCAGCCTTGGCGCCACCGGCGCCCACCTGGCGCCGCCGCGCCAGCCCCCGAAGCATTTTCCGGTAGGGCCGCGGCTCTGGCCACAGCTCCCACGCCCGAAGAGCCAGGAGGGAAAGCCGTGCCTCGTTGGAAAGCTCTTTGGCAGCCGCTCGCGTGGCCCCACAGCCCGTGGGGCTGCGGGCTTTGCGGCGGCCGTCAGCCTCGGTGTCACCGGCGCCCACCTGGCGCCGCCGCGCCAGCCTGCGAAGCATTTTCGGGTAGGGCCGCGTCTCTGGCCACAGCTCCCACGTCTGAAGAGCCAGGAGGGAAAGCCGTGCCTCGTTGGAAAGCTCTTTGGCAGCCGCTCACGTGGCCCCACAGCCCGTGGGGCTGCGGGCTTTGCGGCGGCCGTCAGCCTCGGCGCCACCGCCGCCCACCTGGCGCCGCCGCGCCAGCCTGCGAAGCATTTTCCGGTAGGGCCGCGGCTCTGGGCACAGCTCCCACGCCCGAAGAGCCAGGAGGGAAAGCCGTGCCTCGTTGGAAAGCTCTTTGGCAGCCGCTCGCGTGGCCCCACAGCCCGTGGGGCTGCGGGCTTTGCGGCGGCCGTCAGCCTCGGCGCCACCGGCGACCACCTGGCGCCGCCGAGCCAGCCTGCGAAGCATTTTCCGGTAGGGCCGCGGCTCTGGCCACAGCTCCCACGCCCGAAGAGCCAGGAGGGAAAGCCGTGCCTCGTTGGAAAGCTCTTTGGCAGCCGCTCGCGTGGCCCCACAGTTCGTGGGGCTGCGGGCTTTGCGGCGGCCGTCAGCCTCGGCGCCACCGGCGCCCACGTGGTGGCGCCGTGCCAGCCTGCGAAGCATTTTCCGGTAGGGCCGCGTCTCTGGCCACAGCTCCCACGCCCGAAGAGCCAGGAGGGAAAGCCGTGCCTCGTTGGAAAGCTCTTTGGCAGCCGCTCGCGTGGCCCCACAGCCCGTGGGGCTGCGGGCTTTGCGGCGGCCGTCAGCCTCGGCGCCACCGGCGCCCACCTGGCGCCGCCGAGCCAGCCTGCGAAGCATTTTCCGGTAGGGCCGCGTCTCTGGCCACAGCTCTCACGTCCGAAGAGCCAGGAGGGAAAGCCGTGCCTCGTTGGAAAGCTCTTTGGCAGCCGCTCACGTGGCCCCACAGCCCGTGGGGCTGCGGGCTTTGCGGCGGCCGTCAGCCTCGGCGCCACCGCCGCCCACCTGGCGCCGCCGCGCCAGCCTGCGAAGCATTTTCCGGTAGGGCCGCGGCTCTGGGCACAGCTCCCACGCCCGAAGAGCCAGGAGGGAAAGCCGTGCCTCGTTGGAAAGCTCTTTGGCAGCCGCTCGCGTGGCCCCACAGCCCGTGGGGCTGCGGGCTCTGCGGCGGCCGTCAGCCTCGGCGCCACCGGCGACCACCTGGCGCCGCCGAGCCAGCCTGCGAAGCATTTTCCGGTAGGGCCGCGTCTCTGGCCACAGCTCCCACGCCCGAAGAGCCAGGAGGGAAAGCCGTGCCTCGTTGGAAAGCTCTTTGGCAGCCGCTCGCGTGGCCCCACAGTTCGTGGGGCTGCGGGCTTTGCGGCGGCCGTCAGCCTCGGCGCCACCGGCGCCCACGTGGTGGCGCCGTGCCAGCCTGCGAAGCATTTTCCGGTAGGGCCGCGTCTCTGCCCACAGCTCCCACGCCCGAAGAGCCAGGAGGGAAAGCCGTGCCTCGTTGGAAAGCTCTTTGGCAGCCGCTCGCGTGGCCCCACAGCCCGTGGGGCTGCGGGCTTTGCGGCGGCCGTCAGCCTCGGCGCCACCGCCGCCCACCTGGCGCCGCCGAGCCAGCCTGCGAAGCATTTTCCGGTAGGGCCGCGGCTCTGGCCACAGCTCCCACGCCCGAAGAGCCAGGAGGGAAAGCCGTGCCTCGTTGGAAAGCTCTTTGGCAGCCGCTCGCGTGGCCCCACAGCCCGTGGGGCTGCGGGCTTTGCGGCGGCCGTCAGCCTCGGCGCCACCGGCGCCCACCTGGCACCGCCGAGCCAGCCTGCGAAGCATTTTCCGGTAGGGCTGCGGCTCTGGCGACAGCTCCCACGCCCGAAGAGCCAGGAGGGAAAGCCGTGCCTCGTTGGAAAGCTCTTTGGCAGCCGCTCGCGTGGCCCCACAGCCCGTGGGGCTGCGGGCTTTGCGGCGACCATCAGCATTGGCACCACCGGCGCCCACGTGGCGCCGCCGCACCAGCCTGCGAAGCATTTTCCGGTAGGGCCGCGGCTCTGGCCACAGCTCCCACGCCCGAAGAGCCAGGAGGGAAAGCCGTGCCTCGTTGGAAAGCTCTTTGGCAGCCGCTCGCGTGGCCCCACAGCCCGTGGGGCTGCGGGCTTTGCGGCGGCCGTCAGCCTCGGCGCCACCGGCGCCCACCTGGCGCCGCCGAGCCAGCCTGCGAAGCATTTTCCGGTAGGGCCGCGGCTCTGGCCACAGCTCCCATGCCCGAAGAGCCAGGAGGGAAAGCCGTGCCTCGTTGGAAAGCTCTTTGGCAGCCGCTCATGTGGCCCCACAGCCCGTGGGGCTGCGGGCTTTGCGGCGGCCGTCAGCCTCGGCGCCACCGGCGCCCACGTGGCGCCGCCGCGCCAGCCTGCGAAGCATTTTCCGGTAGGGCCGCGGCTCTGGCCACAGCTCCCACGCCCGAAGAGCCAGGAGGGAAAGCCGTGCCTCGTTGGAAAGCTCTTTGGCAGCCGCTCGCGTGGCCCCACAGCCCGTGGGGCTGCAGGCTTTGCGGCGGCCATCAGCCTCGGCGCCACCGGCGCCCACCTGGCGTCGCCGAGCCAGCCTGCGAAGCATTTTCCGGTAGGGCCGCGTCTCTGGCCACAGCTCCCACGCCCGAAGAGCCAGGAGGGAAAGCCGTGCCTCGTTGGAAAGCTCTTTGGCAGCCGCTCGCGTGGCCCCACAGCCCGTGGGGCTGCGGGCTTTGCGGCGGCCGTCAGCCTCGGCGCCACCGGCGCCCACCTGGCGCCGCCGAGCCAGCCTGCGAAGCATTTTCCGGTAGGGCCGCGGCTCTGGCCACAGCTCCCACGCCCGAAGAGCCAGGAGGGAAAGCCGTGCCTCGTTGGAAAGCTCTTTGGCAGCCGCTCGCGTGGCCCCACAGTTCGTGGGGCTGCGGGCTTTGCGGCGGCCGTCAGCCTCGGCGCCACCGGCGCCCACCTGGCGCCGCTGAGCCAGCCTGCGAAGCATTTTCCGGTAGGGCCGCGTCTCTGGCCACAGCTCCCACGCCCGAAGAGCCAGGAGGGAAAGCCGTGCCTCGTTGGAAAGCTCTTTGGCAGCCGCTCACGTGGCCCCACAGCCCGTGGGGCTGCGGGCTTTGCGGCGGCCGTCAGCCTCGGCGCCACCGGCGCCCAACTGGCACCGCCGAGCCAGCCCCCGAAGCATTTTCCGGTAGGGCCGCGGCTCTGGCCACAGCTCCCACGCCCGAAGAGCCAGGAGGGAAAGCCGTGCCTCGTTGGAAAGCTCTTTGGCAGCCGCTCGCGTGGCCCCACAGCCCGTGGGGCTGCGGGCTTTGCGGCGGCCGTCAGCCTCGGCGCCACCGGCGCCCACCTGGCGCCGCCGAGCCAGCCTGCGAAGCATTTTCCGGTAGGGCCGCGGCTCTGGCCACAGCTCCCACGCCCGAAGAGCCAGGAGGGAAAGCCGTGCCTCGTTGGAAAGCTCTTTGGCAGCCGCTCACGTGGCCCCACAGCCCGTGGGGCTGCGGGCTTTGCGGCGGCCGTCAGCCTCGGCGCCACCGGCGCCCACCTGGCGCCGCCGCGCCAGCCTGCGAAGCATTTTCCGGTAGGGCCGCGGCTCTGGCCACAGCTCCCACGCCCGAAGAGCCAGGAGGGAAAGCCGTGCCTCGTTGGAAAGCTCTTTGGCAGCCGCTCGCGTGGCCCCACAGCCTGTGGGGCTGCGGGCTTTGTGGCGGCCGTCAGCCTCGGCGCCACCGGCGCCCACCTGGCGCCGCCGAGCCAGCCTGCGAAGCATTTTCCGGTAGGGCCGCGTCTCTGGCCACAGCTCCCACGCCCGAAGAGCCAGGAGGGAAAGCCGTGCCTCGTTGGAAAGCTCTTTGGCAGCCGCTCGCGTGGCCCCACAGTTCGTGGGGCTGCGGGCTTTGCGGCGGCCGTCAGCCTCGGCGCCACCGGCGCCCACGTGGTGGCGCCGTGCCAGCCTGCGAAGCATTTTCCGGTAGGGCCGCGTCTCTGCCCACAGCTCCCACGCCCGAAGAGCCAGGAGGGAAAGCCGTGCCTCGTTGGAAAGCTCTTTGGCAGCCGCTCGCGTGGCCCCACAGCCCATGGGGCTGCGGGCTTTGCGGCGGCCGTCAGCCTCGGCGCCACCGGCGCCCACCTGGCACCGCCGAGCCAGCCTGCGAAGCATTTTCCGGTAGGGCCGCGGCTCTGGCCACAGCTCCCACGCCCGAAGAGCCAGGAGGGAAAGCCGTGCCTCGTTGGAAAGCTCTTTGGCAGCCGCTCGCGTGGCCCCACAGCCCGTGGGGCTGCGGGCTTTGCGGCGGCCGTAAGCCTCGGCACCACCGGCGCCCACCTGGCACCGCCGAGCCAGCCTGCGAAGCATTTTCCGGTAGGGCTGCGGCTCTGGCCACAGCTCCCACGCCCGAAGAGCCAGGAGGGAAAGCCGTGCCTCGTTGGAAAGCTCTTTGGCAGCCGCTCGCGTGGCCCCACAGCCCGTGGGGCTGCGGGCTTTGCGGCGGCCATCAGCATTGGCACCACCGGCGCCCACGTGGCGCCGCCGCGCCAGCCTGCGAAGCATTTTCCGGTAGGGCCACGGCTCTGGCCACAGCTCCCACGCCCGAAGAGCCAGGAGGGAAAGCCGTGCCTCGTTGGAAAGCTCTTTGGCAGCCGCTCGCGTGGCCCCACAGCCCGTGGGGCTGCGGGCTTTGCGGCGGCCGTCAGCCTCGGCGCCACCGGCGCCCACCTGGCGCCGCCGAGCCAGCCTGCGAAGCATTTTCGGGTAGGGCCGCGTCTCTGGCCACAGCTCCCACGCCCGAAGAGCCAGGAGGGAAAGCCGTGCCTCGTTGGAAAGCTCTTTGGCAGCCGCTCACGTGGCCCCACAGCCCGTGGGGCTGCGGGCTTTGCGGCGGCCGTCAGCCTCGGCGCCACCGGCGCCCACGTGGCGCCGCCGCGCCAGCCTGCGAAGCATTATCCGGTAGGGCCGCGGCTCTGGCCACAGCTCCCACGCCCGAAGAGCCAGGAGGGAAAGCCGTGCCTCGTTGGAAAGCTCTTTGGCAGCCGCTCACGTGGCCCCACAGCCCGTGGGGCTGCGGGCTTTGCGGCGGCCATCAGCCTCGGCGCCACCGGCGCCCACCTGGCGTCGCCGAGCCAGCCTGCGAAGCATTTTCCGGTAGGGCCGCGGCTCTGGCCACAGCTCCCACGCCCGAAGAGCCAGGAGGGAAAGCCGTGCCTCGTTGGAAAGCTCTTTGGCAGCCGCTCGCGTGGCCCCACAGCCCGTGGGGCTGCGGGCTTTGCGGTGGCCGTCAGCCTCGGCGCCACCGGCGCCCACCTGGCGCCGCCGAGCCAGCCTGCGAAGCATTTTCCGGTAGGGCCGCGGCTCTGGCCACAGCTCCCACGCCCGAAGAGCCAGGAGGGAAAGCCGTGCCTCGTTGGAAAGCTCTTTGGCAGCCGCTCGCGTGGCCCCACAGCCCGTGGGGCTGTGGGCTTTGCGGCGGCCGTAAGCCTCGGCGCCACCGGCGCCCACCTGGCACCGCCGAGCCAGCCTGCGAAGAATTTTCCGGTAGGGCTGCGGCTCTGACGACAGCTCCCACGCCCGAAGAGCCAGGAGGGAAAGCCGTGCCTCGTTGGAAAGCTCTTTGGCAGCCGCTCGCGTGGCCCCACAGCCCGTGGGGCTGCGGGCTTTGCGGCGGCCATCAGCATTGGCACCACCGGCGCCCACGTGGCGCCGCCGCACCAGCCTGCGAAGCATTTTCCGGTAGGGCCGCGGCTCTGGCCACAGCTCCCACGCCCGAAGAGCCAGGAGGGAAAGCCGTGCCTCGTTGGAAAGCTCTTTGGCAGCCGCTCGCGTGGTCCCACAGCCCGTGGGGCTGCGGGCTTTGCGGCGGCCATCAGCCTCGGCGCCACCGGCGCCCACCTGGCGTCGCCGAGCCAGCCTGCGAAGCATTTTCCGGTAGGGCCGCGGCTCTGGCCACAGCTCCCACGCCCGAAGAGCCAGGAGGGAAAGCCGTGCCTCGTTGGAAAGCTCTTTGGCATCCGCTCGCGTGGCCCCACAGCCCGTGGGGCTGTGGGCTTTGCGGCGGCCGTAAGCCTCGGCGCCACCAGCGCCCACCTGGCACCGCCGAGCCAGCCTGCGAAGCATTTTCCGGTAGGGCCGCGGCTCTGGCCACAGCTCCCACGCCCGAAGAGCCAGGAGGGAAAGCCGTGCCTCGTTGGAAAGCTCTTTGGCAGCCGCTCGCGTGGCCCCACAGTTCGTGGGGCTGCGGGCTTTGCGGCGGCCATCAGCATTGGCACCACCGGCGCCCACGTGGCGCCGCCGCACCAGCCTGCGAAGCATTATCCGGTAGGGCCGCGGCTCTGGCCACAGCTCCCACGCCCGAAGAGCCAGGAGGGAAAGCCGTGCCTCGTTGGAAAGCTCTTTGGCAGCCGCTCACGTGGCCCCACAGCCCGTGGGGCTGCGGGCTTTGCGGCGGCCGTCAGCCTCGGCGCCACCGCCGCCCACCTGGCGCCGCCGCGCCAGCCTGCGAAGCATTTTCCGGTAGGGCCGCGGCTCTGGGCACAGCTCCCACGCCCGAAGAGCCAGGAGGGAAAGCCGTGCCTCGTTGGAAAGCTCTTTGGCAGCCGCTCGCGTGGTCCCACAGCCCGTGGGGCTGCGGGCTTTGCGGCGGCCATCAGCCTCGGCGCCACCGGCGCCCACCTGGCGTCGCCGAGCCAGCCTGCGAAGCATTTTCCGGTAGGGCCGCGTCTCTGGCCACAGCTCCCACGCCCGAAGAGCCAGGAGGGAAAGCCGTGCCTCGTTGGAAAGCTCTTTGGCAGCCGCTCGCGTGGCCCCACAGCCCGTGGGGCTGCGGGCTTTGCGGCGGCCGTCAGCCTCGGCGCCTCCGCCGCCCACCTGGCGCCGCCGAGCCAGCCTGCGAAGCATTTTCCGGTAGGGCCGCGGCTCTGGCCACAGCTCCCACGCCCGAAGAGCCAGGAGGGAAAGCCGTGCCTCGTTGGAAAGCTCTTTGGCAGCCGCTCGCGTGGCCCCACAGTTCGTGGGGCTGCGGGCTTTGCGGCGGCCGTCAGCCTCGGCGCCACCGGCGCCCACCTGGCGCCGCCGCGCCAGCCTGCGAAGCATTTTCCGGTAGGGCCGCGGCTCTGGCCACAGCTCCCACGCCCGAAGAGCCAGGAGGGAAAGCTGTGCCTCGTTGGAAAGCTCTTTGGCAGCCGCTCACGTGGCCCCACAGCCCGTGGGGCTGCGGGCTTTGCGGCGGCCGTCAGCCTCGGCGCCACCGCCGCCCACCTGGCGCCGCCACGCCAGCCTGCGAAGCATTTTCCGGTAGGGCCGCGGCTCTGGCCACAGCTCCCACGCCCGAAGAGCCAGGAGGGAAAGCCGTGCCTCGTTGGAAAGCTCTTTGGCAGCCGCTCGCGTGGCCCCACAGCCCGTGGGGCTGCGGGCTTTGCGGCGGCCGTCAGCCTCGGCGCCACCGGCGCCCACCTGGCACCGCCGAGCCAGCCCCCGAAGCATTTTCCGGTAGGGCCGCGGCTCTGGCCACAGCTCCCACGCCCGAAGAGCCAGGAGGGAAAGCCGTGCCTCGTTGGAAAGCTCTTTGGCAGCCGCTCGCGTGGCCCCACAGCCCGTGGGGCTGCGGGCTTTGCGGCGGCCGTCAGCCTCGGCGCCACCGGCGCCCACCTGGCGCCGCCGAGCCAGCCTGCGAAGCATTTTCGGGTAGGGCCGCGTCTCTGGCCACAGCTCCCACGCCCGAAGAGCCAGGAGGGAAAGCCGTGCCTCGTTGGAAAGCTCTTTGGCAGCCGCTCTCGTGGCCCCACAGCCCGTGGGGCTGCGGGCTTTGCGGCGGCCGTCAGCCTCGGCGCCACCGCCGCCCACCTGGCGCCGCCGCGCCAGCCTGCGAAGCATTTTCCGGTAGGGCCGCGGCTCTGGCCACAGCTCCCACGCCCGAAGAGCCAGGAGGGAAAGCCGTGCCTCGTTGGAAAGCTCTTTGGCAGCCGCTCGCGTGGCCCCACAGCCTGTGGGGCTGCGGGCTTTGCGGCGGCCGTCAGCCTCGGTGCCACCGGCGACCACCTGGCGCCGCCGAGCCAGCCTGCGAAGCATTTTCCGGTAGGGCCGCGGCTCTGGCCACAGCTCCCACGCCCGAAGAGCCAGGAGGGAAAGCCGTGCCTCGTTGGAAAGCTCTTTGGCAGCCGCTCGCGTGGCCCCACAGTTCGTGGGGCTGCGGGCTTTGCGGCGGCCGTCAGCCTCGGCGCCACCGGCGCCCACGTGGTGGCGCCGTGCCAGCCTGCGAAGCATTTTCCGGTAGGGCCGCGTCTCTGGCCACAGCTCCCACGCCCGAAGAGCCAGGAGGGAAAGCCGTGCCTCGTTGGAAAGCTCTTTGGCAGCCGCTCGCGTGGCCCCACAGCCCGTGGGGCTGCGGGCTTTGCGGCGGCCGTAAGCCTCGGCGCCACCGGCGCCCACCTGGCGCCGCCGAGCCAGCCTGCGAAGCATTTTCCGGTAGGGCCGCGGCTCTGGCGACAGCTCCCACGCCCGAAGAGCCAGGAGGGAAAGCCGTGCCTCGTTGGAAAGCTCTTTGGCAGCCGCTCACGTGGCCCCACAGCCCGTGGGGCTGCGGGCTTTGCGGCGGCCGTCAGCCTCGGCGCCACCGGCGCCCACCTGCCGCCGCCGCGCCAGCCTGCGAAGCATTTTCCAGTAGGGCCGCGGCTCTGGCCACAGCTCCCACGCCCGAAGAGCCAGGAGGGAAAGCCGTGCCTCGTTGGAAAGCTCTTTGGCAGCCGCTCACGTGGCCCCACAGCCCGTGGGGCTGCGGGCTTTGCGGCGGCCGTCAGCCTCGGCGCCACCGCCGCCCACGTGGCGCCGCCGCGCCAGCCTGCGAAGCATTTTCCGGTAGGGCCGCGGCTCTGGCCACAGCTCCCACGCCCGAAGAGCCAGGAGGGAAAGCCGTGCCTCGTTGGAAAGCTCTTTGGCAGCCGCTCGCGTGGCCCCACAGCCCGTGGGGCTGCGGGCTTTGCGGCGGCCATCAGCCTCGGCGCCACCGGCGCCCACCTGGCGTCGCCGAGCCAGCCTGCGAAGCATTTTCCGGTAGGGCCGCGGCTCTGGCCACAGCTCCCACGCCCGAAGAGCCAGGAGGGAAAGCCGTGCCTCGTTGGAAAGCTCTTTGGCAGCCGCTCGCGTGGCCCCACAGCCCGTGGGGCTGCGGGCTTTGCGGCGGCCGTCAGCCTCGGCGCCACCGGCGCCCACGTGGCGCCGCCGAGCCAGCCTGCGAAGCATTTTCGGGTAGGGCCGCGTCTCTGGCCACAGCTCCCACGCCCGAAGAGCCAGGAGGGAAAGCCGTGCCTCGTTGGAAAGCTCTTTGGCAGCCGCTCCCGTGGCCCCACAGCCCGTGGGGCTGCAGGGTTTGCGGCGGCCGTCAGCCTCGGCGCCACCGGCGCCCACCTGGCGCCGCCGCGCCAGCCTGCGAAGCATTTTCCGGTAGGGCCGCGGCTCTGGCCACAGCTCCCACGCCCGAAGAGCCAGGAGGGAAAGCCGTGCCTCGTTGGAAAGCTCTTTGGCAGCCGCTCACGTGGCCCCACAGCCCGTGGGGCTGCGGGCTTTGCGGCGGCCGTCAGCCTCGGCGCCACCGCCGCCCACGTGGCGCCGCCGCGCCAGCCTGCGAAGCATTTTCCGGTAGGGCCGCGGCTCTGGCCACAGCTCCCACGCCCGAAGAGCCAGGAGGGAAAGCCGTGCCTCGTTGGAAAGCTCTTTGGCAGCCGCTCACGTGGCCCCACAGCCCGTGGGGCTGCGGGCTTTGCGGCGGCCATCAGCCTCGGCGCCAGCGGCGCCCACCTGGCGTCGCCGAGCCAGCCTGCGAAGCATTTTCCGGTAGGGCCGCGGCTCTGGCCACAGCTCCCACGCCCGAAGAGCCAGGAGGGAAAGCCGTGCCTCGTTGGAAAGCTCTTTGGCAGCCGCTCGCGTGGCCCCACAGCCCGTGGGGCTGCGGGCTTTGCGGCGGCCGTCAGCCTCGGCGCCACCGGCGCCCACCTGGCGCCGCCGAGCCAGCCTGCGAAGCATTTTCGGGTAGGGCTGCGTCTCTGGCCACAGCTCCCACGCCCGAAGAGCCAGGAGGGAAAGCCGTGCCTCGTTGGAAAGCTCTTTGGCAGCCGCTCACGTGGCCCCACAGCCCGTGGGGCTGCGGGCTTTGCGGCGGCCATCAGCCTCGGCGCCAGCGGCGCCCACCTGGCGTCGCCGAGCCAGCCTGCGAAGCATTTTCCGGTAGGGCCGCGGCTCTGGCCACAGCTCCCACGCCCGAAGAGCCAGGAGGGAAAGCCGTGCCTCGTTGGAAAGCTCTTTGGCAGCCGCTCGCGTGGCCCCACAGCCCGTGGGGCTGCGGGCTTTGCGGCGGCCGTCAGCCTCGGCGCCACCGGCGCCCACCTGGCGCCGCCGAGCCAGCCTGCGAAGCATTTTCGGGTAGGGCTGCGTCTCTGGCCACAGCTCCCACGCCCGAAGAGCCAGGAGGGAAAGCCGTGCCTCGTTGGAAAGCTCTTTGGCAGCCGCTCACGTGGCCCCACAGCCCGTGGGGCTGCGGGCTTTGCGGCGGCCGTCAGCCTCGGCGCCACCGCCGCCCACCTGGCGCCGCCGCGCCAGCCTGCGAAGCATTTTCCGGTAGGGCCTCGGCTCTGGCCACAGCTCCCACGCCCGAAGAGCCAGGAGGGAAAGCCGTGCCTCGTTGGAAAGCTCTTTGGCAGCCGCTCGCGTGGCCCCACAGCCTGTGGGGCTGCGGGCTTTGCGGCGGCCGTCAGCCTCGGCGCCACCGGCGACCACCTGGCGCCGCCGAGCCAGCCTGCGAAGCATTTTCCGGTAGGGCCGCGGCTCTGGCCACAGCTCCCACGCCCGAAGAGCCAGGAGGGAAAGCCGTGCCTCGTTGGAAAGCTCTTTGGCAGCCGCTCGCGTGGCCCCACAGTTCGTGGGGCTGCGGGCTTTGCGGCGGCCGTCAGCCTCGGCGCCACCGGCGCCCACGTGGTGGCGCCGTGCCAGCCTGCGAAGCATTTTCCGGTAGGGCCGCGTCTCTGCCCACAGCTCCCACGCCCGAAGAGCCAGGAGGGAAAGCCGTGCCTCGTTGGAAAGCTCTTTGGCAGCCGCTCGCGTGGCCCCACAGCCCGTGGGGCTGCGGGCTTTGCGGCGGCCGTAAGCCTCGGCGCCACCGGCGCCCACCTGGCACCGCCGAGCCAGCCTGCGAAGCATTTTCCGGTAGGGCTGCGGCTCTGGCGACAGCTCCCACGCCCGAAGAGCCAGGAGGGAAAGCCGTGCCTCGTTGGAAAGCTCTTTGGCAGCCGCTCACGTGGCCCCACAGCCCGTGGGGCTGCGGGCTTTGCGGCGGCCATCAGCCTCGGCGCCACCGGCGCCCACCTGGCGTCGCCGAGCCAGCCTGCGAAGCATTTTCCGGTAGGGCCGCGGCTCTGGCCACAGCTCCCACGCCCGAAGAGCCAGGAGGGAAAGCCGTGCCTCGTTGGAAAGCTCTTTGGCAGCCGCTCGCGTGGCCCCACAGTTCGTGGGGCTGCGGGCTTTGCGGCGGCCGTCAGCCTCGGCGCCACCGGCGCCCACCTGGCGCCGCCGCGCCAGCCTGCGAAGCATTTTCCGGTAGGGCCGCGGCTCTGGCCACAGCTCCCACGCCCGAAGAGCCAGGAGGGAAAGCTGTGCCTCGTTGGAAAGCTCTTTGGCAGCCGCTCACGTGGCCCCACAGCCCGTGGGGCTGCGGGCTTTGCGGCGGCCGTCAGCCTCGGCGCCACCGCCGCCCACCTGGCGCCGCCGCACCAGCCCCCGAAGCATTTTCCGGTAGGGCCGCGGCTCTGGCCACAGCTCCCACGCCCGAAGAGCCAGGAGGGAAAGCCGTGCCTCGTTGGAAAGCTCTTTGGCAGCCGCTCGCGTGGCCCCACAGCCCGTGGGGCTGCGGGCTTTGCGGCGGCCGTCAGCCTCGGCACCACCGGCGCCCACCTGGCACCGCCGAGCCAGCCCCCGAAGCATTTTCCGGTAGGGCCGCGGCTCTGGCCACAGCTCCCACGCCCGAAGAGCCAGGAGGGAAAGCCGTGCCTCGTTGGAAAGCTCTTTGGCAGCCGCTCGCGTGGCCCCACAGCCCGTGGGGCTGCGGGCTTTGCGGCGGCCGTCAGCCTCGGCGCCACCGGCGCCCACCTGGCGCCGCCGAGCCAGCCTGCGAAGCATTTTCGGGTAGGGCCGCGTCTCTGGCCACAGCTCCCACGCCCGAAGAGCCAGGAGGGAAAGCCGTGCCTCGTTGGAAAGCTCTTTGGCAGCCGCTCACGTGGCCCCACAGCCCGTGGGGCTGCGGGCTTTGCGGCGGCCGTCAGCCTCGGCGCCACCGCCGCCCACCTGGCGCCGCCGCGCCAGCCTGCGAAGCATTTTCCGGTAGGGCCGCGGCTCTGGCCACAGCTCCCACGCCCAAAGAGCCAGGAGGGAAAGCCGTGCCTCGTTGGAAAGCTCTTTGGCAGCCGCTCGCGTGGCCCCACAGCCTGTGGGGCTGCGGGCTTTGCGGCGGCCGTCAGCCTCGGCGCCACCGGCGACCACCTGGCGCTGCCGAGCCAGCCTGCGAAGCATTTTCCGGTAGGGCCGCGGCTCTGGCCACAGCTCCCACGCCCGAAGAGCCAGGAGGGAAAGCCGTGCCTCGTTGGAAAGCTCTTTGGCAGCCGCTCGCGTGGCCCCACAGTTCGTGGGGCTGCGGGCTTTGCGGCGGCCGTCAGCCTCGGCGCCACCGGCGCCCACGTGGTGGCGCCGTGCCAGCCTGCGAAGCATTTTCCGGTAGGGCCGCGTCTCTGCCCACAGCTCCCACGCCCGAAGAGCCAGGAGGGAAAGCCGTGCCTCGTTGGAAAGCTCTTTGGCAGCCGCTCGCGTGGCCCCACAGCCCGTGGGGCTGCGGGCTTTGCGGCGGCCGTAAGCCTCGGCGCCACCGGCGCCCACCTGGCACCGCCGAGCCAGCCTGCGAAGCATTTTCCGGTAGGGCTGCGGCTCTGGCGACAGCTCCCACGCCCGAAGAGCCAGGAGGGAAAGCCGTGCCTCGTTGGAAAGCTCTTTGGCAGCCGCTCACGTGGCCCCACAGCCCGTGGGGCTGCGGGCTTTGCGGCGGCCGTCAGCCTCGGCGCCACCGGCGCCCACCTGGCGCCGCCGCGCCAGCGTGCGAAGCATTTTCCGGTAGGGCCGCGGCTCTGGCCACAGCTCCCACGCCCGAAGAGCCAGGAGGGAAAGCCGTGCCTCGTTGGAAAGCTCTTTGGCAGCCGCTCACGTGGCCCCACAGCCCGTGGGGCTGCGGGCTTTGCGGCGGCCGTCAGCCTCGGCGCCACCGCCGCCCACGTGGCGCCGCCGCGCCAGCCTGCGAAGCATTTTCCGGTAGGGCCGCGGCTCTGGCCACAGCTCCCACGCCCGAAGAGCCAGGAGGGAAAGCCGTGCCTCGTTGGAAAGCTCTTTGGCAGCCGCTCGCGTGGCCCCACAGCCCGTGGGGCTGCGGGCTTTGCGGCGGCCATCAGCCTCGGCGCCACCGGCGCCCACCTGGCGTCGCCGAGCAAGCCTGCGAAGCATTTTCCGGTAGGGCCGCGGCTCTGGCCACAGCTCCCACGCCCGAAGAGCCAGGAGGGAAAGCCGTGCCTCGTTGGAAAGCTCTTTGGCAGCCGCTCGCGTGGCCCCACAGCCCGTGGGGCTGCGGGCTTTGCGGCGGCCGTCAGCCTCGGCGCCACCGGCGCCCACCTGGCGCCGCCGAGCCAGCCTGCGAAGCATTTTCCGGTAGGGCCGCGGCTCTGGCCACAGCTCCCACGCCCGAAGAGCCAGGAGGGAAAGCCGTGCCTCGTTGGAAAGCTCTTTGGCAGCCGCTCGCGTGGCCCCACAGTTCGTGGGGCTGCGGGCTTTGCGGCGGCCGTCAGCCTCGGCGCCACCGGCGCCCACCTGGCGCCGCCGAGCCAGCCTGCGAAGCATTTTCCGGTAGGGCCGCGTCTCTGGCCACAGCTCCCACGCCCGAAGAGCCAGGAGGGAAAGCCGTGCCTCGTTGGAAAGCTCTTTGGCAGCCGCTCACGTGGCCCCACAGCCCGTGGGGCTGCGGGCTTTGCGGCGGCCGTCAGCCTCGGCACCACCGGCGCCCACCTGGCGCCGCCGCGCCAGCCTGCGAAGCATTTTCCGGTAGGGCCGCGGCTCTGGCCACAGCTCCCACGCCCGAAGAGCCAGGAGGGAAAGCCGTGCCTCGTTGGAAAGCTCTTTGGCAGCCGCTCGCGTGGCCCCACAGCCCGTGGGGCTGCGGGCTTTGCGGCGGCCGTCAGCCTCGGCGCTACCGGCGCCCACCTGGCGCCGCCGAGCCAGCCTGCGAAGCATTTTCGGGTAGGGCCGCGTCTCTGGCCACAGCTCCCACGCCCGAAGAGCCAGGAGGGAAAGCCGTGCCTCGTTGGAAAGCTCTTTGGCAGCTGCTCCCGTGGCCCCACAGCCCGTGGGGCTGCAGGGTTTGCGGCGGCCGTCAGCCTCGGCGCCACCGGCGCCCACCTGGCGCCGCCGCGCCAGCCTGCGAAGCATTTTCCGGTAGGGCCGCGGCTCTGGCCACAGCTCCCACGCCCGAAGAGCCAGGAGGGAAAGCCGTGCCTCGTTGGAAAGCTCTTTGGCAGCCGCTCACGTGGCCCCACAGCCCGTGGGACTGCGGGCTTTGCGGCGGCCGTCAGCCTCGGCGCCACCGCCGCCCACGTGGCGCCGCCGCGCCAGCCTGCGAAGCATTTTCCGGTAGGGCCGCGGCTCTGGCCACAGCTCCCACGCCCGAAGAGCCAGGAGGGAAAGCCGTGCCTCGTTGGAAAGCTCTTTGGCAGCCGCTCACGTGGCCCCACAGCCCGTGGGGCTGCGGGCTTTGCGGCGGCCATCAGCCTCGGCGCCACCGGCGCCCACCTGGCGTCGCCGAGCCAGCCTGCGAAGCATTTTCCGGTAGGGCCGCGGCTCTGGCCACAGCTCCCACGCCCGAAGAGCCAGGAGGGAAAGCCGTGCCTCGTTGGAAAGCTCTTTGGCAGCCGCTCGCGTGGCCCCACAGCCCGTGGGGCTGCGGGCTTTGCGGCGGCCGTCAGCCTCGGCGCCACCGGCGCCCACCTGGCGCCGCCGAGCCAGCCTGCGAAGCATTTTCCGGTAGGGCCGCGGCTCTGGCCACAGCTCCCACGCCCGAAGAGCCAGGAGGGAAAGCCGTGCCTCGTTGGAAAGCTCTTTGGCAGCCGCTCGCGTGGCCCCACAGTTCGTGGGGCTGCGGGCTTTGCGGCGGCCGTCAGCCTCGGCGCCACCGGCGCCCACCTGGCGCCGCCGAGCCAGCCTGTGAAGCATTTTCGGGTAGGGCCGCGTCTCTGGCCACAGCTCCCACGCCCGAAGAGCCAGGAGGGAAAGCCGTGCCTCGTTGGAAAGCTCTTTGGCAGCCGCTCGCGTGGCCCCACAGTTCGTGGGGCTGCGGGCTTTGCGGCGGCCGTCAGCCTCGGCGCCACCGGCGCCCACGTGGTGGCGCCGTGCCAGCCTGCGAAGCATTTTCCGGTAGGGCCGCGTCTCTGCCCACAGCTCCCACGCCCGAAGAGCCAGGAGGGAAAGCCGTGCCTCGTTGGAAAGCTCTTTGGCAGCCGCTCGCGTGGCCCCACAGCCCGTGGGGCTGTGGGCTTTGCGGCGGCCGTAAGCCTCGGCGCCACCGGCGCCCACCTGGCACCGCCGAGCCAGCCTGCGAAGCATTTTCCGGTAGGGCTGCGGCTCTGGCGACAGCTCCCACGCCCGAAGAGCCAGGAGGGAAAGCCGTGCCTCGTTGGAAAGCTCTTTGGCAGCCGCTCACGTGGCCCCACAGCCCGTGGGGCTGCGGGCTTTGCGGCGGCCGTCAGCCTCGGCGCCACCGGCGCCCACCTGGCGCCGCCGCGCCAGCCTGCGAAGCATTTTCCGGTAGGGCCGCGGCTCTGGCCACAGCTCCCACGCCCGAAGAGCCAGGAGGGAAAGCCGTGCCTCGTTGGAAAGCTCTTTGGCAGCCGCTCACGTGGCCCCACAGCCCGTGGGGCTGCGGGCTTTGCGGCGGCCGTCAGCCTCGGCGCCACCGCCGCCCACCTGGCGCCGCCGCGCCAGCCTGCGAAGCATTTTCCGGTAGGGCCGCGGCTCTGGCCACAGCTCCCACGCCCGAAGAGCCAGGAGGGAAAGCCGTGCCTCGTTGGAAAGCTCTTTGGCAGCCGCTCGCGTGGCCCCACAGCCCGTGGGGCTGCGGGCTTTGCGGCGGCCATCAGCCTCGGCGCCACCGGCGCCCACCTGGCGTCGCCGAGCCAGCCTGCGAAGCATTTTCCGGTAGGGCCGCGGCTCTGGCCACAGCTCCCACGCCCGAAGAGCCAGGAGGGAAAGCCGTGCCTCGTTGGAAAGCTCTTTGGCAGCCGCTCGCGTGGCCCCACAGCCCGTGGGGCTGCGGGCTTTGCGGCGGCCGTCAGCCTCGGCGCCACCGGCGCCCACCTGGCGCCGCCGAGCCAGCCTGCGAAGCATTTTCCGGTAGGGCCGCGGCTCTGGCCACAGCTCCCACGCCCGAAGAGCCAGGAGGGAAAGCCGTGCCTCGTTGGAAAGCTCTTTGGCAGCCGCTCGCGTGGCCCCACAGTTCGTGGGGCTGCGGGCTTTGCGGCGGCCGTCAGCCTCGGCGCCACCGGCGCCCACCTGGCGCCGCCGAGCCAGCCTGCGAAGCATTTTCCGGTAGGGCCGCGTCTCTGGCCACAGCTCCCACGCCCGAAGAGCCAGGAGGGAAAGCCGTGCCTCGTTGGAAAGCTCTTTGGCAGCCGCTCACGTGGCCCCACAGCCCGTGGGGCTGCGGGCTTTGCGGCGGCCGTCAGCCTCGGCACCACCGCCGCCCACCTGGCGCCGCCGCGCCAGCCTGCGAAGCATTTTCCGGTAGGGCCGCGGCTCTGGCCACAGCTCCCACGCCCGAAGAGCCAGGAGGGAAAGCCGTGCCTCGTTGGAAAGCTCTTTGGCAGCCGCTCGCGTGGCCCCACAGCCCGTGGGGCTGCGGGCTTTGCGGCGGCCGTCAGCCTCGGCGCCACCGGCGCCCACCTGGCGCCGCCGAGCCAGCCTGCGAAGCATTTTCCGGTAGGGCCGCGTCTCTGGCCACAGCTCCCACGCCCGAAGAGCCAGGAGGGAAAGCCGTGCCTCGTTGGAAAGCTCTTTGGCAGCCGCTCCCGTGGCCCCACAGCCCGTGGGGCTGCAGGGTTTGCGGCGGCCGTCAGCCTCGGCGCCACCGGCGCCCACCTGGCGCCGCCGCGCCAGCCTGCGAAGCATTTTCCGGTAGGGCCGCGGCTCTGGCCACAGCTCCCACGCCCGAAGAGCCAGGAGGGAAAGCCGTGCCTCGTTGGAAAGCTCTTTGGCAGCCGCTCACGTGGCCCCACAGCCCGTGGGGCTGCGGGCTTTGCGGCGGCCATCAGCCTCGGCGCCACCGGCGCCCACCTGGCGTCGCCGAGCCAGCCTGCGAAGCATTTTCCGGTAGGGCCGCGGCTCTGGCCACAGCTCCCACGCCCGAAGAGCCAGGAGGGAAAGCCGTGCCTCGTTGGAAAGCTCTTTGGCAGCCGCTCGCGTGGCCCCACAGCCCGTGGGGCTGCGGGCTTTGCGGCGGCCGTCAGCCTCGGCGCCACCGGCGCCCACCTGGCGCCGCCGAGCCAGCCTGCGAAGCATTTTCCGGTAGGGCCGCGGCTCTGGCCACAGCTCCCACGCCCGAAGAGCCAGGAGGGAAAGCCGTGCCTCGTTGGAAAGCTCTTTGGCAGCCGCTCGCGTGGCCCCACAGTTCGTGGGGCTGCGGGCTTTGCGGCGGCCGTGAGCCTCGGCGCCACCGGCGCCCACCTGGCGCCGCCGAGCCAGCCTGTGAAGCATTTTCGGGTAGGGCCGCGTCTCTGGCCACAGCTCCCACGCCCGAAGAGCCAGGAGGGAAAGCCGTGCCTCGTTGGAAAGCTCTTTGGCAGCCGCTCACGTGGCCCCACAGCCCGTGGGGCTGCGGGCTTTGCGGCGGCCGTCAGCCTCGGCGCCACCGCCGCCCACCTGGCGCCGCCGCGCCAGCCTGCGAAGCATTTTCCGGTAGGGCCGCGGCTCTGGCCACAGCTCCCACGCCCGAAGAGCCAGGAGGGAAAGCCGTGCCTCGTTGGAAAGCTCTTTGGCAGCCGCTCGCGTGGCCCCACAGTTCGTGGGGCTGCGGGCTTTGCGGCGGCCGTCAGACTCCGCCACCGGCGCCCACGTGGTGGCGCCGTGCCAGCCTGCGAAGCATTTTCCGGTAGGGCCGCGTCTCTGGCCACAGCTCCCACGCCCGAAGAGCCAGGAGGGAAAGCCGTGCCTCGTTGGAAAGCTCTTTGGCAGCCGCTCGCGTGGCCCCACAGCCCGTGGGGCTGCGGGCTTTGCGGCGGCCGTAAGCCTCGGCGCCACCGGCGCCCACCTGGCACCGCCGAGCCAGCCTGCGAAGCATTTTCCGGTAGGGCTGCGGCTCTGGCGACAGCTCCCACGCCCGAAGAGCCAGGAGGGAAAGCCGTGCCTCGTTGGAAAGCTCTTTGGCAGCCGCTCACGTGGCCCCACAGCCCGTGGGGCTGCGGGCTTTGCGGCGGCCGTCAGCCTCGGTGCCACCGGCGCCCACCTGGCGCCGCCGAGCCAGCCTGCGAAGCATTTTCCGGTAGGGCCGCGGCTCTGGCCACAGCTCCCACGCCCGAAGAGCCAGGAGGGAAAGCCGTGCCTCGTTGGAAAGCTCTTTGGCAGCCGCTCGCGTGGCCCCACAGTTCGTGGGGCTGCGGGCTTTGCGGCGGCCGTCAGACTCCGCCACCGGCGCCCACGTGGTGGCGCCGTGCCAGCCTGCGAAGCATTTTCCGGTAGGGCCGCGTCTCTGCCCACAGCTCCCACGCCCGAAGAGCCAGGAGGGAAAGCCGTGCCTCGTTGGAAAGCTCTTTGGCAGCCGCTCGCGTGGCCCCACAGCCCGTGGGGCTGCGGGCTTTGCGGCGGCCGTAAGCCTCGGCGCCACCGGCGCCCACCTGGCACCGCCGAGCCAGCCTGCGAAGCATTTTCCGGTAGGGCTGCGGCTCTGGCGACAGCTCCCACGCCCGAAGAGCCAGGAGGGAAAGCCGTGCCTCGTTGGAAAGCTCTTTGGCAGCCGCTCACGTGGCCCCACAGCCCGTGGGGCTGCGGGCTTTGCGGCGACCGTCAGCCTCGGCGCCACCGGCGCCCACCTGGCGCCGCCGAGCCAGCCTGCGAAGCATTTTCCGGTAGGGCCGCGGCTCTGGCCACAGCTCCCACGCCCGAAGAGCCAGGAGGGAAAGCCGTGCCTCGTTGGAAAGCTCTTTGGCAGCCGCTCGCGTGGCCCCACAGTTCGTGGGGCTGCGGGCTTTGCGGCGGCCGTCAGACTCCGCCACCGGCGCCCACGTGGTGGCGCCGTGCCAGCCTGCGAAGCATTTTCCGGTAGGGCCGCGGCTCTGCCCACAGCTCCCACGCCCGAAGAGCCAGGAGGGAAAGCCGTGCCTCGTTGGAAAGCTCTTTGGCAGCCGCTCGCGTGGCCCCACAGTTCGTGGGGCTGCGGGCTTTGCGGCGGCCGTCAGACTCCGCCACCGGCGCCCACGTGGTGGCGCCGTGCCAGCCTGCGAAGCATTTTCCGGTAGGGCCGCGTCTCTGCCCACAGCTCCCACGCCTGAAGAGCCAGGAGGGAAAGCCGTGCCTCGTTGGAAAGCTCTTTGGCAGCCGCTCGCGTGGCCCCACAGCCCGTGGGGCTGCGGGCTTTGCGGCGGCCGTAAGCCTCGGCGCCACCGGCGCCCACCTGGCACCGCCGAGCCAGCCTGCGAAGCATTTTCCGGTAGGGCTGCGGCTCTGGCGACAGCTCCCACGCCCGAAGAGCCAGGAGGGAAAGCCGTGCCTCGTTGGAAAGCTCTTTGGCAGCCGCTCGCGTGGCCCCACAGCCCGTGGGGCTGCGGGCTTTGCGGCGGCCATCAGCATTGGCACCACCGGCGCCCACGTGGCGCCGCCGCGCCAGCCTGCGAAGCATTTTCCGGTAGGGCCGCGGCTCTGGCGACAGCTCCCACGCCCGAAGAGCCAGGAGGGAAAGCCGTGCCTCGTTGGAAAGCTCTTTGGCAGCCGCTCGCGTGGCCCCACAGCCCGTGGGGCTGCGGGCTTTGCGGCGGCCGTCAGCCTCGGCGCCACCGGCGCCCACCTGGCGCCGCCGAGCCAGCCTGCGAAGCATTTTCCGGTAGGGCCGCGTCTCTGGCCACAGCTCCCACGCCCGAAGAGCCAGGAGGGAAAGCCGTGCCTCGTTGGAAAGCTCTTTGGCAGCCGCTCGCGTGGCCCCACAGCCCGTGGGGCTGCGGGCTTTGCGGCGGCCGTCAGCCTCGGCGCCACCGGCGCCCACCTGGCGCCGCTGAGCCAGCCTGCGAAGCATTTTCGGGTAGGGCCGCGTCTCTGGCCACAGCTCCCACGCCCGAAGAGCCAGGAGGGAAAGCCGTGCCTCGTTGGAAAGCTCTTTGGCAGCCGCTCACGTGGCCCCACAGCCCGTGGGGCTGCGGGCTTTGCGGCGGCCGTCAGCCTCGGCGCCACCGGCGCCCACCTGGCGCCGCCGCGCCAGCCTGCGAAGCATTTTCCGGTAGGGCCGCGGCTCTGGCCACAGCTCCCACGCCCGAAGAGCCAGGAGGGAAAGCTGTGCCTCGTTGGAAAGCTCTTTGGCAGCCGCTCACGTGGCCCCACAGCCCGTGGGGCTGCGGGCTTTGTGGCGGCCGTCAGCCTCGGCGCCACCGCCGCCCACGTGGCGCCGCCGCGCCAGCCTGCGAAGCATTTTCCGGTAGGGCCGCGGCTCTGGCCACAGCTCCCACGCCCGAAGAGCCAGGAGGGAAAGCCGTGCCTCGTTGGAAAGCTCTTTGGCAGCCGCTCGCGTGGCCCCACAGCCCGTGGGGCTGCGGGCTTTGCGGCGGCCGTCAGCCTCGGCGCCACCGCCGCCCACCTGGCGCCGCCGAGCCAGCCTGCGAAGCATTTTCCGGTAGGGCCGCGGCTCTGGCCACAGCTCCCACGCCCGAAGAGCCAGGAGGGAAAGCCGTGCCTCGTTGGAAAGCTCTTTGGCAGCCGCTCGCGTGGCCCCACAGCCCGTGGGGCTGCGGGCTTTGCGGCGGCCGTCAGCCTCGGCGCCACCGGCGCCCACCTGGCGCCGCCGAGCCAGCCTGCGAAGCATTTTCCGGTAGGGCCGCGGCTCTGGCCACAGCTCCCACGCCCGAAGAGCCAGGAGGGAAAGCCGTGCCTCGTTGGAAAGCTCTTTGGCAGCCGCTCGCGTGGCCCCACAGTTCGTGGGGCTGCGGGCTTTGCGGCGGCCGTCAGCCTCGGCGCCACCGCCGCCCACCTGGCGCCGCCGAGCCAGCCTGCGAAGCATTTTCCGGTAGGGCCGCGTCTCTGGCCACAGCTCCCACGCCCGAAGAGCCAGGAGGGAAAGCCGTGCCTCGTTGGAAAGCTCTTTGGCAGCCGCTCGCGTGGCCCCACAGCCCGTGGGGCTGCGGGCTTTGCGGCGGCCGTCAGCCTCGGCGCCACCGCCGCCCACCTGGCACCGCCGAGCCAGCCTGCGAAGCATTTTCCGGTAGGGCTGCGGCTCTGGCGACAGCTCCCACGCCCGAAGAGCCAGGAGGGAAAGCCGTGCCTCGTTGCAAAGCTCTTTGGCAGCCGCTCACGTGGCCCCACAGCCCGTGGGGCTGCGGGCTTTGCGGCGACCGTCAGCCTCGGCGCCACCGGCGCCCACCTGGCGCCGCCGAGCCAGCCTGCGAAGCATTTTCCGGTAGGGCCGCGGCTCTGGCCACAGCTCCCACGCCCGAAGAGCCAGGAGGGAAAGCCGTGCCTCGTTGGAAAGCTCTTTGGCAGCCGCTCGCGTGGCCCCACAGTTCGTGGGGCTGCGGGCTTTGCGGCGGCCGTCAGACTCCGCCACCGGCGCCCACGTGGTGGCGCCGTGCCAGCCTGCGAAGCATTTTCCGGTAGGGCCGCGGCTCTGCCCACAGCTCCCACGCCCGAAGAGCCAGGAGGGAAAGCCGTGCCTCGTTGGAAAGCTCTTTGGCAGCCGCTCGCGTGGCCCCACAGTTCGTGGGGCTGCGGGCTTTGCGGCGGCCGTCAGACTCCGCCACCGGCGCCCACGTGGTGGCGCCGTGCCAGCCTGCGAAGCATTTTCCGGTAGGGCCGCGTCTCTGCCCACAGCTCCCACGCCTGAAGAGCCAGGAGGGAAAGCCGTGCCTCGTTGGAAAGCTCTTTGGCAGCCGCTCGCGTGGCCCCACAGCCCGTGGGGCTGCGGGCTTTGCGGCGGCCGTAAGCCTCGGCGCCACCGGCGCCCACCTGGCACCGCCGAGCCAGCCTGCGAAGCATTTTCCGGTAGGGCTGCGGCTCTGGCGACAGCTCCCACGCCCGAAGAGCCAGGAGGGAAAGCCGTGCCTCGTTGGAAAGCTCTTTGGCAGCCGCTCGCGTGGCCCCACAGCCCGTGGGGCTGCGGGCTTTGCGGCGGCCATCAGCATTGGCACCACCGGCGCCCACGTGGCGCCGCCGCGCCAGCCTGCGAAGCATTTTCCGGTAGGGCCGCGGCTCTGGCCACAGCTCCCACGCCCGAAGAGCCAGGAGGGAAAGCCGTGCCTCGTTGGAAAGCTCTTTGGCAGCCGCTCGCGTGGCCCCACAGCCCGTGGGGCTGCGGGCTTTGCGGCGGCCGTCAGCCTCGGCGCCACCGGCGCCCACCTGGCGCCGCCGCGCCAGCCTGCGAAGCATTTTCCGGTAGGGCCGCGGCTCTGGCCACAGCTCCCACGCCCGAAGAGCCAGGAGGGAAAGCTGTGCCTCGTTGGAAAGCTCTTTGGCAGCCGCTCACGTGGCCCCACAGCCCGTGGGGCTGCGGGCTTTGTGGCGGCCGTCAGCCTCGGCGCCACCGCCGCCCACGTGGCGCCGCCGCGCCAGCCTGCGAAGCATTTTCCGGTAGGGCCGCGGCTCTGGCCACAGCTCCCACGCCCGAAGAGCCAGGAGGGAAAGCCGTGCCTCGTTGGAAAGCTCTTTGGCAGCCGCTCGCGTGGCCCCACAGCCCGTGGGGCTGCGGGCTTTGCGGCGGCCGTCAGCCTCGGCGCCACCGCCGCCCACCTGGCGCCGCCGAGCCAGCCTGCGAAGCATTTTCCGGTAGGGCCGCGGCTCTGGCCACAGCTCCCACGCCCGAAGAGCCAGGAGGGAAAGCCGTGCCTCGTTGGAAAGCTCTTTGGCAGCCGCTCGCGTGGCCCCACAGCCCGTGGGGCTGCGGGCTTTGCGGCGGCCGTCAGCCTCGGCGCCACCGGCGCCCACCTGGCGCCGCCGAGCCAGCCTGCGAAGCATTTTCCGGTAGGGCCGCGGCTCTGGCCACAGCTCCCACGCCCGAAGAGCCAGGAGGGAAAGCCGTGCCTCGTTGGAAAGCTCTTTGGCAGCCGCTCGCGTGGCCCCACAGTTCGTGGGGCTGCGGGCTTTGCGGCGGCCGTCAGCCTCGGCGCCACCGCCGCCCACCTGGCGCCGCCGAGCCAGCCTGCGAAGCATTTTCCGGTAGGGCCGCGTCTCTGGCCACAGCTCCCACGCCCGAAGAGCCAGGAGGGAAAGCCGTGCCTCGTTGGAAAGCTCTTTGGCAGCCGCTCGCGTGGCCCCACAGCCCGTGGGGCTGCGGGCTTTGCGGCGGCCGTCAGCCTCGGCGCCACCGCCGCCCACCTGGCACCGCCGAGCCAGCCTGCGAAGCATTTTCCGGTAGGGCTGCGGCTCTGGCGACAGCTCCCACGCCCGAAGAGCCAGGAGGGAAAGCCGTGCCTCGTTGCAAAGCTCTTTGGCAGCCGCTCACGTGGCCCCACAGCCCGTGGGGCTGCGGGCTTTGCGGCGGCCGTCAGCCTTGGCGCCACCGGCGCCCACCTGGCGCCGCCGCGCCAGCCCCCGAAGCATTTTCCGGTAGGGCCGCGGCTCTGGCTACAGCTCCCACGCCCGAAGAGCCAGGAGGGAAAGCCGTGCCTCGTTGGAAAGCTCTTTGGCAGCCGCTCGCGTGGCCCCACAGCCCGTGGGGCTGCGGGCTTTGCGGCGGCCATCAGCCTTGGCGCCACCGGCGCCCACCTGGCGCCGCCGCGCCAGCCCCCGAAGCATTTTCCGGTAGGGCCGCGGCTCTGGCCACAGCTCCCACGCCCGAAGAGCCAGGAGGGAAAGCCGTGCCTCGTTGGAAAGCTCTTTGGCAGCCGCTCGCGTGGCCCCACAGCCCGTGGGGCTGCGGGCTTTGCGGCGGCCGTAAGCCTCGGCGCCACCGGCGCCCACCTGGCACCGCCGAGCCAGCCTGCGAAGCATTTTCCGGTAGGGCTGCGGCTCTGGCGACAGCTCCCACGCCCGAAGAGCCAGGAGGGAAAGCCGTGCCTCGTTGGAAAGCTCTTTGGCAGCCGCTCGCGTGGCCCCACAGCCCGTGGGGCTGCGGGCTTTGCGGCGGCCATCAGCATTGGCACCACCGGCGCCCACGTGGCGCCGCCGCGCCAGCCTGCGAAGCATTTTCCGGTAGGGCCGCGGCTCTGGCCACAGCTCCCACGCCCGAAGAGCCAGGAGGGAAAGCCGTGCCTCGTTGGAAAGCTCTTTGGCAGCCGCTCGCGTGGCCCCACAGCCCGTGGGGCTGCGGGCTTTGCGGCGGCCGTCAGCCTCGGCGCCACCGGCGCCCACCTGGCGCCGCCGAGCCAGCCTGCGAAGCATTTTCCGGTAGGGCCGCGGCTCTGGCCACAGCTCCCACGCCCGAAGAGCCAGGAGGGAAAGCCGTGCCTCGTTGGAAAGCTCTTTGGCAGCCGCTCGCGTGGCCCCACAGCCCGTGGGGCTGCGGGCTTTGCGGCGGCCGTCAGCCTCGGCGCCACCGGCGCCCACCTGGCGCCGCTGAGCCAGCCTGCGAAGCATTTTCGGGTAGGGCCGCGTCTCTGGCCACAGCTCCCACGCCCGAAGAGCCAGGAGGGAAAGCCGTGCCTCGTTGGAAAGCTCTTTGGCAGCCGCTCGCGTGGCCCCACAGCCCGTGGGGCTGCGGGCTTTGCGGCGGCCGTCAGCCTCGGCGCCACCGGCGCCCACCTGGCGCCGCCGCGCCAGCCCCCGAAGCATTTTCCGGTAGGGCCGCGGCTCTGGCCACAGCTCCCACGCCCGAAGAGCCAGGAGGGAAAGCCGTGCCTCGTTGGAAAGCTCTTTGGCAGCCGCTCGCGTGGCCCCACAGCCCGTGGGGCTGCGGGCTTTGCGGCGGCCGTAAGCCTCGGCGCCACCGGCGCCCACCTGGCACCGCCGAGCCAGCCTGCGAAGCATTTTCCGGTAGGGCCGCGGCTCTGGCCACAGCTCCCACGCCCGAAGAGCCAGGAGGGAAAGCCGTGCCTCGTTGGAAAGCTCTTTGGCAGCCGCTCGCGTGGCCCCACAGCCCGTGGGGCTGCGGGCTTTGCGGCGGCCGTCAGCCTCGGCGCCACCGGCGCCCACCTGGCGCCGCCGAGCCAGCCTGCGAAGCATTTTCCGGTAGGGCCGCGGCTCTGGCCACAGCTCCCACGCCCGAAGAGCCAGGAGGGAAAGCCGTGCCTCGTTGGAAAGCTCTTTGGCAGCCGCTCGCGTGGCCCCACAGCCCGTGGGGCTGCGGGCTTTGCGGCGGCCGTCAGCCTCGGCGCCACCGGCGCCCACCTGGCGCCGCTGAGCCAGCCTGCGAAGCATTTTCGGGTAGGGCCGCGTCTCTGGCCACAGCTCCCACGCCCGAAGAGCCAGGAGGGAAAGCCGTGCCTCGTTGGAAAGCTCTTTGGCAGCCGCTCACGTGGCCCCACAGCCCGTGGGGCTGCGGGCTTTGCGGCGGCCGTCAGCCTCGGCGCCACCGGCGCCCACCTGGCGCCGCCGCGCCAGCCTGCGAAGCATTTTCCGGTAGGGCCGCGGCTCTGGCCACAGCTCCCACGCCCGAAGAGCCAGGAGGGAAAGCTGTGCCTCGTTGGAAAGCTCTTTGGCAGCCGCTCACGTGGCCCCACAGCCCGTGGGGCTGCGGGCTTTGCGGCGGCCGTCAGCCTCGGCGCCACCGCCGCCCACGTGGCGCCGCCGCGCCAGCCTGCGAAGCATTTTCCGGTAGGGCCGCGGCTCTGGCCACAGCTCCCACGCCCGAAGAGCCAGGAGGGAAAGCCGTGCCTCGTTGGAAAGCTCTTTGGCAGCCGCTCGCGTGGCCCCACAGCCCGTGGGGCTGCGGGCTTTGCGGCGGCCGTCAGCCTCGGCGCCACCGCCGCCCACCTGGCGTCGCCGAGCCAGCCTGCGAAGCATTTTCCGGTAGGGCCGCGGCTCTGGCCACAGCTCCCACGCCCGAAGAGCCAGGAGGGAAAGCCGTGCCTCGTTGGAAAGCTCTTTGGCAGCCGCTCGCGTGGCCCCACAGCCCGTGGGGCTGCGGGCTTTGCGGCGGCCGTCAGCCTCGGCGCCACCGGCGCCCACCTGGCGCCGCCGAGCCAGCCTGCGAAGCATTTTCCGGTAGGGCCGCGGCTCTGGCCACAGCTCCCACGCCCGAAGAGCCAGGAGGGAAAGCCGTGCCTCGTTGGAAAGCTCTTTGGCAGCCGCTCGCGTGGCCCCACAGTTCGTGGGGCTGCGGGCTTTGCGGCGTCCGTCAGCCTCGGCGCCACCGGCGCCCACCTGGCGCCGCCGAGCCAGCCTGCGAAGCATTTTCCGGTAGGGCCGCGGCTCTGGCCACAGCTCCCACGCCCAAAGAGCCAGGAGGGAAAGCCGTGCCTCGTTGGAAAGCTCTTTGGCAGCCGCTCGCGTGGCCCCACAGCCCGTGGGGCTGCGGGCTTTGCGGCGGCCGTCAGCCTCGGCGCCACCGGCGCCCACCTGGCACCGCCGAGCCAGCCTGCGAAGCATTTTCCGGTAGGGCTGCGGCTCTGGCGACAGCTCCCACGCCCGAAGAGCCAGGAGGGAAAGCCGTGCCTCGTTGGAAAGCTCTTTGGCAGCCGCTCGCGTGGCCCCACAGCCCGTGGGGCTGCGGGCTTTGCTGCGGCCATCAGCATTGGCGCCACCGGCGCCCACGTGGCGCCGCCGCGCCAGCCTGCGAAGCATTTTCCGGTAGGGCCGCGTCTCTGGCCACAGCTCCCACGCCCGAAGAGCCAGGAGGGAAAGCCGTGCCTCGTTGGAAAGCTCTTTGGCAGCCGCTCGCGTGGCCCCACAGCCCGTGGGGCTGCGGGCTTTGCGGCGGCCGTCAGCCTCGGCGCCACCGGCGCCCACCTGGCGCCGCCGCGCCAGCCCCTGCGAAGCATTTTCCGGTAGGGCCGCGGCTCTGGCTACAGCTCCCACGCCCAAAGAGCCAGGAGGGAAAGCCGTGCCTCGTTGGAAAGCTCTTTGGCAGCCGCTCGCGTGGCCCCACAGCCCGTGGGGCTGCGGGCTTTGCGGCGGCCGTCAGCCTCGGCGCCACCGGCGCCCACCTGGCGCCGCCGAGCCAGCCTGTGAAGCATTTTCGGGTAGGGCCGCGTCTCTGGCCACAGCTCCCACGCCCGAAGAGCCAGGAGGGAAAGCCGTGCCTCGTTGGAAAGCTCTTTGGCAGCCGCTCACGTGGCCCCACAGCCCGTGGGGCTGCGGGCTTTGCGGCGGCCGTCAGCCTCGGCGCCACCGGCGCCCACCTGGCGCCGCCGCGCCAGCCTGCGAAGCATTTTCCGGTAGGGCCGCGGCTCTGGCTACAGCTCCCACGCCCGAAGAGCCAGGAGGGAAAGCCGTGCCTCGTTGGAAAGCTCTTTGGCAGCCGCTCGCATGGCCCCACAGCCCGTGGGGCTGCGGGCTTTGCGGCGGCCATCAGCCTCGGCGCCACCGGCGCCCACCTGGCGCCGCCGAGCCAGCCTGCGAAGCATTTTCCGGTAGGGCCGCGTCTCTGGCCACAGCTCCCACGCCCGAAGAGCCAGGAGGGAAAGCCGTGCCTCGTTGCAAAGCCCTTTGGCAGCCGCTCGCGTGGCCCCACAGCCCGTGGGGCTGCGGGCTTTGCGGCGGCCGTCAGCCTCGGCGCCACCGGCGCCCACTTGGCGCCGCCGCGCCAGATTGCGAAGCATTTTCCGGTAGGGCCGCGGCTCTGGCCACAGCTCGCACGCCCGAAGAGCCAGGAGGGAAAGCCGTGCCTCGTTGGAAAGCTCTTTGGCAGCCGCTCGCGTGGCCCCACAGCCCGTGGGGCTGCGGGCTTTGCGGCGGCCGTCAGCCTCGGCGCCACCGGCGCCCACTTGGCGCTGCCGAGCCAGCCTGCGAATCATTTTCGGGTAGGGCCGCGTCTCTGGCCACAGCTCCCACGCCCGAAGAGCCAGGAGGGAAAGCCGTGCCTCGTTGGAGAGATCTTTGGCAGCCGCTCACGTGGCTCCACAGCCCGTGGGGCTGCGGGCTTTGCGGCGGCCGTCAGCCTCGGCGCCACCGGCGCCCACCTGGCGCCGCCGAGCCAGCCTGCGAAGCATTTTCGGGTAGGGCCGCGTCTCTGGCCACAGCTCCCACGCCCGAAGAGCCAGGAGGGAAAGCCGTGCCTCGTTGGAAAGCTCTTTGGCAGCCGCTCACGTGGCCCCACAGCCCGTGGGGCTGCGGGCTTTGCGGCGGCCGTCAGCCTCGGCGCCACCGGCGCCCACGTGATGCCGCCGCGCCAGATTGCGAAGCATTTTCCGGTAGGGCCGCGTCTCTGGCCACAGCTCCCACGCCCGAAGAGCCAGGAGGGAAAGCCGTGCCTCGTTGGAAAGCTCTTTGGCAGCCGCTCACGTGGCCCCACAGCCCGTGGGGCTGCGGGCTTTGCGGCGGCTGTCAGCCTCGGCGCCACCGGCGCCCACCTGGCGCCGCCGAGCCAGCCTGCGAAGCATTTTCCGGTAGGGCCGCGGCTCTGGCTACAGCTCCCACGCCCGAAGAGCCAGGAGGGAAAGCCGTGCCTCGTTGGAAAGCTCTTTGGCAGCCGCTCGCGTGGCCCCACAGCCCGTGGGGCTGCGGGCTTTGCGGCGGCCATCAGCCTCGGCGCCACCGGCTCCCACCTGGCGCCGCCGCGCCAGCCTGCGAAGCATTTTCCGGTAGGGCCGCGGCTCTGGCCACAGCTCCCACGCCCGAAGAGCCAGGAGGAAAAGCCGTGCCTCGTTGGAAACCTCTTTGGCAGCCGCTCGCGTGGCCCCACAGCCCGTGGGGCTGCGGGCTTTGCGGCGGCCGTCAGCCTCGGCGCCACCGGCGCCCACGTGGCGCCGCCGAGCCAGTCTGCGAAGCATTTTCCGGTAGGGCCGAGGCTCTGGCCACAGCTCCCATGCCCGAAGAGCCAGGAGGGAAAGCCGTGCCCCGTTGGAAAGCTCTTTGGCAGCCGCTCGCGTGGCCCCACAGCCCGTGGGGCTGCGGGCTTTGCGGCGGCCGTCAGCCTCGGCGCCACCGCTGCCCACCTGGCGCCGCCGAGCCAGCCTGCGAAGCATTTTCCGGTAGGGCCGCGGCTCTGGCCACAGCTCCCATGCCCGAAGAGCCAGGAGGGAAAGCCGTGCCTCGTTGGAAAGCTCTTTGGCAGCCGCTCGCGTGGCCCCACAGCCCGTGGGGCTGCGGGCTTTGCGGCGGCCGTCAGCCTCGGCGCCACCGGCGCCCACTTGGCGCCGCCGCGCCAGATTGCGAAGCATTTTCCGGTAGGGCCGCGGCTCTGGCCACAGCTCGCACGCCCGAAGAGCCAGGAGGGAAAGCCGTGCCTCGTTGGAAAGCTCTTTGGCAGCCGCTCGCGTGGCCCCACAGCCCGTGGGGCTGCGGGCTTTGCGGCGGCCGTCAGCCTCGGCGCCACCGGCGCCCACTTGGCGCTGCCGAGCCAGCCTGCGAATCATTTTCGGGTAGGGCCGCGTCTCTGGCCACAGCTCCCACGCCCGAAGAGCCAGGAGGGAAAGCCGTGCCTCGTTGGAGAGATCTTTGGCAGCCGCTCACGTGGCTCCACAGCCCGTGGGGCTGCGGGCTTTGCGGCGGCCGTCAGCCTCGGCGCCACCGGCGCCCACCTGGCGCCGCCGAGCCAGCCTGCGAAGCATTTTCGGGTAGGGCCGCGTCTCTGGCCACAGCTCCCACGCCCGAAGAGCCAGGAGGGAAAGCCGTGCCTCGTTGGAAAGCTCTTTGGCAGCCGCTCACGTGGCCCCACAGCCCGTGGGGCTGCGGGCTTTGCGGCGGCCGTCAGCCTCGGCGCCACCGGCGCCCACCTGGCGCCGCCGCGCCAGCCCCCGAAGCATTTTCCGGTAGGGCCGCGGCTCTGGCTACAGCTCCCACGCCCGAAGAGCCAGGAGGGAAAGCCGTGCCTCGTTGGAAAGCTCTTTGGCAGCCGCTCGCGTGGCCCCACAGCCCGTGGGGCTGCGGGCTTTGCGGCGGCCATCAGCCTCGGCGCCACCGGCGCCCACCTGGCGCCGCCGAGCCAGCCTGCGAAGCATTTTCCGGTAGGGCCGCGGCTCTGGCCACAGCTCCCACGCCCGAAGAGCCAGGAGGGAAAGCCGTGCCTCGTTGGAAAGCTCTTTGGCAGGGGCTCGCGTGGCCCCACAGCCCGTGGGGCTGCGGGCTTTGCGGCGGCCGTCAGCCTCGGTGCCACCGGCGCCCACTTGATGCCGCCGCGCCAGATTGCGAAGCATTTTCCGGTAGGGCCGCGTCTCTGGCCACAGCTCCCACGCCCGAAGAGCCAGGAGGGAAAGCCGTGCCTCGTTGGAAAGCTCTTTGGCAGCCGCTCACGTGGCCCCACAGCCCGTGGGGCTGCGGGCTTTGCGGCGGCCGTCAGCCTCGGCGCCACCGGCGCCCACCTGGCGCCGCCGAGCCAGCCTGCGAAGCATTTTCCGGTAGGGCCGCGGCTCTGGCTACAGCTCCCACGCCCGAAGAGCCAGGAGGGAAAGCCGTGCCTCGTTGGAAAGCTCTTTGGCAGCCGCTCGCGTGGCCCCACAGCCCGTGGGGCTGCGGGCTTTGCGGCGGCCATCAGCCTCGGCGCCACCGGCTCCCACCTGGCGCCGCCGCGCCAGCCTGCGAAGCATTTTCCGGTAGGGCCGCGGCTCTGGCCACAGCTCCCACGCCCGAAGAGCCAGGAGGAAAAGCCGTGCCTCGTTGGAAACCTCTTTGGCAGCCGCTCGCGTGGCCCCACAGCCCGTGGGGCTGCGGGCTTTGCGGCGGCCGTCAGCCTCGGCGCCACCGGCGCCCACGTGGCGCCGCCGAGCCAGTCTGCGAAGCATTTTCCGGTAGGGCCGAGGCTCTGGCCACAGCTCCCACGCCCGAAGAGCCAGGAGGGAAAGCCGTGCCCCGTTGGAAAGCTCTTTGGCAGCCGCTCGCGTGGCCCCACAGCCCGTGGGGCTGCGGGCTTTGCGGCGGCCGTCAGCCTCGGCGCCACCGCTGCCCACCTGGCGCCGCCGAGCCAGCCTGCGAAGCATTTTCCGGTAGGGCCGCGGCTCTGGCCACAGCTCCCATGCCCGAAGAGCCAGGAGGGAAAGCCGTGCCTCGTTGGAAAGCTCTTTGGCAGCCGCTCGCGTGGCCCCACAGCCCGTGGGGCTGCGGGCTTTGCGGCGGCCGTCAGCCTCGGCGCCACCGGCGCCCACTTGGCGCTGCCGAACCAGCCTGCGAATCATTTTCGGGTAGGGCCGCGTCTCTGGCCACAGCTCCCACGCCCGAAGAGCCAGGAGGGAAAGCCGTGCCTTGTTGGAAAGCTCTTTGGCAGCCGCTCGCGTGGCCCCACAGCCCGTGGGGCTGCGGGCTTTGCGGCGGCCGTCAGCCTCGGCGCCACCGGCGCCCACCTGGCGCCGCCGAGCCAGCCTGCGAAGCATTTTCCGGTAGGGCCGCGGCTCTGGGCACAGCTCCCACGCCCGAAGAGCCAGGAGGGAAAGCCGTGCCTCGTTGGAAAGCTCTTTGGCAGCTGCTCGCGTGGCCCCACAGCCCGTGGGGCTGCGGGCTTTGCGGCGGCCGTCAGCCTCGGCGCCACCGGCGCCCACGTGGTGCCGCCGTGCCAGCCTGCGAAGCATTTTCCGGTAGGGCCGCGGCTCTGGCCACAGCTCCCACGCCCGAAGAGCCAGGAGGGAAAGCCGTGCCTCGTTGGAAAGCTCTTTGGCAGCCGCTCGCGTGGCCCCACAGCCCGTGGGGCTGCGGGCTTTGCGGCGGCCATCAGCCTCGGCGCCACCGCCGCCCACCTGGCGCCGCCGAGCCAGCCTGCGAAGCATTTTCCGGTAGGGCCGCGTCTCTGGCCACAGCTCCCACGCCCGAAGAGCCAGGAGGGAAAGCCATGCCTCGTTGGAAAGCTCTTTGGCAGCCGCTCGCGTGGCCCCACAGCCCGTGGGGCTGCGGGCTTTGCGGCGGCCGTCAGCCTCGGCGCCACCGCCGCCCACCTGGCGCTGCCGAGCCAGCCTGCGAAGCATTTTCCGGTAGGGCCGCGGCTCTGGCCACAGCTCCCACGCCCGAAGAGCCAGGAGGGAAAGCCGTGCCTCGTTGGAAAGCTCTTTGGCAGCCGCTCGCGTGGCCCCACAGCCCGTGGGGCTGCGGGCTTTGCGGCGGCCATCAGCATTGGCGCCACCGGCGCCCACGTGGCGCCGCCGCGCCAGCCTGCGAAGCATTTTCCGGTAGGGCCGCGGCTCTGGCCACAGCTCCCACGCCCGAAGAGCCAGGAGGGAAAGCCGTGCCTCGTTGGAAAGCTCTTTGGCAGCCGCTCGCGTGGCCCCACAGCCCGTGGGGCTGCGGGCTTTGCGGCGGCCGTCAGCCTCGGCGCCACCGCCGCCCACCTGGCGCCGCCGAGCCAGCCTGCGAAGCATTTTCGGGTAGGGCCGCGTCTCTGGCCACAGCTCCCACGCCCGAAGAGCCAGGAGGGAAAGCCGTGCCTCGTTGGAAAGCTCTTTGGCAGCCGCTCGCGTGGCCCCACAGCCCGTGGGGCTGCGGGCTTTGCGGCGGCCGTCAGCCTCGGCGCCACCGGCGCCCACCTGGCGCCGCCGAGCCAGCCTGCGAAGCATTTTCCGGTAGGGCCGCGGCTCTGGCCACAGCTCGCACGCCCGAAGAGCCAGGAGGGAAAGCCGTGCCTCGTTGCAAAGCTCTTTGGCAGCCGCTCGCGTGGCCCCACAGCCCGTGGGGCTGCGGGCTTTGCGGCGGCTGTCAGCCTCGGCGCCACCGGCGCCCACCTGGCGCCGCCGAGCCAGCCTGCGAAGCATTTTCCGGTAGGGCCGCGGCTCTGGCCACAGCTCCCACGCCCGAAGAGCCAGGAGGGAAAGCCGTGCCTCGTTGGAAAGCTCTTTGGCAGCCGCTCGCGTGGCCCCACAGCCCGTGGGGCTGCGGGCTTTGCGGCGGCCGTCAGCCTCGGCGCCACCGGCGCCCACGTGGTGCCGCCGTGCCAGCCTTCGAAGCATTTTCCGGTAGGGCCGCGGCTCTGGCCACAGCTCCCACGCCCAAAGAGCCAGGAGGGAAAGCCGTGCCTCGTTGGAAAGCTCTTTGGCAGCCGCTCGCGTGGCCCTACAGTTCGTGGGGCTGCGGGCTTTGCGGCGGCCATCAGCCTCGGCGCCACCGGCGCCCACCTGGCGCCGCCGAGCCAGCCTGCGAAGCATTTTCCGGTAGGGCCGCGGCTCTGGCCACAGCTCCCACGCCCGAAGAGCCAGGAGGGAAAGCCGTGCCTCGTTGGAAAGCTCTTTGGCAGCCGCTCGCGTGGCCCCACAGCCCGTGGGGCTGCGGGCTTTGCGGCGGCCGTCAGCCTCGGCGCCACCGGCGCCCACCTGGCGCCGCCGCGCCAGCCTGCGAAGCATTTTCCGGTAGGGCCGCGGCTCTGGCTACAGCTCCCATGCCCGAAGAGCCAGGAGGGAAAGCCGTGCCTCGTTGCAAAGCTCTTTGGCAGCCGCTCGCATGGCCCCACAGCCCGTGGGGCTGCGGGCTTTGCGGCGGCCATCAGCCTCGGCGCCACCGGCGCCCACCTGGCGCCGCCGCGCCAGCCTGCGAAGCATTTTCCGGTAGGGCCGCGGCTCTGGCCACAGCTCCCACGCCCGAAGAGCCAGGAGGGAAAGCCGTGCCTCGTTGGAAAGCTCTTTGGCAGCCGCTCGCGTGGCCCCACAGCCCGTGGGGCTGCGGGCTTTGCGGCGGCCGTCAGCCTCGGTGCCACTGGCGCCCACGTGGTGCCGCCGCGCCAGATTGCGAAGCATTTTCCGGTAGGGCCGCGGCTCTGGCCACAGCTCCCACGCCCGAAGAGCCAGGAGGGAAAGCCGTGCCTCGTTGGAAAGCTCTTTGGCAGCCGCTCGCGTGGCCCCACAGCCCGTGGGGCTGCGGGCTTTGCGGCGGCCGTCAGCCTCGGCGCCACCGGCGCCCACCTGGCGCCGCCGAGCCAGCCTGCGAAGCATTTTCCGGTAGGGCCGCGGCTCTGGCCACAGCTCCCACGCCCGAAGAGCCAGGAGGGAAAGCCGTGCCTCGTTGGAAAGCTCTTTGGCAGCCGCTCGCGTGGCCCCACAGCCCGTGGGGCTGCGGGCTTTGCGGCGGCCGTCAGCCTCGGCGCCACCGGCGCCCACCTGGCGCCGCCGAGCCAGCCTGCGAAGCATTTTCCGGTAGGGCCGCGGCTCTGGCCACAGCTCCCACGCCCGAAGAGCCAGGAGGGAAAGCCGTGCCTCGTTGGAAAGCTCTTTGGCAGCCGCTCGCGTGGCCCCACAGCCCGTGGGGCTGCGGGCTTTGCGGCGGCCGTCAGCCTCGGCGCCACCGGCGCCCACCTGGCGCCGCCGAGCCAGCCTGCGAAGCATTTTCCGGTAGGGCCGCGGCTCTGGCCACAGCTCCCACGCCCGAAGAGCCAGGAGGGAAAGCCGTGCCTCGTTGGAAACCTCTTTGGCAGCCGCTCGCGTGGCCCCACAGCCCGTGGGGCTGCGGGCTTTGCGGCGGCCGTCAGCCTCGGCGCCACCGGCGCCCACCTGGCGCCGCCGAGCCAGCCCCCGAAGCATTTTCCCGTAGGGCCGCGGCTCTGGCCACAGCTCCCACGCCCGAAGAGCCAGGAGGGAAAGCCGTGCCTCGTTGCAAAGCTCTTTGGCAGCCGCTCGCGTGGCCCCACAGCCCGTGGGGCTGCGGGCTTTGCGGCGGCCATCAGCCTTGGCGCCACCGGCGCCCACGTGGCGCCGCCGAGCCAGCCTGCGAAGCATTTTCCGGTAGGGCCGCGGCTCTGGCCACAGCTCCCACCCCCGAAGAGCCAGGAGGGAAAGCCGTGCCTCGTTGGAAAGCTCTTTGGCAGCCGCTCGCGTGGCCCCACAGCCCGTGGGGCTGCGGGCTTTGCGGCGGCCGTCAGCCTCGGCGCCACCGGCGCCCACCTGGCGCCGCCGAGCCAGCCTGCGAAGCATTTTCCGGTAGGGCCGCGGCTCTGGCCACAGCTCCCACGCCCGAAGAGCCAGGAGGGAAAGCGGTGCCTCGTTGGAAAGCTCTTTGGCAGCCGCTCGCGTGGCCCCACAGCCCGTGGGGCTGCGGGCTTTGCGGCGGCCATCAGCCTCGGCGCCACCGGCGCCCACCTGGCGCCGCCGAGCCAGCCTGCGAAGCATTTTCCGGTAGGGCCGCGGCTCTGGCCACAGCTCCCACGCCCGAAGAGCCAGGAGGGAAAGCCGTGCCTCGTTGGAAAGCTCTTTGGCAGCCACTCACGTGGCCCCACAGCCCGTGGGGCTGCGGGCTTTGCGGCGGCCGTCAGCTTCGGCGCCACCGGCGCCCACCTGGCGCCGCCGAGCCAGCCTGCGAAGCATTTTCCAGTAGGGCCGCGTCTCTGGCCACAGCTCCCACGCCCGAAGAGCCAGGAGGGAAAGCCGTGCCTCGTTGGAAAGCTCTTTGGCAGCCGCTCGCGTGGCCCCACAGCCCGTGGGGCTGCGGGCTTTGCGGCGGCCATCAGCCTTGGCGCCACCGGCGCCCACCTGGCGCCGCCGAGCCAGCCTGCGATGCATTTTCCGGTAGGGCCGCGGCTCTGGCCACAGCTCCCACGCCCGAAGAGCCAGGAGGGAAAGCCGTGCCTCGTTGGAAAGCTCTTTGGCAGCCGCTCGCGTGGCCCCACAGCCCGTGGGGCTGCGGGCTTTGCGGCGGCCGTCAGCCTCGGCGCCACCGCCGCCCACCTGGCGCCGCCGAGCCAGCCTGCGAAGCATTTTCCGGTAGGGCCGCGTCTCTAGCCACAGCTCCCACGCCCGAAGAGCCAGGAGGGAAAGCCGTGCGTCGTTGGAAAGCTCTTTGGCAGCCGCTCGCGTGGCCCCACAGTTCGTGGGGCTGCGGGCTTTGCGGCGGCCGTCAGCCTCGGCGCCACCGCCGCCCACCTGGCGCCGCCGAGGCAGCCTGCGAAGCATTTTCCGGTAGGGCCGCGGCTCTGGCCACAGCTCCCACGCCCGAAGAGCCAGGAGGGAAAGCCGTGCCTCGTTGGAAAGCTCTTTGGCAACCACTCACGTGGCCCCACAGCCCGTGGGGCTGCGGGCTTTGCGGCGGCCATCACCCTCGGCGCCACCGCCGCCCACCTGGCGCCGCCGAGCCAGCCTGCGAAGCATTTTCCGGTAGGGCCGCGGCTCTGGCCACAGCTCCCACGCCCGAAGAGCCAGGAGGGAAAGCCGTGCCTCGTTGGAAAGCTCTTTGGCAGCCGCTCGCGTGGCCCCACACACCGTGGGGCTGCGGGCTTTGCGGCGGCCGTCAGCCTCGGCGCCACCGGCGCCCACGTGGTGCCGCCGTGCCAGCCTGCGAAGCATTTTCCGGTAGGGCCGCGGCTCTGGCCACAGCTCCCACGCCCGAAGAGCCAGGAGGGAAAGCCGTGCCTCGTTGGAAAGCTCTTTGGCAGCCGCTCGCGTGGCCCCACAGCCCGTGGGGCTGCGGGCTTTGCGGCGGCCGTCAGCCTCGGCGCCACCGGTGCCCACCTGGCGCCGCCGCGCCAGCCTGCGAAGCATTTTCCGGTAGGGCCGCGGCTCTGGCCACAGCTCCCACGCCCGAAGAGCCAGGAGGGAAAGACGTGCCTCGTTGGAAAGCTCTTTGGCAGCCGCTCGCGTGGCCCCACAGCCCGTGGGGCTGCGGGCTTTGCGGCGGCCGTCAGCCTCGGTGCCACCGGCGCCCACGTGGTGCCGCAGCACCAGATTGCGAAGCATTTTCCAGTAGGGCCGCGTCTCTGGCCACAGCTCCCACGCCCGAAGAGCCAGGAGGGAAAGCCATGCCTCGTTGGAAAGCTCTTTGGCAGCCGCTCGCGTGGCCCCACAGCCCGTGGGGCTGCGGGCTTTGCGGCGGCCGTCAGCCTCGGCGCCACCGGCGCCCACCTGGCGCCGCCGAGCCAGCCCCCGAAGCATTTTCCGGTAGGGCCGCGGCTCTGGCCACAGCTCCCACGCCCGAAGAGCCAGGAGGGAAAGCCGTGCCTCGTTGCAAAGCTCTTTGGCAGCCGCTCGCGTGGCCCCACAGCCCGTGGGGCTGCGGGCTTTGCGGCGGCCATCAGCCTTGGCGCCACCGGCGCTCACGTGGCGCCGCCGAGCCAGCCTGCGAAGCATTTTCCGGTAGGGCCGCGGCTCTGGCCACAGCTCCCACCCCCGAAGAGCCAGGAGGGAAAGCCGTGCCTCGTTGGAAAGCTCTTTGGCAGCCGCTCGCGTGGCCCCACAGCCCGTGGGGCTGCGGGCTTTGCGGCGGCCGTCAGCCTCGGCGCCACCGGCGCCCACCTGGCGCCGCCGAGCCAGCCTGCGAAGCATTTTCCGGTAGGGCCGCGGCTCTGGCCACAGCTCCCACGCCCGAAGAGCCAGGAGGGAAAGCCGTGCCTCGTTGGAAAGCTCTTTGGCAGCCGCTCGCGTGGCCCCACAGCCCGTGGGGCTGCGGGCTTTGCGGCGGCCGTCAGCCTCGGCGCCACCGGCGCCCACCTGGCGCCGCCGAGCCAGCCTGCGAAGCATTTTCCGGTAGGGCCGCGGCTCTGGCCACAGCTCCCACGCCCGAAGAGCCAGGAGGGAAAGCCGTGCCTCGTTGGAAAGCTCTTTGGCAGCCACTCACGTGGCCCCACATCCCGTGGGGCTGCGGGCTTTGCGGTGGCCGTCAGCTTCGGCGCCACCGGCGCCCACCTGGCGCCGCCGAGCCAGCCTGCGAAGCATTTTCCAGTAGGGCCGCGTCTCTGGCCACAGCTCCCACGCCCGAAGAGCCAGGAGGGAAAGCCGTGCCTCGTTGGAAAGCTCTTTGGCAGCCGCTCGCGTGGCCCCACAGCCCGTGGGGCTGCGGGCTTTGCGGCGGCCATCAGCCTTGGCGCCACCGGCGCCCACCTGGCGCCGCCGAGCCAGCCTGCGAAGCATTTTCCGGTAGGGCCGCGGCTCTGGCCACAGCTCCCACGCCCGAAGAGCCAGGAGGGAAAGCCGTGCCTTGTTGGAAAGCTCTTTGGCAGCCGCTCGCGTGGCCCCACAGCCCGTGGGGCTGCGGGCTTTGCGGCGGCCGTCAGCCTCGGCGCCACCGGCGCCCACCTGGCGCCGCCGAGCCAGCCTGCGAAGCATTTTCCGGTAGGGCCGCGTCTCTAGCCACAGCTCCCACGCCCGAAGAGCCAGGAGGGAAAGCCGTGCGTCGTTGGAAAGCTCTTTGGCAGCCGCTCGCGTGGCCCCACAGCCCGTGGGGCTGCGGGCTTTGCGGCGGCCGTCAGCCTCGGCGCCACCGCCGCCCACCTGGCGCCGCCGAGCCAGCCTGCGAAGCATTTTCGGGTAGGGCCGCGTCTCTGGCCACAGCTCCCACGCCCGAAGAGCCAGGAGGGAAAGCCGTGCCTCGTTGGAAAGCTCTTTGGCAGCCACTCACGTGGCCCCACAGCCCGTGGGGCTGCGGGCTTTGCGGCGGCCATCAGCCTCGGCGCCACCGCCGCCCACCTGGCGCCGCCGAGCCAGCCTGCGAAGCATTTTCCGGTAGGGCCGCGGCTCTGGCCACAGCTCCCACGCCCGAAGAGCCAGGAGGGAAAGCCGTGCCTCGTTGGAAAGCTCTTTGGCAGCCGCTCGCGTGGCCCCACACACCGTGGGGCTGCGGGCTTTGCGGCGGCCGTCAGCCTCGGCGCCACCGGCGCCCACGTGGTGCCGCCGTGCCAGCCTGCGAAGCATTTTCCGGTAGGGCCGCGGCTCTGGCCACAGCTCCCACGCCCGAAGAGCCAGGAGGGAAAGCCGTGCCTCGTTGGAAAGCTCTTTGGCAGCCGCTCGCGTGGCCCCACAGCCCGTGGGGCTGCGGGCTTTGCGGCGGCCGTCAGCCTCGGCGCCACCGGCGCCCACCTGGCGCCGCCGAGCCAGCCTGCGAAGCATTTTCCGGTAGGGCCGCGGCTCTGGCCACAGCTCCCACGCCCGAAGAGCCAGGAGGGAAAGCCGTGCCTCGTTGGAAAGCTCTTTGGCAGCCGCTCGCGTGGCCCCACAGCCCGTGGGGCTGCGGGCTTTGCGACGGCCGTCAGCCTCGGCGCCACCGGCGCCCACCTGGCGCCGCCGAGCCAGCCTGCGAAGCATTTTCCGGTAGGGCTGCGGCTCTGGCCACAGCTCCCACGCCCGAAGAGCCAGGAGGGAAAGCCGTGCCTCGTTGGAAAGCTCTTTGGCAGCCGCTCGCGTGGCCCCACAGCCCGTGGGACTGCGGGCTTTGCGGCGGCCGTCAGCCTTGGCGCCACCGGCGCCCACCTGGCGCCGCCGAGCCAGCCCCCGAAGCATTTTCCGGTAGGGCCGCGGCTCTGGCCACAGCTCCCACGCCCGAAGAGCCAGGAGGGAAAGCCGTGCCTCGTTGGAAAGCTCTTTGGCAGCCGCTCGCGTGGCCCCACAGCCCGTGGGGCTGCGGGCTTTGCGGCGGCCGTCAGCCTCGGTGCCACCGGCGCCCACGTGGTGCCGCAGCGCCAGATTGCGAAGCATTTTCCAGTAGGGCCGCGTCTCTGGCCACAGCTCCCACGCCCGAAGAGCCAGGAGGGAAAGCCATGCCTCGTTGGAAAGCTCTTTGGCAGCCGCTCGCGTGGCCCCACAGCCCGTGGGGCTGCGGGTTTTGTGGCGGCCCTCAGCCTCGGCGCCACCGCCGCCCACCTGGCGCCGCCGAGCCAGCCTGCGGAGGATTTTCCGGTAGGGCCGCGGCTCTGGCCACAGCTCCCACGCCCGAAGAGCCAGGAGGGAAAGCCGTGCCTCGTTGGAAAGCTCTTTGGCAGGGGCTCGCGTGGCCCCACAGCCCGTGGGGCTGCGGGCTTTGCGGCGGCCGTCAGCCTCGGTGCCACCGGCGCCCACGTGGTGCCGCCGCGCCAGATTGCGAAGCATTTTCCGGTAGGGCCGCGGCTCTGGCCACAGCTCCCACGCCCGAAGAGCCAGGAGGGAAAGCCGTGCCTCGTTGGAAAGCTCTTTGGCAGCCGCTCGCGTGGCCCCACAGCCCGTGGGGCTGCGGGCTTTGCGGCGGCCGTCAGCCTCGGCGCCACCGGTGCCCACCTGGCGCCACCGAGCCAGCCTGCGAAGCATTTTCCGGTAGGGCCGCGGCTCTGGCCACAGCTCCCACGCCCGAAGAGCCAGGAGGGAAAGCCGTGCCTCGTTGGAAAGCTCTTTGGCAGCCGCTCGCGTGGCCCCACAGCCCGTGGGGCTGCGGGCTTTGCGGCGGCCGTCAGCCTCGGCGCCACCGGCGCCCACCTGGCGCCGCCGAGCCAGCCTGCGAAGCATTTTCCGGTAGGGCCGCGGCTCTGGCCACAGCTCCCACGCCCGAAGAGCCAGGAGGGAAAGCCGTGCCTCGTTGGAAAGCTCTTTGGCAGCCGCTCGCGTGGCCCCACAGCCCGTGGGGCTGCCGGCTTTGCGGCGGCCGTCAACCTCGGCGCCACCGGCGCCCACCTGGCGCCGCCGAGCCAGCCTGCGAAACATTTTCGGGTAGGGCCGCGTCTCTGGCCACAACTCCCACGCCCGAAGAGCCAGGAGGGAAAGCCGTGCCTCGTTGGAAAGCTCTTTGGCAGCCGCTCGCGTGGCCCCACAGCCCGTGGGGCTGCGGGCTTTGCGGCGGCCATCAGCCTCGGCGCCACCGCCGCCCACGTGGCGCCGCCGCGCCAGCCTGCGAAGCATTTTCCGGTAGGGCCGCGGCTCTGGCCACAGCTCCCACGCCCAAAGAGCCAGGAGGGAAAGCCGTGCCTCGTTGGAAAGCTCTTTGGCAGCCGCTCGCGTGGCCCCACAGCCCATGGGGCTGCGGGCTTTGCGGCGGTCGTCAGCCTCGGCGCCACCGCCGCCCACCTGGCGCCGCCGAGCCAGCCTGCGAAGCATTTTCGGGTAGGGCCGCGTCTCTGGCCACAGCTCCCACGCCCAAAGAGCCAGGAGGGAAAGCCGTGCCTCGTTGGAAAGCTCTTTGGCAGCCGCTCACGTGGCCCCACAGCCCGTGGGGCTGCGGGCTTTGCGGCGGCCGTCAGCCTCGGCGCCACCGCCGCCCACCTGGCGCCGCCGAGCCAGCCTGCGAAGCATTTTCCGGTAGGGCCGCGGCTCTGGGCACAGCTCCCACGCCCGAAGAGCCAGGAGGGAAAGCCGTGCCTCGTTGGAAAGCTCTTTGGCAGCCGCTCGCGTGGCCCCACAGCCCGTGGGGCTGCGGGCTTTGCGGCGGCCGTCAGCCTCGGCGCCACCGGCGCCCACCTGGCGCCGCCGAGCCAGCCCCCGAAGCATTTTCCGGTAGGGCCGCGGCTCTGGCCACAGCTCCCACGCCCGAAGAGCCAGGAGGGAAAGCCGTGCCTCGTTGGAAAGCTCTTTGGCAGCCGCTCGCGTGGCCCCACAGCCCGTGGGGCTGCGGGCTTTGCGGCGGCCGTCAGCCTCGGCGCCACCGGCGCCCACCTGGCGCCGCCGAGCCAGCCCCCGAAGCATTTTCCGGTAGGGCCGCGGCTCTGGCCACAGCTCCCACGCCCGAAGAGCCAGGAGGGAAAGCCGTGCCTCGTTGCAAAGCTCTTTGGCAGCCGCTCGCGTGGCCCCACAGCCCGTGGGGCTGCGGGCTTTGCGGCGGCCGTCAGCCTCGGCGCCACCGCCGCCCACCTGGCGCCGCCGAGCCAGCCTGCGAAGCATTTTCCGGTAGGGCCGCGTCTCTGGCCACAGCTCCCACGCCCGAAGAGCCAGGAGGGAAAGCCGTGCCTCGTTGGAAAGCTCTTTGGCAGCCGCTCACGTGGCCCCACAGCCCGTGGGGCTGCGGGCTTTGCGGCGGCCGTCAGCCTCGGCGCCACCGCCGCCCACCTGGCGCCGCCGAGCCAGCCTGCGAAGCATTTTCCGGTAGGGCCGCGGCTCTGGCCACAGCTCCCACGCCCGAAGAGCCAGGAGGGAAAGCCGTGCCTCGTTGGAAAGCTCTTTGGCAGCCGCTCGCGTGGCCCCACAGCCCGTGGGGCTGCGGGCTTTGCGGCGGCCGTCAGCCTCGGCGCCACCGGCGCCCACCTGGCGCCGCCGAGCCAGCCTGCGAAGCATTTTCCGGTAGGGCCGCGGCTCTGGCCACAGCTCCCACGCCCGAAGAGCCAGGAGGGAAAGCCGTGCCTCGTTGGAAAGCTCTTTGGCAGCCGCTCGCGTGGCCCCACAGCCCGTGGGGCTGCGGGCTTTCCGGCGGCCGTCAGCCTCGGCGCCACCGGCGCCCACCTGGCGCCGCCGAGCCAGCCTGCGAAGCATTTTCCGGTAGGGCCGCGGCTCTGGCCACAGCTCCCACGCCCGAAGAGCCAGGAGGGAAAGCCGTGCCTCGTTGCAAAGCTCTTTGGCAGCCGCTCGCGTGGCCCCACAGCCCGTGGGGCTGCGGGCTTTGCGGCGGCCGTCAGCCTCGGCGCCACCGCCGCCCACCTGGCGCCGCCGAGCCAGCCTGCGAAGCATTTTCCGGTAGGGCCGCGGCTCTGGGCACAGCTCCCACGCCCGAAGAGCCAGGAGGGAAAGCCGTGCCTCGTTGGAAAGCTCTTTGGCAGCCGCTCGCGTGGCCCCACAGCCCGTGGGGCTGCGGGCTTTGCGGCGGCCGTCAGCCTCGGCGCCACCGCCGCCCACCTGGCGCCGCCGAGCCAGCCCCCGAAGCATTTTCCGGTAGGGCCGCGGCTCTGGCCACAGCTCCCACGCCCGAAGAGCCAGGAGGGAAAGCCGTGCCTCGTTGGAAAGCTCTTTGGCAGCCGCTCGCGTGGCCCCACAGCCCGTGGGGCTGCGGGCTTTGCGGCGGCCGTCAGCCTCGGCGCCACCGGCGCCCACCTGGCGCCGCCGAGCCAGCCTGCGAAGCATTTTCCGGTAGGGCCGCGGCTCTGGCCACAGCTCCCACGCCCGAAGAGCCAGGAGGGAAAGCCGTGCCTCGTTGGAAAGCTCTTTGGCAGCCGCTCACGTGGCCCCACAGCCCGTGGGGCTGCGGGCTTTGCGGCGGCCGTCAGCCTCGGCGCCACCGCCGCCCACCTGGCGCCGCCGAGCCAGCCCCCGAAGCATTTTCCGGTAGGGCCGCGGCTCTGGCCACAGCTCCCACGCCCGAAGAGCCAGGAGGGAAAGCCGTGCCTCGTTGCAAAGCTCTTTGGCAGCCGCTCGCGTGGCCCCACAGCCCGTGGGGCTGCGGGCTTTGCGGCGGCCGTCAGCCTCGGCGCCACCGGCGCCCACCTGGCGCCGCCGAGCCAGCCCCCGAAGCATTTTCCGGTAGGGCCGCGTCTCTGGCCACAGCTCCCACGCCCGAAGAGCCAGGAGGGAAAGCCGTGCCTCGTTGGAAAGCTCTTTGGCAGCCGCTCGCGTGGCCCCACAGCCCGTGGGGCTGCGGGCTTTGCGGCGGCCGTCAGCCTCGGCGCCACCGCCGCCCACCTGGCGCCGCCGAGCCAGCCTGCGAAGCATTTTCCGGTAGGGCCGCGTCTCTGGCCACAGCTCCCACGCCCGAAGAGCCAGGAGGGAAAGCCGTGCCTCGTTGGAAAGCTCTTTGGCAGCCGCTCACGTGGCCCCACAGCCCGTGGGGCTGCGGGCTTTGCGGCGGCCGTCAGCCTCGGCGCCACCGCCGCCCACCTGGCGCCGCCGAGCCAGCCTGCGAAGCATTTTCCGGTAGGGCCGCGGCTCTGGCCACAGCTCCCACGCCCGAAGAGCCAGGAGGGAAAGCCGTGCCTCGTTGGAAAGCTCTTTGGCAGCCGCTCGCGTGGCCCCACAGCCCATGGGGCTGCGGGCTTTGCGGCGGCCGTCAGCCTCGGCGCCACCGGCGCCCACCTGGCGCCGCCGAGCCAGCCTGCGAAGCATTTTCCGGTAGGGCCGCGTCTCTGGCCACAGCTCCCACGCCCGAAGAGCCAGGAGGGAAAGCCGTGCCTCGTTGGAAAGCTCTTTGGCAGCCGCTCGCGTGGCCCCACAGCCCGTGGGGCTGCGGGCTTTCCGGCGGCCGTCAGCCTCGGCGCCACCGGCGCCCACCTGGCGCCGCCGAGCCAGCCTGCGAAGCATTTTCCGGTAGGGCCGCGGCTCTGGCCACAGCTCCCACGCCCGAAGAGCCAGGAGGGAAAGCTGTGCCTCGTTGGAAAGCTCTTTGGCAGCCGCTCGCGTGGCCCCACAGCCCGTGGGGCTGCGGGCTTTGCGGCGGCCGTCAGCCTCGGCGCCACCGCCGCCCACCTGGCGCCGCCGAGCCAGCCTGCGAAGCATTTTCGGGTAGGGCCGCGTCTCTGGCCACAGCTCCCACGCCCGAAGAGCCAGGAGGGAAAGCCGTGCCTCGTTGGAAAGCTCTTTGGCAGCCGCTCGCGTGGCCCCACAGCCCGTGGGGCTGCGGGCTTTGTGGCGGCCGTCAGCCTTGGCGCCACCGGCGCCCACCTGGCGCCGCCGCGCCAGCCTGCGAAGCATTTTCCAGTAGGGCCGCGGCTCTGGCCACAGCTCCCACGCCCGAAGAGCCAGGAGGGAAAGCCGTGCCTCGTTGGAAAGCTCTTTGGCAGCCGCTCGCGTGGCCCCACAGCCCGTGGGGCTGCGGGCTTTGCGGCGGCCATCAGCCTCGGCGCCACCGCCGCCCACCTGGCGCCGCCGAGCCAGCCTGCGAAGCATTTTCGGGTAGGGCCGCGGCTCTGGCCACAGCTCCCACGCCCGAAGAGCCAGGAGGGAAAGACATGCCTCGTTGGAAAGCTCTTTGGCAGCCGCTCGCGTGGCCCCACAGCCCGTGGGGCTGCGGGCTTTGCGGCGGCTGTCAGCCTCGGCGCCACTGGCGCCCACGTGGTGCCGCCGCGCCAGATTGCGAAGCATTTTCCGGTAGGGCCGCGTCTCTGGCCACAGCTCCCACGCCCGAAGAGCCAGGAGGGAAAGCCGTGCCTCGTTGGAAAGCTCTTTGGCAGCCGCTCGCGTGGCCCCACAGCCCGTGGGGCTGCGGGTTTTGTGGCGGCCGTCAGCCTCGGCGCCACCGCCGCCCACCTGGCGCCGCCGAGCCAGCCCCCGAAGCATTTTCCGGTAGGGCCGCGGCTCTGGCCACAGCTCCCACGCCCGAAGAGCCAGGAGGGAAAGCCGTGCCTCGTTGGAAAGCTCTTTGGCAGCCGCTCGCGTGGCCCCACAGCCCGTGGGGCTGCGGGCTTTGCGGCGGCCGTCAGCCTCGGCGCCACCGGCGCCCACCTGGCGCCGCCGCGCCAGCCCCCGAAGCATTTTCCGGTAGGGCTGCGGCTCTGGCCACAGCTCCCACGCCCGAAGAGCCAGGAGGGAAAGCCGTGCCTCGTTGGAAAGCTCTTTGGCAGCCGCTCGCGTGGCCCCACAGCCCGTGGGGCTGCGGGCTTTGCGGCGGCTGTCAGCCTCGGCGCCACCGGCGCCCACCTGGCGCCGCCGAGCCAGCCTGCGAAGCATTTTCCGGTAGGGCCGCGGCTCTGGCCACAGCTCCCACGCCCGAAGAGCCAGGAGGGAAAGCCGTGCCTCGTTGCAAAGCTCTTTGGCAGCCGCTCGCGTGGCCCCACAGCCCGTGGGGCTGCGGGCTTTGCGGCGGCCGTCAGCCTCGGCGCCACCGGCGCCCACCTGGCGCCGCCGCGCCAGCCCCCGAAGCATTTTCCGGTAGGGCCGCGGCTCTGGCTACAGCTCCCACGCCCGAAGAGCCAGGAGGGAAAGCCGTGCCTCGTTGGAAAGCTCTTTGGCAGCCGCTCGCGTGGCCCCACAGCCCGTGGGGCTGCGGGCTTTGCGGCGGCCATCAGCCTCGGCGCCACCGGCGCCCACCTGGCGCCGCCGCGCCAGACTGCGAAGCATTTTCCGGTAGGGCCGCGTCTCTGGCCACAGCTCCCACGCCCGAAGAGCCAGGAGGGAAAGCCGTGCCTCGTTGGAAAGCTCTTTGGCAGCCGCTCACGTGGCCCCACAGCCCGTGGGGCTGCGGGCTTTGCGGCGGCCGTCAGCCTCGGCGCCACCGCCGCCCACCTGGCGCCGCCGAGCCAGCCTGCGAAGCATTTTCCGGTAGGGCCGCGGCTCTGGCCACAGCTCCCACGCCAGAAGAGCCAGGAGGGAAAGCCGTGCCTCGTTGGAAAGCTCTTTGGCAGCCGCTCGCGTGGCCCCACAGCCCGTGGGGCTGCGGGCTTTGCGGCGGCCGTCAGCCTCGGTGCCACCGGCGCCCACGTGGTGCCGCCGCGCCAGATTGCGAAGCATTTTCCGGTAGGGCCGCGGCTCTGGCCACAGCTCCCACGCCCGAAGAGCCAGGAGGGAAAGCCGTGCCTCGTTGGAAAGCTCTTTGGCAGCCGCTCGCGTGGCCCCACAGCCCGTGGGGCTGCGGGCTTTGCGGCGGCCGTCAGCCTCGGCGCCACCGGCGCCCACCTGGCGCCGCCGCGCCAGATTGCGAAGCATTTTCCGGTAGGGCCGCGGCTCTGGCCACAGCTCCCACGCCCGAAGAGCCAGGAGGGAAAGCCGTGCCTCGTTGGAAAGCTCTTTGGCAGCCGCTCGCGTGGCCCCACAGCCCGTGGGGCTGCGGGCTTTGCGGCGGCCGTCAGCCTCGGCGCCACCGGCGCCCACCTGGCGCCGCCGAGCCAGCCTGCGAAGCATTTTCCGGTAGGGCCGCGGCTCTGGCCACAGCTCCCACGCCCGAAGAGCCAGGAGGGAAAGCCGTGCCTCGTTGGAAAGCTCTTTGGCAGCCGCTCGCGTGGTCCCACAGCCCGTGGGGCTGCGGGCTTTGCGGCGGCCGTCAACCTCGGCGCCACCGGCGCCCACCTGGCGCCGCCGAGCCAGCCTGCGAAACATTTTCGGGTAGGGCCGCGTCTCTGGCCACAGCTCCCACGCCCGAAGAGCCAGGAGGGAAAGCCGTGCCTCGTTGGAAAGCTCTTTGGCAGCCGCTCGCGTGGCCCCACAGCCCGTGGGGCTGCGGGCTTTGCGGCGGCCGTCAGCCTCGGCGCCACCGCCGCCCACCTGGCGCCGCCGAGCCAGCCTGCGAAGCATTTTCCGGTAGGGCCGCGGCTCTGGCCACAGCTCCCACGCCCAAAGAGCCAGGAGGGAAAGCCGTGCCTCGTTGGAAAGCTCTTTGGCAGCCGCTCGCGTGGCCCCACAGCCCGTGGGGCTGCGGGCTTTGTGGCGGCCGTCAGCCTTGGCGCCACCGGCGCCCACCTGGCGCCGCCGCGCCAGCCTGCGAAGCATTTTCCGGTAGGGCCGCGGCTCTGGCCACAGCTCCCACGCCCGAAGAGCCAGGAGGGAAAGCCGTGCCTCGTTGGAAAGCTCTTTGGCAGCCGCTCGCGTGGCCCCACAGCCCGTGGGGCTGCGGGCTTTGCGGCGGCCATCAGCCTCGGCGCCACCGCCGCCCACCTGGCGCCGCCGAGCCAGCCTGCGAAGCATTTTCGGGTAGGGCCGCGGCTCTGGCCACAGCTCCCACGCCCGAAGAGCCAGGAGGGAAAGACATGCCTCGTTGGAAAGCTCTTTGGCAGCCGCTCGCGTGGCCCCACAGCCCGTGGGGCTGCGGGCTTTGCGGCGGCTGTCAGCCTCGGCGCCACTGGCGCCCACGTGGTGCCGCCGCGCCAGATTGCGAAGCATTTTCCGGTAGGGCCGCGTCTCTGGCCACAGCTCCCACGCCCGAAGAGCCAGGAGGGAAAGCCGTGCCTCGTTGGAAAGCTCTTTGGCAGCCGCTCGCATGGCCCCACAGCCCGTGGGGCTGCGGGTTTTGTGGCGGCCGTCAGCCTCGGCGCCTCCGCCGCCCACCTGGCGCCGCCGAGCCAGCCCCCGAAGCATTTTCCGGTAGGGCCGCGGCTCTGGCCACAGCTCCCACGCCCGAAGAGCCAGGAGGGAAAGCCGTGCCTCGTTGGAAAGCTCTTTGGCAGCCGCTCGCGTGGCCCCACAGCCCGTGGGGCTGCGGGCTTTGCGGCGGCCGTCAGCCTCGGCGCCACCGGCGCCCACCTGGCGCCGCCGCGCCAGCCCCCGAAGCATTTTCCGGTAGGGCCGCGGCTCTGGCTACAGCTCCCACGCCCGAAGAGCCAGGAGGGAAAGCCGTGCCTCGTTGGAAAGCTCTTTGGCAGCCGCTCGCGTGGCCCCACAGCCCGTGGGGCTGCGGGCTTTGCGGCGGCCATCAGCCTCGGCGCCACCGGCGCCCACCTGGCGCCGCCGCGCCAGACTGCGAAGCATTTTCCGGTAGGGCCGCGTCTCTGGCCACAGCTCCCACGCCCGAAGAGCCAGGAGGGAAAGCCGTGCCTCGTTGGAAAGCTCTTTGGCAGCCGCTCACGTGGCCCCACAGCCCGTGGGGCTGCGGGCTTTGCGGCGGCCGTCAGCCTCGGCGCCACCGCCGCCCACCTGGCGCCGCCGAGCCAGCCTGCGAAGCATTTTCCGGTAGGGCCGCGGCTCTGGCCACAGCTCCCACGCCAGAAGAGCCAGGAGGGAAAGCCGTGCCTCGTTGGAAAGCTCTTTGGCAGCCGCTCGCGTGGCCCCACAGCCCGTGGGGCTGCGGGCTTTGCGGCGGCCGTCAGCCTCGGTGCCACCGGCGCCCACGTGGTGCCGCCGCGCCAGATTGCGAAGCATTTTCCGGTAGGGCCGCGGCTCTGGCCACAGCTCCCACGCCTGAAGAGCCAGGAGGGAAAGACGTGCCTCGTTGGAAAGCTCTTTGGCAGCCGCTCGCGTGGCCCCACAGCCCGTGGGGCTGCGGGCTTTGCGGCGGCCGTCAGCCTCGGCGCCACCGGCGCCCACCTGGCGCCACCGAGCCAGCCTGCGAAGCATTTTCCGGTAGGGCCGCGGCTCTGGCCACAGCTCCCACGCCCGAAGAGCCAGGAGGGAAAGCCGTGCCTCGTTGGAAAGCTCTTTGGCAGCCGCTCGCGTGGCCCCACAGCCCGTGGGGCTGCGGGCTTTGCGGCGGCCGTCAGCCTCGGCGCCACCGGCGCCCACGTGGCGCCGCCGAGCCAGCCTGCGAAGCATTTTCCGGTAGGGCCGCGGCTCTGGCCACAGCTCCCACGCCCGAAGAGCCAGGAGGGAAAGCCGTGCCTCGTTGGAAAGCTCTTTGGCAGCCGCTCGCGTGGCCCCACAGCCCGTGGGGCTGCGGGCTTTGCGGCGGCCGTCAGCCTCGGCGCCACCGGCGCCCACCTGGCGCCGCCGAGCCAGCCTGCGAAGCATTTTCCGGTAGGGCCGCGGCTCTGGCGACAGCTCCCACGCCAGAAGAGCCAGGAGGGAAAGCCGTGCCTCGTTGGAAAGCTCTTTGGCAGCCGCTCGCGTGGCCCCACAGCCCGTGGGGCTGCGGGCTTTGCGGCGGCCGTCAGCCTCGGTGCCACCGGCGCCCACGTGGTGCCGCCGCGCCAGATTGCGAAGCATTTTCCGGTAGGGCCGCGGCTCTGGCCACAGCTCCCACGCCCGAAGAGCCAGGAGGGAAAGCCGTGCCTCGTTGGAAAGCTCTTTGGCAGCCGCTCGCGTGGCCCCACAGCCCGTGGGGCTGCGGGCTTTGCGGCGGCCGTCAGCCTCGGCGCCACCGGCGCCCACCTGGCGCCACCGAGCCAGCCTGCGAAGCATTTTCCGGTAGGGCCGCGGCTCTGGCCACAGCTCCCACGCCCGAAGAGCCAGGAGGGAAAGCCGTGCCTCGTTGGAAAGCTCTTTGGCAGCCGCTCGCGTGGCCCCACAGCCCGTGGGGCTGCGGGCTTTGCGGCGGCCGTCAGCCTCGGCGCCACCGGCGCCCACGTGGCGCCGCCGAGCCAGCCTGCGAAGCATTTTCCGGTAGGGCCGCGGCTCTGGCCACAGCTCCCACGCCCGAAGAGCCAGGAGGGAAAGCCGTGCCTCGTTGGAAAGCTCTTTGGCAGCCGCTCGCGTGGCCCCACAGCCCGTGGGGCTGCGGGCTTTGCGGCGGCCGTCAACCTCGGCGCCACCGGCGCCCACCTGGCGCCGCCGAGCCAGCCTGCGAAACATTTTCGGGTAGGGCCGCGTCTCTGGCCACAGCTCCCACGCCCGAAGAGCCAGGAGGGAAAGCCGTGCCTCGTTGGAAAGCTCTTTGGCAGCCGCTCGCGTGGCCCCACAGCCCGTGGGGCTGCGGGCTTTGCGGCGGCCGTCAGCCTCGGCGCCACCGCCGCCCACCTGGCGCCGCCGAGCCAGCCTGCGAAGCATTTTCCGGTAGGGCCGCGGCTCTGGCCACAGCTCCCACGCCCAAAGAGCCAGGAGGGAAAGCCGTGCCTCGTTGGAAAGCTCTTTGGCAGCCGCTCGCGTGGCCCCACAGCCCATGGGGCTGCGGGCTTTGCGGCGGTCGTCAGCCTCGGCGCCACCGCCGCCCACCTGGGGCCGCCGAGCCAGCCTGCGAAGCATTTTCGGGTAGGGCCGCGTCTCTGGCCACAGCTCCCACGCCCAAAGAGCCAGGAGGGAAAGCCGTGCCTCGTTGGAAAGCTCTTTGGCAGCCGCTCACGTGGCCCCACAGCCCGTGGGGCTGCGGGCTTTGCGGCGGCCGTCAGCCTCGGCGCCACCGGCGCCCACCTGGCGCCGCCGAGCCAGCCTGCGAAGCATTTTCCGGTAGGGCCGCGGCTCTGGGCACAGCTCCCACGCCCGAAGAGCCAGGAGGGAAAGCCGTGCCTCGTTGGAAAGCTCTTTGGCAGCCGCTCGCGTGGCCCCACAGCCCGTGGGGCTGCGGGCTTTGCGGCGGCCGTCAGCCTCGGCGCCACCGGCGCCCACCTGGCGCCGCCGAGCCAGCCCCCGAAGCATTTTCCGGTAGGGCCGCGGCTCTGGCCACAGCTCCCACGCCCGAAGAGCCAGGAGGGAAAGCCGTGCCTCGTTGCAAAGCTCTTTGGCAGCCGCTCGCGTGGCCCCACATTTCGTGGGGCTGCGGGCTTTGCGGCGGCCACCAGCCTCGGCGCCACCGGCGCCCACCTGGCGCCGCCGAGCCAGCCCCCGAAGCATTTTCCGGTAGGGCCGCGTCTCTGGCCACAGCTCCCACGCCCGAATAGCCAGGAGGGAAAGCCGTGCCTCGTTGGAAAGCTCTTTGGCAGCCGCTCGCGTGGCCCCACAGCCCGTGGGGCTGCGGGCTTTGCGGCGGCCGTCAGCCTCGGCGCCACCGCCGCCCACCTGGCGCCGCCGAGCCAGCCCCCGAAGCATTTTCGGGTAGGGCCGCGTCTCTGGCCACAGCTCCCACGCCCGAAGAGCCAGGAGGGAAAGCCGTGCCTCGTTGGAAAGCTCTTTGGCAGCCGCTCGCGTGGCCCCACAGCCCGTGGGGCTGCGGGCTTTGCGGCGGCCGTCAGCCTCGGCGCCACCGGCGCCCACCTGGCGCCGCCGAGCCAGCCTGCGAAGCATTTTCGGGTAGGGCCGCGGCTCTGGCCACAGCTCCCACGCCCGAAGAGCCAGGAGGGAAAGCCGTGCCTCGTTGGAAAGCTCTTTGGCAGCCGCTCGCGTGGCCCCACAGCCCGTGGGGCTGCGGGCTTTGCGGCGGCCGTCAGCCTCGGCGCCACCGGCGCCCACCTGGCGCCGCCGAGCCAGCCTGCGAAGCATTTTCCGGTAGGGCCGCGGCTCTGGCCACAGCTCCCACGCCCGAAGAGCCAGGAGGGAAAGCCGTGCCTCGTTGGAAAGCTCTTTGGCAGCCGCTCGCGTGGCCCCACAGCCCGTGGGGCTGCGGGCTTTGCGGCGGCCGTCAGCCTCGGCGCCACCGGCGCCCACCTGGCGCCGCCGAGCCAGCCTGCGAAGCATTTTCCGGTAGGGCCGCGGCCCTGGCCACAGCTCCCACGCCCGAAGAGCCAGGAGGGAAAGCCGTGCCTCGTTGCAAAGCTCTTTGGCAGCCGCTCGCGTGGCCCCACAGCCCGTGGGGCTGCGGGCTTTGCGGCGGCCGTCAGCCTCGGCGCCACCGGCGCCCACCTGGCGCCGCCGAGCCAGCCCCCGAAGCATTTTCCGGTAGGGCCGCGTCTCTGGCCACAGCTCCCACGCCCGAAGAGCCAGGAGGGAAAGCCGTGCCTCGTTGGAAACCTCTTTGGCAGCCGCTCGCGTGGCCCCACAGCCCGTGGGGCTGCGGGCTTTGCGGCGGCCGTCAGCCTCGGCGCCACCGGCGCCCACCTGGCGCCGCCGAGCCAGCCTGCGAAGCATTTTCCGGTAGGGCCGCGTCTCTGGCCACAGCTCCCACGCCCGAAGAGCCAGGAGGGAAAGCCGTGCCTCGTTGGAAAGCTCTTTGGCAGCCGCTCACGTGGCCCCACAGCCCGTGGGGCTGCGGGCTTTGCGGCGGCCGTCAGCCTCGGCGCCACCGCCGCCCACCTGGCGCCGCCGAGCCAGCCTGCGAAGCATTTTCCGGTAGGGCCGCGTCTCTGGCCACAGCTCCCACGCCCGAAGAGCCAGGAGGGAAAGCCGTGCCTCGTTGGAAAGCTCTTTGGCAGCCGCTCACGTGGCCCCACAGCCCGTGGGGCTGCGGGCTTTGCGGCGGCCGTCAGCCTCGGCGCCACCGGCGCCCACCTGGCGCCGCCGAGCCAGCCTGCGAAGCATTTTCCGGTAGGGCCGCGGCTCTGGCCACAGCTCCCACGCCCGAAGAGCCAGGAGGGAAAGCCGTGCCTCGTTGGAAAGCTCTTTGGCAGGGGCTCGCGTGGCCCCACAGCCCGTGGGGCTGCGGGCTTTGCGGCGGCCGTCAGCCTCGGCGCCACCGGCGCCCACCTGGCGCCGCCGAGCCAGCCTGCGAAGCATTTTCCGGTAGGGCCGCGGCTCTGGGCACAGCTCCCACGCCCGAAGAGCCAGGAGGGAAAGCCGTGCCTCGTTGGAAAGCTCTTTGGCAGCCGCTCGCGTGGCCCCACAGCCCGTGGGGCTGCGGGCTTTGCGGCGGCCGTCAGCCTCGGCGCCACCGCCGCCCACCTGGCGCCGCCGAGCCAGCCTGCGAAGCATTTTCGGGTAGGGCCGCGTCTCTGGCCACAGCTCCCACGCCCGAAGAGCCAGGAGGGAAAGACGTGCCTCGTTGGAAAGCTCTTTGGCAGCCGCTCGCGTGGCCCCACAGCCCGTGGGGCCGCGGGCTTTGCGGCGGCCGTCAGCCTCGGTGCCACCGGCACCCACGTGGTACCGCCGCGCCAGATTGCGAAGCATTTTCCAGTACGGCCGCGTCTCTGGCCACAGCTCCCACGCCCGAAGAGCCAGGAGGGAAAGCCGTGCCTCGTTGGAAAGCTCTTTGGCAGCCGCTCGCGTGGCCCCACAGCCCGTGGGGCTGCGGGTTTTGTGGCGGCCGTCAGCCTCGGCGCCACCGGCGCCCACCTGGCGCCGCCGAGCCAGCCCCCGAAGCATTTTCCGGTAGGGCCGCGGCTCTGGCCACAGCTCCCACGCCCGAAGAGCCAGGAGGGAAAGCCGTGCCTCGTTGGAAAGCTCTTTGGCAGCCGCTCGCGTGGCCCCACAGCCCGTGGGGCTGCGGGCTTTGCGGCGGCCGTCAGCCTCGGCGCCACCGGCGCCCACCTGGCGCCGCCGCGCCAGCCTGCGAAGCATTTTCCGGTAGGGCTGCGGCTCTGGCGACAGCTCCCACGCCCGCAGAGCCAGGAGGGAAAGCCGTGCCTCGTTGGAAAGCTCTTTGGCAGCCGCTCGAGTGGCCCCACAGCCCGTGGGGCTGCGGGCTTTGCGGCGGCCGTCAGCCTCGGTGCCACCGGCGCCCACGTGGTACCGCCGCGCCAGATTGCGAAGCATTTTCCAGTACGGCCGCGTCTCTGGCCACAGCTCCCACGCCCGAAGAGCCAGGAGGGAAAGCCGTGCCTCGTTGGAAAGCTCTTTGGCAGCCGCTCGTGTGGCCCCACAGCCCGTGGGGCTGCGGGCTTTGCGGCGGCCGTCAGCCTCGGCGCCACCGCCGCCCACGTGGTGCCGCCGTGCCAGCCTGCGAAGCATTTTCCGGTAGGGCCGCGGCTCTGGCCACAGCTCCCAAGCCCGAAGAGCCAGGAGGGAAAGCCGTGCCTCGTTGGAAAGCTCTTTGGCAGCCGCTCGCGTGGCCCCACAGCCCGTGGGGCTGCGGGCTTTGCGGCGGCCATCAGCCTCGGCGCCACCGCCGCCCACCTGGCGCCGCCGAGCCAGCCCCCGAAGCATTTTCCGGTAGGGCCGCGTCTCTGGCCACAGCTCCCACGCCCGAAGAGCCAGGAGGGAAAGCCATGCCTCGTTGGAAAGCTCTTTGGCAGCCGCTCGCGTGGCCCCACAGCCCGTGGGGCTGCGGGCTTTGCGGCGGCCGTCAGCCTCGGCGCCACCGCCGCCCACCTGGCGCTGCCGAGCCAGCCTGCGAAGCATTTTCCGGTAGGGCCGCGTCTCTGGCCACAGCTCCCACGCCCGAAGAGCCAGGAGGGAAAGCCGTGCCTCGTTGGAAAGCTCTTTGGCAGCCGCTCGCGTGGCCCCACAGCCCGTGGGGCTGCGGGCTTTGCGGCGGCCATCAGCATTGGCGCCACCGGCGCCCACGTGGCGCCGCCGCGCCAGCCTGCGAAGCATTTTCCGGTAGGGCCGCGGCTCTGGCCACAGCTCCCACGCCCGAAGAGCCAGGAGGGAAAGCCGTGCCTCGTTGGAAAGCTCTTTGGCAGCCGCTCGCGTGGCCCCACAGCCCGTGGGGCTGCGGGCTTTGCGGCGGCCGTCAGCCTCGGCGCCACCGCCGCCCACCTGTCGCTGCCGAGCCAGCCTGCGAATCATTTTCGGGTAGGGCCGCGTCTCTGGCCACAGCTCCCACGCCCGAAGAGCCAGGAGGGAAAGCCGTGCCTCGTTGGAAAGCTCTTTGGCAGCCGCTCGCGTGGCCCCACAGCCCGTGGGGCTGCGGGCTTTGCGGCGGCCATCAGCATTGGCGCCACCGGCGCCCACGTGGCGCCGCCGCGCCAGCCTGCGAAGCATTTTCCGGTAGGGCCGCGGCTCTGGCCACAGCTCCCACGCCCGAAGAGCCAGGAGGGAAAGCCGTGCCTCGTTGGAAAGCTCTTTGGCAGCCGCTCGCGTGGCCCCACAGCCCGTGGGGCTGCGGGCTTTGCGGCGGCCGTCAGCCTCGGCGCCACCGCCGCCCACCTGGCGCCGCCGAGCCAGCCTGCGAAGCATTTTCCGGTAGGGCCGCGTCTCTGGCCACAGCTCCCACGCCCGAAGAGCCAGGAGGGAAAGCCGTGCCTCGTTGGAAAGCTCTTTGGCAGCCGCTCGCGTGGCCCCACAGCCCGTGGGGCTGCGGGCTTTGCGGCGGCCGTCAGCCTCGGCGCCACCGCCGCCCACCTGGCGCCGCCGAGCCAGCCTGCGAAGCATTTTCGGGTAGGGCCGCGTCTCTGGCCACAGCTCCCACGCCCGAAGAGCCAGGAGGGAAAGCCGTGCCTCGTTGGAAAGCTCTTTGGCAGCCGCTCACGTGGCCCCACAGCCCGTGGGGCTGCGGGCTTTGCGGCGGCCGTCAGCCTCGGTGCCACTGGCGCCCACGTGGTGCCGCCGCGCCAGATTGCGAAGCATTTTCCGGTAGGGCCGCGTCTCTGGCCACAGCTCCCACGCCCGAAGAGCCAGGAGGGAAAGCCGTGCCTCGTTGGAAAGCTCTTTGGCAGCCGCTCGCGTGGCCCCACAGCCCGTGGGGCTGCGGGCTTTGCGGCGGCCGTCAGCCTCGGCGCCACCGCCGCCCACCTGGCGCCGCCGAGCCAGCCTGCGAAGCATTTTCCGGTAGGGCCGCGGCTCTGGCCACAGCTCCCACGCCCAAAGAGCCAGGAGGGAAAGCCGTGCCTCGTTGGAAAGCTCTTTGGCAGCCGCTCGCGTGGCCCCACAGCCCATGGGGCTGCGGGCTTTGCGGCGGTCGTCAGCCTCGGCGCCACCGCCGCCCACCTGGGGCCGCCGAGCCAGCCTGCGAAGCATTTTCGGGTAGGGCCGCGTCTCTGGCCACAGCTCCCACGCCCAAAGAGCCAGGAGGGAAAGCCGTGCCTCGTTGGAAAGCTCTTTGGCAGCCGCTCACGTGGCCCCACAGCCCGTGGGGCTGCGGGCTTTGCGGCGGCCGTCAGCCTCGGCGCCACCGGCGCCCACCTGGCGCCGCCGAGCCAGCCTGCGAAGCATTTTCCGGTAGGGCCGCGGCTCTGGGCACAGCTCCCACGCCCGAAGAGCCAGGAGGGAAAGCCGTGCCTCGTTGGAAAGCTCTTTGGCAGCCGCTCGCGTGGCCCCACAGCCCGTGGGGCTGCGGGCTTTGCGGCGGCCGTCAGCCTCGGCGCCACCGGCGCCCACCTGGCGCCGCCGAGCCAGCCCCCGAAGCATTTTCCGGTAGGGCCGCGGCTCTGGCCACAGCTCCCACGCCCGAAGAGCCAGGAGGGAAAGCCGTGCCTCGTTGCAAAGCTCTTTGGCAGCCGCTCGCGTGGCCCCACATTTCGTGGGGCTGCGGGCTTTGCGGCGGCCACCAGCCTCGGCGCCACCGGCGCCCACCTGGCGCCGCCGAGCCAGCCCCCGAAGCATTTTCCGGTAGGGCCGCGTCTCTGGCCACAGCTCCCACGCCCGAATAGCCAGGAGGGAAAGCCGTGCCTCGTTGGAAAGCTCTTTGGCAGCCGCTCGCGTGGCCCCACAGCCCGTGGGGCTGCGGGCTTTGCGGCGGCCGTCAGCCTCGGCGCCACCGCCGCCCACCTGGCGCCGCCGAGCCAGCCCCCGAAGCATTTTCGGGTAGGGCCGCGTCTCTGGCCACAGCTCCCACGCCCGAAGAGCCAGGAGGGAAAGCCGTGCCTCGTTGGAAAGCTCTTTGGCAGCCGCTCGCGTGGCCCCACAGCCCGTGGGGCTGCGGGCTTTGCGGCGGCCGTCAGCCTCGGCGCCACCGGCGCCCACCTGGCGCCGCCGAGCCAGCCTGCGAAGCATTTTCGGGTAGGGCCGCGGCTCTGGCCACAGCTCCCACGCCCGAAGAGCCAGGAGGGAAAGCCGTGCCTCGTTGGAAAGCTCTTTGGCAGCCGCTCGCGTGGCCCCACAGCCCGTGGGGCTGCGGGCTTTGCGGCGGCCGTCAGCCTCGGCGCCACCGGCGCCCACCTGGCGCCGCCGAGCCAGCCTGCGAAGCATTTTCCGGTAGGGCCGCGGCTCTGGCCACAGCTCCCACGCCCGAAGAGCCAGGAGGGAAAGCCGTGCCTCGTTGGAAAGCTCTTTGGCAGCCGCTCGCGTGGCCCCACAGCCCGTGGGGCTGCGGGCTTTGCGGCGGCCGTCAGCCTCGGCGCCACCGGCGCCCACCTGGCGCCGCCGAGCCAGCCTGCGAAGCATTTTCCGGTAGGGCCGCGGCCCTGGCCACAGCTCCCACGCCCGAAGAGCCAGGAGGGAAAGCCGTGCCTCGTTGCAAAGCTCTTTGGCAGCCGCTCGCGTGGCCCCACAGCCCGTGGGGCTGCGGGCTTTGCGGCGGCCGTCAGCCTCGGCGCCACCGGCGCCCACCTGGCGCCGCCGAGCCAGCCCCCGAAGCATTTTCCGGTAGGGCCGCGTCTCTGGCCACAGCTCCCACGCCCGAAGAGCCAGGAGGGAAAGCCGTGCCTCGTTGGAAACCTCTTTGGCAGCCGCTCGCGTGGCCCCACAGCCCGTGGGGCTGCGGGCTTTGCGGCGGCCGTCAGCCTCGGCGCCACCGGCGCCCACCTGGCGCCGCCGAGCCAGCCTGCGAAGCATTTTCCGGTAGGGCCGCGTCTCTGGCCACAGCTCCCACGCCCGAAGAGCCAGGAGGGAAAGCCGTGCCTCGTTGGAAAGCTCTTTGGCAGCCGCTCACGTGGCCCCACAGCCCGTGGGGCTGCGGGCTTTGCGGCGGCCGTCAGCCTCGGCGCCACCGCCGCCCACCTGGCGCCGCCGAGCCAGCCTGCGAAGCATTTTCCGGTAGGGCCGCGTCTCTGGCCACAGCTCCCACGCCCGAAGAGCCAGGAGGGAAAGCCGTGCCTCGTTGGAAAGCTCTTTGGCAGCCGCTCACGTGGCCCCACAGCCCGTGGGGCTGCGGGCTTTGCGGCGGCCGTCAGCCTCGGCGCCACCGGCGCCCACCTGGCGCCGCCGAGCCAGCCTGCGAAGCATTTTCCGGTAGGGCCGCGGCTCTGGCCACAGCTCCCACGCCCGAAGAGCCAGGAGGGAAAGCCGTGCCTCGTTGGAAAGCTCTTTGGCAGGGGCTCGCGTGGCCCCACAGCCCGTGGGGCTGCGGGCTTTGCGGCGGCCGTCAGCCTCGGCGCCACCGGCGCCCACCTGGCGCCGCCGAGCCAGCCTGCGAAGCATTTTCCGGTAGGGCCGCGGCTCTGGGCACAGCTCCCACGCCCGAAGAGCCAGGAGGGAAAGCCGTGCCTCGTTGGAAAGCTCTTTGGCAGCCGCTCGCGTGGCCCCACAGCCCGTGGGGCTGCGGGCTTTGCGGCGGCCGTCAGCCTCGGCGCCACCGCCGCCCACCTGGCGCCGCCGAGCCAGCCTGCGAAGCATTTTCGGGTAGGGCCGCGTCTCTGGCCACAGCTCCCACGCCCGAAGAGCCAGGAGGGAAAGACGTGCCTCGTTGGAAAGCTCTTTGGCAGCCGCTCGCGTGGCCCCACAGCCCGTGGGGCCGCGGGCTTTGCGGCGGCCGTCAGCCTCGGTGCCACCGGCACCCACGTGGTACCGCCGCGCCAGATTGCGAAGCATTTTCCAGTACGGCCGCGTCTCTGGCCACAGCTCCCACGCCCGAAGAGCCAGGAGGGAAAGCCGTGCCTCGTTGGAAAGCTCTTTGGCAGCCGCTCGCGTGGCCCCACAGCCCGTGGGGCTGCGGGTTTTGTGGCGGCCGTCAGCCTCGGCGCCACCGGCGCCCACCTGGCGCCGCCGAGCCAGCCCCCGAAGCATTTTCCGGTAGGGCCGCGGCTCTGGCCACAGCTCCCACGCCCGAAGAGCCAGGAGGGAAAGCCGTGCCTCGTTGGAAAGCTCTTTGGCAGCCGCTCGCGTGGCCCCACAGCCCGTGGGGCTGCGGGCTTTGCGGCGGCCGTCAGCCTCGGCGCCACCGGCGCCCACCTGGCGCCGCCGCGCCAGCCTGCGAAGCATTTTCCGGTAGGGCTGCGGCTCTGGCGACAGCTCCCACGCCCGCAGAGCCAGGAGGGAAAGCCGTGCCTCGTTGGAAAGCTCTTTGGCAGCCGCTCGAGTGGCCCCACAGCCCGTGGGGCTGCGGGCTTTGCGGCGGCCGTCAGCCTCGGTGCCACCGGCGCCCACGTGGTACCGCCGCGCCAGATTGCGAAGCATTTTCCAGTACGGCCGCGTCTCTGGCCACAGCTCCCACGCCCGAAGAGCCAGGAGGGAAAGCCGTGCCTCGTTGGAAAGCTCTTTGGCAGCCGCTCGTGTGGCCCCACAGCCCGTGGGGCTGCGGGCTTTGCGGCGGCCGTCAGCCTCGGCGCCACCGCCGCCCACGTGGTGCCGCCGTGCCAGCCTGCGAAGCATTTTCCGGTAGGGCCGCGGCTCTGGCCACAGCTCCCAAGCCCGAAGAGCCAGGAGGGAAAGCCGTGCCTCGTTGGAAAGCTCTTTGGCAGCCGCTCGCGTGGCCCCACAGCCCGTGGGGCTGCGGGCTTTGCGGCGGCCATCAGCCTCGGCGCCACCGCCGCCCACCTGGCGCCGCCGAGCCAGCCCCCGAAGCATTTTCCGGTAGGGCCGCGTCTCTGGCCACAGCTCCCACGCCCGAAGAGCCAGGAGGGAAAGCCATGCCTCGTTGGAAAGCTCTTTGGCAGCCGCTCGCGTGGCCCCACAGCCCGTGGGGCTGCGGGCTTTGCGGCGGCCGTCAGCCTCGGCGCCACCGCCGCCCACCTGGCGCTGCCGAGCCAGCCTGCGAAGCATTTTCCGGTAGGGCCGCGTCTCTGGCCACAGCTCCCACGCCCGAAGAGCCAGGAGGGAAAGCCGTGCCTCGTTGGAAAGCTCTTTGGCAGCCGCTCGCGTGGCCCCACAGCCCGTGGGGCTGCGGGCTTTGCGGCGGCCATCAGCATTGGCGCCACCGGCGCCCACGTGGCGCCGCCGCGCCAGCCTGCGAAGCATTTTCCGGTAGGGCCGCGGCTCTGGCCACAGCTCCCACGCCCGAAGAGCCAGGAGGGAAAGCCGTGCCTCGTTGGAAAGCTCTTTGGCAGCCGCTCGCGTGGCCCCACAGCCCGTGGGGCTGCGGGCTTTGCGGCGGCCGTCAGCCTCGGCGCCACCGCCGCCCACCTGTCGCTGCCGAGCCAGCCTGCGAATCATTTTCGGGTAGGGCCGCGTCTCTGGCCACAGCTCCCACGCCCGAAGAGCCAGGAGGGAAAGCCGTGCCTCGTTGGAAAGCTCTTTGGCAGCCGCTCGCGTGGCCCCACAGCCCGTGGGGCTGCGGGCTTTGCGGCGGCCATCAGCATTGGCGCCACCGGCGCCCACGTGGCGCCGCCGCGCCAGCCTGCGAAGCATTTTCCGGTAGGGCCGCGGCTCTGGCCACAGCTCCCACGCCCGAAGAGCCAGGAGGGAAAGCCGTGCCTCGTTGGAAAGCTCTTTGGCAGCCGCTCGCGTGGCCCCACAGCCCGTGGGGCTGCGGGCTTTGCGGCGGCCGTCAGCCTCGGCGCCACCGCCGCCCACCTGGCGCCGCCGAGCCAGCCTGCGAAGCATTTTCCGGTAGGGCCGCGTCTCTGGCCACAGCTCCCACGCCCGAAGAGCCAGGAGGGAAAGCCGTGCCTCGTTGGAAAGCTCTTTGGCAGCCGCTCGCGTGGCCCCACAGCCCGTGGGGCTGCGGGCTTTGCGGCGGCCGTCAGCCTCGGCGCCACCGCCGCCCACCTGGCGCCGCCGAGCCAGCCTGCGAAGCATTTTCGGGTAGGGCCGCGTCTCTGGCCACAGCTCCCACGCCCGAAGAGCCAGGAGGGAAAGCCGTGCCTCGTTGGAAAGCTCTTTGGCAGCCGCTCACGTGGCCCCACAGCCCGTGGGGCTGCGGGCTTTGCGGCGGCCGTCAGCCTCGGTGCCACTGGCGCCCACGTGGTGCCGCCGCGCCAGATTGCGAAGCATTTTCCGGTAGGGCCGCGGCTCTGGCCACAGCTCCCACGCCCGAAGAGCCAGGAGGGAAAGCCGTGCCTCGTTGGAAAGCTCTTTGGCAGCCGCTCGCGTGGCCCCACAGCCCGTGGGGCTGCGGGCTTTGCGGCGGCCGTCAGCCTCGGCGCCACCGGCGCCCACCTGGCTCCGCCGAGCCAGCCTGCGAAGCATTTTCCGGTAGGGCCGCGTCTCTGGCCACAGCTCCCACGCCCGAAGAGCCAGGAGGGAAAGCCGTGCCTCGTTGGAAAGCTCTTTGGCAGCCGCTCGCGTGGCCCCACAGCCCGTGGGGCTGCGGGCTTTGCGGCGGCCGTCAGCCTCGGCGCCACCGCTGCCCACCTGGCGCCGCCGAGCCAGCCTGCGAAGCATTTTCCGGTAGGGCCGCGTCTCTGTCCACAGCTCCCACGCCCGAAGAGCCAGGAGGGAAAGCCGTGCCTCGTTGGAAAGCTCTTTGGCAGCCGCTCACGTGGCCCCACAGCCCGTGGGGCTGCGGGCTTTGCGGCGGCCGTCAGCCTCGGCGCCACCGGCGCCCACCTGGCGCCGCCGAGCCAGCCTGCGAAGCATTTTCCGGTAGGGCCGCGTCTCTGGCCACAGCTCCCATGCCCGAAGAGCCAGGAGGGAAAGCCGTGCCTCGTTGGAAAGCTCTTTGGCAGCCGCTCGCGTGGCCCCACAGCCCGTGGGGCTGCGGGCTTTGCGGCGGCCGTCAGCCTCGGCGCCACCGCCGCCCACCTGGCGCCGCCGAGCCAGCCTGCGAAGCATTTTCGGGTAGGGCCGCGGCTCTGGCCACAGCTCCCACGCCCGAAGAGCCAGGAGGGAAAGCCGTGCCTCGTTGCAAAGCTCTTTGGCAGCCGCTCGCGTGGCCCCACAGCCCGTGGGGCTGCGGGCTTTGCGGCGGCCGTCAGCCTTGGCGCCACCGGCGCCCACGTCGCGCCGCCGAGCCAGCCTGCGAAGCATTTTCCGGTAGGGCCGCGGCTCTGGCCACAGCTCCCACCCCCGAAGAGCCAGGAGGGAAAGCCGTGCCTCGTTGGAAAGCTCTTTGGCAGCCGCTCGCGTGGTCCCACAGCCCGTGGGGCTGCGGGCTTTGCGGCGGCCGTCAGCCTCGGCGCCACCGGCGCCCACCTGGCGCCGCCGAGCCAGCCTGCGAAGCATTTTCCGGTAGGGCCGCGGCTCTGGCCACAGCTCCCACGCCCGAAGAGCCAGGAGGGAAAGCCGTGCCTCGTTGGAAAGCTCTTTGGCAGCCGCTCGCGTGGCCCCACAGCCCGTGGGGCTGCGGGCTTTGCGGCGGCCGTCAGCCTCGGCGCCACCGCCGCCCACCTTACGCCGCCGAGCCAGCCCCCGAAGCATTTTCCGGTAGGGCCGCGGCTCTGGCCACAGCTCCCACGCCCGAAGAGCCAGGAGGGAAAGCCGTGCCTCGTTGGAAAGCTCTTTGGCAGCCACTCACGTGGCCCCACAGCCCGTGGGGCTGCGGGCTTTGGGGCGGCCGTCAGCTTCGGCGCCACCGCCGCCCACCTGGCGCCGCCGAGCCAGCCTGCGAAGCATTTTCCAGTAGGGCCGCGTCTCTGGCCACAGCTCCCACGCCCGAAGAGCCAGGAGGGAAAGCCGTGCCTCGTTGGAAAGCTCTTTGGCAGCCGCTCGCGTGGCCCCACAGCCCGTGGGGCTGCGGGCTTTGCGGCGGCCATCAGCCTTGGCGCCACCGGCGCCCACCTGGCGCCGCCGAGCCAGCCTGCGAAGCATTTTCCGGTAGGGCCGCGGCTCTGGCCACAGCTCCCACGCCCGAAGAGCCAGGAGGGAAAGCCGTGCCTCGTTGGAAAGCTCTTTGGCAGCCGCTCGCGTGGCCCCACAGCCCGTGGGGCTGCGGGCTTTGCGGCGGCCATCAGCCTTGGCGCCACCGGCGCCCACCTGGCGCCGCCGAGCCAGCCTGCGAAGCATTTTCCGGTAGGGCCGCGGCTCTGGCCACAGCTCCCACGCCCGAAGAGCCAGGAGGGAAAGCCGTGCCTCGTTGGAAAGCTCTTTGGCAGCCACTCGCGTGGCCCCACAGCCCGTGGGGCTGCAGGCTTTGCGGCGGCCGTCAGCCTCGGCGCCACCGGCGCCCACCTGGCGCCGCCGAGGCAGCCTGCGAAGCATTTTCGGGTAGGGCCGCGTCTCTGGCCACAGCTCCCACGCCCGAAGAGCCAGGAGGGAAAGCCGTGCCTCGTTGGAAAGCTCTTTGGCAGCCACTCACGTGGCCCCACAGCCCGTGGGGCTGCGGGCTTTGCGGCGGCCGTCAGCCTCGGCGCCACCGCCGCCCACCTGGCGCCGCCGAGCCAGCCTGCGAAGCATTTTCCGGTAGGGCCGCGTCTCTGGCCACAGCTCCCACGCCCGAAGAGCCAGGAGGGAAAGCCGTGCCTCGTTGGAAAGCTCTTTGGCAGGGGCTCGCGTGGCCCCACAGCCCGTGGGGCTGCGGGCTTTGCGGCGGCCGTCAGCCTCGGCGCCACCGGCGCCCACGTGGTGCCGCCGTGCCAGCCTGCGAAGCATTTTCCGGTAGGGCCGCGGCTCTGGCCACAGCTCCCACGCCCGAAGAGCCAGGAGGGAAAGCCGTGCCTCGTTGGAAAGCTCTTTGGCAGCCGCTCGCGTGGCCCCACAGCCCGTGGGGCTGCGGGCTTTGCGGCGGCCGTCAGCCTCGGCGCCACCGGCGCCCACCTGGCGCCGCCGAGCCAGCCTGCGAAGCATTTTCCGGTAGGGCCGCGGCTCTGGCCACAGCTCCCACGCCCGAAGAGCCAGGAGGGAAAGCCGTGCCTCGTTGGAAAGCTCTTTGGCAGCCGCTCGCGTGGCCCCACAGCCCGTGGGGCTGCGGGCTTTGCGGCGGTCGTCAGCCTCGGCGCCACCGCCGCCCACCTGGCGCCGCTGAGCCAGCCTGCGAAGCATTTTCGGGTAGGGCCGCGGCTCTGGGCACAGCTCCCACGCCCGAAGAGCCAGGAGGGAAAGCCGTGCCTCGTTGGAAAGCTCTTTGGCAGCCGCTCGCGTGGCCCCACAGCCCGTGGGGCTGCGGGCTTTGCGGCGGCCGTCAGCCTCGGCGCCACCGGCGCCCACGTGGCGCCGCCGTGCCAGCCTGCGAAGCATTTTCCGGTAGGGCCGCGGCTCTGGCCACAGCTCCCACGCCCGAAGAGCCAGGAGGGAAAGCCGTGCCTCGTTGGAAAGCTCTTTGGCAGCCGCTCGCGTGGCCCCACAGTTCGTGGGGCTGCGGGCTTTGCGGCGGCCGTCAGCCTCGGCGCCACCGGCGCCCACCTGGCGCCGCCGAGCCAGCCCCCGAAGCATTTTCCGGTAGGGCCGCGGCTCTGGCCACAGCTCCCACGCCCGAAGAGCCAGGAGGGAAAGCCGTGCCTCGTTGGAAAGCTCTTTGGCAGCCGCTCGCGTGGCCCCACAGTTCGTGGGGCTGCGGGCTTTGCGGCGGCCGTCAGCCTCGGCGCCACCGGCGCCAACCTGGCGCCGCCGAGCCAGCCTGCGAAGCATTTTCCGGTAGGGCCGCGGCTCTGGCCACAGCTCCCACGCCCGAAGAGCCAGGAGGGAAAGCCGTGCCTCGTTGGAAAGCTCTTTGGCAGCCGCTCGCGTGGCCCCACAGCCCGTGGGGCTGCGGGCTTTGCGGCGGCCGTCAGCCTCGGCGCCACCGGCGCCCACCTGGCGCCGCCGAGCCAGCCTGCGAAGCATTTTCCGGTAGGGCCGCGGCCCTGGCCACAGCTCCCACGCCCGAAGAGCCAGGAGGGAAAGCCGTGCCTCGTTGCAAAGCTCTTTGGCAGCCGCTCGCGTGGCCCCACAGCCCGTGGGGCTGCGGGCTTTGCGGCGGCCGTCAGCCTCGGCGCCACCGGCGCCCACCTGGCGCCGCCGAGCCAGCCCCCGAAGCATTTTCCGGTAGGGCCGCGTCTCTGGCCACAGCTCCCACGCCCGAAGAGCCAGGAGGGAAAGCCGTGCCTCGTTGGAAACCTCTTTGGCAGCCGCTCGCGTGGCCCCACAGCCCGTGGGGCTGCGGGCTTTGCGGCGGCCGTCAGCCTCGGCGCCACCGGCGCCCACCTGGCGCCGCCGAGCCAGCCTGCGAAGCATTTTCCGGTAGGGCCGCGTCTCTGGCCACAGCTCCCACGCCCGAAGAGCCAGGAGGGAAAGCCGTGCCTCGTTGGAAAGCTCTTTGGCAGCCGCTCACGTGGCCCCACAGCCCGTGGGGCTGCGGGCTTTGCGGCGGCCGTCAGCCTCGGCGCCACCGCCGCCCACCTGGCGCCGCCGAGCCAGCCTGCGAAGCATTTTCCGGTAGGGCCGCGGCTCTGGCCACAGCTCCCACGCCCGAAGAGCCAGGAGGGAAAGCCGTGCCTCGTTGGAAAGCTCTTTGGCAGCCGCTCACGTGGCCCCACAGCCCGTGGGGCTGCGGGCTTTGCGGCGGCCGTCAGCCTCGGCGCCACCGGCGCCCACCTGGCGCCGCCGAGCCAGCCTGCGAAGCATTTTCCGGTAGGGCCGCGTCTCTGGCCACAGCTCCCACGCCCGAAGAGCCAGGAGGGAAAGCCGTGCCTCGTTGGAAAGCTCTTTGGCAGGGGCTCGCGTGGCCCCACAGCCCGTGGGGCTGCGGGCTTTGCGGCGGCCGTCAGCCTCGGCGCCACCGGCGCCCACCTGGCGCCGCCGAGCCAGCCTGCGAAGCATTTTCCGGTAGGGCCGCGGCTCTGGCCACAGCTCCCACGCCCGAAGAGCCAGGAGGGAAAGCCGTGCCTCGTTGGAAAGCTCTTTGGCAGCCGCTCGCGTGGCCCCACAGCCCGTGGGGCTGCGGGCTTTGCGGCGGCCGTCAGCCTCGGCGCCACCGCCGCCCACCTGGCGCCGCCGAGCCAGCCTGCGAAGCATTTTCGGGTAGGGCTGCGTCTCTGGCCACAGCTCCCACGCCCGAAGAGCCAGGAGGGAAAGACGTGCCTCGTTGGAAAGCTCTTTGGCAGCCGCTCGCGTGGCCCCACAGCCCGTGGGGCCGCGGGCTTTGCGGCGGCCGTCAGCCTCGGTGCCACCGGCGCCCACGTGGTACCGCCGCGCCAGATTGCGAAGCATTTTCCAGTACGGCCGCGTCTCTGGCCACAGCTCCCACGCCCGAAGAGCCAGGAGGGAAAGCCGTGCCTCGTTGGAAAGCTCTTTGGCAGCCGCTCGCGTGGCCCCACAGCCCGTGGGGCTGCGGGTTTTGTGGCGGCCGTCAGCCTCGGCGCCACCGGCGCCCACCTGGCGCCGCCGAGCCAGCCCCCGAAGCATTTTCCGGTAGGGCCGCGGCTCTGGCCACAGCTCCCACGCCCGAAGAGCCAGGAGGGAAAGCCGTGCCTCGTTGGAAAGCTCTTTGGCAGCCGCTCGCGTGGCCCCACAGCCCGTGGGGCTGCGGGCTTTGCGGCGGCCGTCAGCCTCGGCGCCACCGGCGCCCACCTGGCGCCGCCGCGCCAGCCTGCGAAGCATTTTCCGGTAGGGCTGCGGCTCTGGCGACAGCTCCCACGCCCGCAGAGCCAGGAGGGAAAGCCGTGCCTCGTTGGAAAGCTCTTTGGCAGCCGCTCGCGTGGCCCCACAGCCCGTGGGGCTGCGGGCTTTGCGGCGGCCGTCAGCCTCGGCGCCACCGCCGCCCACGTGGTGCCGCCGTGCCAGCCTGCGAAGCATTTTCCGGTAGGGCCGCGGCTCTGGCCACAGCTCCCAAGCCCGAAGAGCCAGGAGGGAAAGCCGTGCCTCGTTGGAAAGCTCTTTGGCAGCCGCTCGCGTGGCCCCACAGCCCGTGGGGCTGTGGGCTTTGCGGCGGCCGTCAGCCTCGGCGCCACCGGCGCCCACCTGGCGCCTCCGAGCCAGCCTGCGAAGCATTTTCCGGTAGGGCCGCGTCTCTGGCCACAGCTCCCACGCCCGAAGAGCCAGGAGGGAAAGCCGTGCCTCGTTGGAAAGCTCTTTGGCAGCCGCTCGCGTGGCCCCACAGCCCGTGGGGCTGCGGGCTTTGCGGCGGCCGTCAGCCTCGGCGCCACCGCTGCCCACCTGGCGCCGCCGAGCCAGCCTGCGAAGCATTTTCCGGTAGGGCCGCGTCTCTGTCCACAGCTCCCACGCCCGAAGAGCCAGGAGGGAAAGCCGTGCCTCGTTGGAAAGCTCTTTGGCAGCCGCTCACGTGGCCCCACAGCCCGTGGGGCTGCGGGCTTTGCGGCGGCCGTCAGCCTCGGCGCCACCGCCGCCCACCTGGCGCCGCCGAGCCAGCCTGCGAAGCATTTTCCGGTAGGGCCGCGTCTCTGGCCACAGCTCCCATGCCCGAAGAGCCAGGAGGGAAAGCCGTGCCTCGTTGGAAAGCTCTTTGGCAGCCGCTCGCGTGGCCCCACAGCCCGTGGGGCTGCGGGCTTTGCGGCGGCCGTCAGCCTCGGCGCCACCGCCGCCCACCTGGCGCCGCCGAGCCAGCCTGCGAAGCATTTTCGGGTAGGGCCGCGGCTCTGGCCACAGCTCCCACGCCCGAAGAGCCAGGAGGGAAAGCCGTGCCTCGTTGCAAAGCTCTTTGGCAGCCGCTCGCGTGGCCCCACAGCCCGTGGGGCTGCGGGCTTTGCGGCGGCCGTCAGCCTTGGCGCCACCGGCGCCCACGTGGCGCCGCCGAGCCAGCCTGCGAAGCATTTTCCGGTAGGGCCGCGGCTCTGGCCACAGCTCCCACCCCCGAAGAGCCAGGAGGGAAAGCCGTGCCTCGTTGGAAAGCTCTTTGGCAGCCGCTCGCGTGGTCCCACAGCCCGTGGGGCTGCGGGCTTTGCGGCGGCCGTCAGCCTCGGCGCCACCGGCGCCCACGTGGCGCCGCCGAGCCAGCCTGCGAAGCATTTTCGGGTAGGGCCGCGTCTCTGGCCACAGCTCCCACGCCCGAAGAGCCAGGAGGGAAAGCCGTGCCTCGTTGGAAAGCTCTTTGGCAGCCGCTCGCGTGGCCCCACAGTTCGTGGGGCTGCGGGCTTTGCGGCGGCCATCAGCCTCGGCGCCACCGCCGCCCACCTGGCGCCGCCGAGCCAGCCTGCGAAGCATTTTCCGGTAGGGCCGCGGCTCTGGCCACAGCTCCCACGCCCGAAGAGCCAGGAGGGAAAGCCGTGCCTCGTTGGAAAGCTCTTTGGCAGGGGCTCGCGTGGCCCCACAGCCCGTGGGGCTGCGGGCTTTGCGGCGGCCGTCAGCCTCGGCGCCACCGGCGCCCACGTGGTGCCGCCGTGCCAGCCTGCGAAGCATTTTCCGGTAGGGCCGCGGCTCTGGCCACAGCTCCCACGCCCGAAGAGCCAGGAGGGAAAGCTGTGCCTCGTTGGAAAGCTCTTTGGCAGCCGCTCGCGTGGCCCCACAGCCCGTGGGGCTGCGGGCTTTGCGGCGGCCGTCAGCCTCGGCGCCACCGGCGCCCACCTGGCGCCGCCGAGCCAGCCTGCGAAGCATTTTCCGGTAGGGCCGCGGCTCTGGCCACAGCTCCCACGCCCGAAGAGCCAGGAGGGAAAGCCGTGCCTCGTTGGAAAGCTCTTTGGCAGCCGCTCGCGTGGCCCCACAGCCCATGGGGCTGCGGGCTTTGCGGCGGTCGTCAGCCTCGGCGCCACCGGCGCCCACCTGGCGCCGCCGAGCCAGCCTGCGAAGCATTTTCGGGTAGGGCCGCGTCTCTGGCCACAGCTCCCACGCCCGAAGAGCCAGGAGGGAAAGCCGTGCCTCGTTGGAAAGCTCTTTGGCAGCCGCTCGCGTGGCCCCACAGCCCGTGGGGCTGCGGGCTTTGCGGCGGCCGTCAGCCTCGGCGCCACCGGCGCCCACCTGGCGCCGCCGAGCCAGCCTGCGAAGCATTTTCGGGTAGGGCCGCGTCTCTGGCCACAGCTCCCACGCCCGAAGAGCCAGGAGGGAAAGCCGTGCCTCGTTGCAAAGCTCTTTGGCAGCCGCTCGCGTGGCCCCACAGCCCGTGGGGCTGCGGGCTTTGCGGCGGCCGTCAGCCTCGGCGCCACCGGCGCCCACCTGGCGCCGCCGAGCCAGCCCCCGAAGCATTTTCCGGTAGGGCCGCGTCTCTGGCCACAGCTCCCACGCCCGAAGAGCCAGGAGGGAAAGCCGTGCCTCGTTGGAAAGCTCTTTGGCAGCCGCTCGCGTGGCCCCACAGCCCGTGGGGCTGCGGGCTTTGCGGCGGCCGTCAGCCTCGGCGCCACCGGCGCCCACCTGGCGCCGCCGAGCCAGCCTGCGAAGCATTTTCCGGTAGGGCCGCGGCTCTGGCCACAGCTCCCACGCCCGAAGAGCCAGGAGGGAAAGCCGTGCCTCGTTGGAAAGCTCTTTGGCAGCCGCTCGCGTGGCCCCACAGCCCGTGGGGCTGCGGGCTTTGCGGCGGCCGTCAGCCTCGGCGCCACCGGCGCCCACCTGGCGCCGCCGAGCCAGCCTGCGAAGCATTTTCCGGTAGGGCCGCGGCTCTGGCCACAGCTCCCACGCCCGAAGAGCCAGGAGGGAAAGCCGTGCCTCGTTGGAAAGCTCTTTGGCAGCCGCTCGCGTGGCCCCACAGCCCGTGGGGCTGCGGGCTTTGCGGCGGCCGTCAGCCTCGGCGCCACCGGCGCCCACCTGGCGCCGCCGAGCCAGCCTGCGAAGCATTTTCGGGTAGGGCCGCGTCTCTGGCCACAGCTCCCACGCCCGAAGAGCCAGGAGGGAAAGCCGTGCCTCGTTGCAAAGCTCTTTGGCAGCCGCTCGCGTGGCCCCACAGCCCGTGGGGCTGCGGGCTTTGCGGCGGCCGTCAGCCTCGGCGCCACCGGCGCCCACCTGGCGCCGCCGAGCCAGCCTGCGAAGCATTTTCCGGTAGGGCCGCGGCTCTGGCCACAGCTCCCACGCCCGAAGAGCCAGGAGGGAAAGCCGTGCCTCGTTGGAAAGCTCTTTGGCAGCCGCTCGCGTGGCCCCACAGCCCGTGGGGCTGCGGGCTTTGCGGCGGCCGTCAGCCTCGGCGCCACCGGCGCCCACCTGGCGCCGCCGAGCCAGCCTGCGAAGCATTTTCCGGTAGGGCCGCGGCTCTGGCTACAGCTCCCACGCCCGAAGAGCCAGGAGGGAAAGCCGTGCCTCGTTGGAAAGCTCTTTGGCAGCCGCTCGCGTGGCCCCACAGCCCGTGGGGCTGCGGGCTTTGCGGCGGCCGTCAGCCTCGGCGCCACCGGCGCCCACCTGGCGCCGCCGAGCCAGCCTGCGAAGCATTTTCCGGTAGGGCC